>NC_090417.1:9374151-9674151 GCF_036365525.1 Heterodontus francisci
AAACCTCTCCACCAATCTTTCCTCCTTTAAGACACTCATTAAAACCTACCTCTTTGACCAAATTTTTGGTCATTTGCCCTGATGTGACTCGGTGTCAAACTTTTCTTTGTATCGCTCCTGTGAAGCACCTTGAGCATGTTTTATGACATTAAAGGTGTTTTATAAATCCAAGTTGTTGTCCAGGCTAAGAAGCGGTGAGATGCTAAATGGAAGCAGTACAGTGCCGACCACTGCTGGGAGGATATAGTTACAGCTTGATGAGTCCATTTTAAATGTGGAGATTGAAATTACAATGGCCAAAATTATGCAGGAAACATAGACAGACATGTGCTAGTGAATCTCCTGTGTCATTGCACACGAGGATCAAATCCAAGTTTAGTCTGCAAGTGAGCAGGATTAATAGACAAGGGATAATTGGACTTGGGCTGCAGATGTAATTCAGTTTTATGGTCTTACATTTTCTTAATTTCCATGATAAATTCCTATGTCATTCTGTAATTACAGCCTTCTGCTACTGATGGTTCAGCAGTGCTTCCACAGTAACATTCGGGCCACACAAGTGCCAGGCAATGACAATCTCCAACAATGAATCTAACCATCTCCCCTTAACATTCAGTGGCATTACCATTACACACAGCAAGATTCCACAAACAACGATGTGATAATGATCTCTTTTTTTGGATGTTGACAGTGGGGGATTCAGCGATGGTAATTCCATTGAATGTCAAGGGAAGATGGTTTGATTCTCTCCCGTTTGAGATGGTCATTGTCTGTGGCTGCAAAAGCAGGGCAGAGGCTGGGAATTCTAAGGTGAATTACCCACTTTGTGACTCCCCAAAGCCTGTGCATCATCTACAAGGCACAAGTCAGGAGTGTGATCGAATACTTGCTATTTACCTGGATGAATGTTTCTCCAACAACACTTTGGAAGCTCGACATTGTCCAGGACAAAGTAGCCTGCTTGATTGGCACCCCATCCACCACCTTAAACATTCTCCCTCCACCATCGACACACACTGGCAGCAGTGTGTACTATCTTGCTCACAAGAAATGCAACGATGATAAATACAAATATAAATGGGAGTTATAAAAAATTGGAACAATTTAAAAAAGACTGGTACATTTTTGCCTTCAACAAGATGGAGGCCACAGTCACATGACAAATACCATCTCCTGCACCAAAATACACATTCATGTCTGCTAAGAACTAAAACTCATTCACCCCATCTGCACTGAAATGAGTCAGCTCATCACATTTGGATGTGAGCGATCCACAAAACAAGCTGAGCCAAAGACATTGACAGACTTTTCGTATCCAGCTACATTTACCACAATAAGGCATGAACATTCCTCATTTATCAAAATGGGCTGACAGCAGAAGCCACAGTTTTGCCCCTCAGGAACCAAAAGCCTAAAGTCACATGGGCGAAACGAACACTTTATGAAGGTACCTTTAAAGTAACCTTTTTTTGGAGAGCAAAGTAAGTCATCAGTCATCAGGTCATAAGAACAATAAAATCATTAATCTGGAATCTCCAGCCACAGAGAGAACTTCAAAAGCCATCTTTAATTCTCGCACAAGGCTGACAGAGAGAGCGATCAATTCCAGCTGAGACATTTGAACCTTGCTTAGACGAGTTGGCAACTAACTGCAGCAGCAGAGAGAGCCTTTTGAACAATTCCTTTAGCTGTGAAAATTGAACTAAGAGTTTGCAGCACCATCTTCAAAATTGAAGTGTTGTCTGCCAGGAGACTTCAGCAATCCAACAAGGGCAAGACGACCAGCAAACAGGCCTACAACTTTAAAAATTACCTTCAAAGAAGATCCCACAGGTTTTTCCTGAAAACAGCAGACTTTTACGCCTTAAACTCTTAATGCCTCTTACCCTTTACCTTCTATCTATCTTTTCTTGCGTGTGCATGAGAGAGTGAATGCATGCGTGGTTGCTGTTGCGAACATTTTGGGTGATTATTATTGAATAAATATTTAATCTTCTGTTTTAAACTCATGAGCAAACCTGTCACTGTCTGTTTATTTGATCAACACAACACAGGGGTTGAAACACTAATTTAAACAAAACACAACCTGTGGTCATTTGGGAGGTGACTAATGGAAACCAGCCACGACAAGATGCACTGCAACTCACCGTGCCTGCTTCATCAGCAACTTCCAAACCAGCAACATCTTTCACCAAGAAGATCAAGGGCAGCAGACGCGTGGAAACACCACCATCTGCAAGTTCCCCTCCAAGCCACACACCATCCTGACTTGGAAATATATCACTGTTCCTTCACTGTCGCTGGGTCAAATCCTGGAACTCCCACCCTAACTGTGCACTGTGGCTGGAACCTACACCACAGGGACTTCAGCAGTTTAAGAAGGCATCTCACTACCACCTCCTCAAGGACAGTTAGGATGGGCAACAAGTGTTGGTCTCACCAGCAATGCCCACAACCCATGAAATGAAGGACAAAGAGGTGTAATTACAGCTTGACAAGTTTACACAGACAGTTTCCACCAAGACAGGAGAGCCAGTTGATAATGGAGAAAGAAGTCAGGCTATTATTTTTGCTCAACAGGATCCAAGAGTAGATTTTTTTAAAATAGTAATTCATGGGATGTGGGCATTACTGGCCAGGTCAGCATTTATTGCCCATCCCTAACTGCCCTTGAGAAGGTGGTGGTGAGCTGCTTTCAAGTATATATACACCAATATACTGTATATGAAACATCTGTGCCTGCGCACATTTCCTTACACCCTTTTCCAATTTCATGTCCACACCTCTGATAGTGCAGCACACCCCCAGTACTGCACAGGAGTGTCAGCCTTGATAATTTTATTCTCAAGTCCTGGAGTGGGACGAGAACTCGCAACCTTCTGACTCAGATGTGATAGTGCTACCAACTGAGCAATGGCTGACACTGTTAAAATAAATTTCAAAAACTGATCACAAGAGAGCATAAGTTTAAGATCATCACCAAAGGGATAAGATAGCAGGGGAATGGAATAATTGGAGAGCTCATTCAGAGAGAAAAAAAGAGAAATTTCTATAGTACCTTTCATGATCACTAGACATCCCAAAACACTTTAACACCAATGGAGTACTTCTGAAGTGTAGATAATATAATGCAGGAAATAATAGTGTCGAGCTGGCTGAATGATCAGCTGAGCTATGAAAATCTAGAATCTACGAAATAATAGCAGAATGGACTTGAACAGCTCTGTTTTTAACAGCCCTGAAGAATGGTTTATCCAGTGTTCACAAGAAAAGAAAATAGCAACGGGTGATAAAGACCTTCCAGTTGGTACTAGCTTTAAATATCACTGTTATGTAACTTTCCTGGTAATGATCAGCTTGTGCAGACAACAACGTTAACTCTTTTCGAACTAAAATATAATTTTTAATTTGAAATACATACAGATTTTCTGCAACATCTTTCTTTTGTCCACCCTAAAAAGCTAAAGGAAAAATGTAATTTTGTTTTCCCTCCTGTATTTTAGTCACTCACTGGCTGGAGACCCACTCTCAGAGGTGATCATTTGTGGCCAGCGAAAATTATCCAACTAATCCCTTATTGTGTGGTTGAGCTCAGGTCTCCTCTGACAGTAGGATCTAAAATGAGTGCACTCTTTGTGAAGGCACCTACATGCCCCGCCGCCCCTCGCCCCCCCGCCCCCCGCCCCCGCCGCAACCTTGTCACTATCCCAGCTGCATTACTTTGCCCAATGTGGCTTCCAAAGGTCAGTTGAAACATTGAATTTTCTTCTGTCATTTTTTTCAGTGCATTGAAAATGCTGCTGACAAAACTTGCACATGAATAATCACCATTTGGTCAAGATAGCACAACTTCAGTGTGCATCTGTGGAACTGTACCTTCAGAACTAGGAGAAGGGAAGAAAATGAGAAGGAAAAGCTTCTAATTCTGTAAGTCACCCTGGCAATCTGCAGGAGACGGTTGCACCACTTTGATGTCTGCTCATTTGGACAGCATCGCAGTGCTGTAATAACCACATACTTAAATCTCACTTTCCTATACCCACCCTCCAACATTGTACACTGAGCAGCAGAAAGCGGTCAAACTGATGAACAAAATTCGCACTGACAAGGAGCCAAAAAGGTGTCCAATTGCAGCAGAAGATTTTTCCCAGGAAAGTTCACAGTGTGGGGCCCAGTCCTGTGGTTCATGTGATACAAATGTTCAGTGACAGTCTCGACAGAGTTGCTTATCTTTGAGTTCCATGTGTGGTGTTTGCCTATCACAGTCCTGGTAATACTCTTGCTGGAACACGATGTTCTAGATGCTACATAGATCGTAGATTTATCTTTTGACTAAATTTTTAACTAATTTACTGAATTGAATGTACAGACTTTAATCTCGGATGTGCACAGCATTGTTGAACCCTCATCATTTTGCCATTTTTGTCCTTATTATGTAACTTAATAACTTGTACTTTTACAGTTCTATGAGAGCCCAGTGAACTAATGTGCAGTGTTACTAAGCTTTTTCTTCAGATGGGAATAAAAATGAGCAGGTTATCACACACCACACAGTGTCTGGGGCCAAGGTGAGCTGCTCAAACTGCCTGTACTGCTGCACGAAAATTGAAAGTAGGAAGGAAAACAAACTAATCAAGGGAGAAATTTTAAAAATATGTCGAGTCAATCAAACATTTCAGAATCTTGCTATTATTGATAATGGTGGTTATGTGATCAGCACAGATTTGTATTAGAATAGAAATTACATTTGTCACCTTTTCGATTGTGTTAATTTAGGGTTGTTGTGAATATTGACGATGTTTGCAGCTCTGTGAGAGAGTTTGAATCCTTTCTGTAATGGCACTTACACCCCATGAAGAATTTCCATTTGGAAGATCTGGGCTCTATTTCTGCAGTCTGTGGTCTGACTGAGAAAATATGTTAAAGGTTGGTTTATTTGCTGACACTTACACTATGTGGAACAGACCTCTTCAAAAACAGGGTGTTCTTATTTACTTCATCGTCCACCAGTTTAAAATTATTTTCTCGTTTTAGGCTTCCTTATGGACACTTACTGTTTCCAGACCAGAAAACATGCAAGAAGCTATCTGATTTTGAACATCCTGGTCTGAAACATAAGAAAGAGATCCAGGTGAGGTGAAGTGACATTCTCTCCTTGGTGACAGGTCAATTTAGGAATGTGTCTGGCTGGAAGCATTGTGATCTGTGAGAAGGATCATGTCGAACGTTAAAAGGACAAAGACAAGTTGGTGGAATGGGCAGACAGGTGGCAGATGAAGTTCAATGCGGAGAAATGTGAAGTGATTCATTTTGGTAGGAAAAACATGGAGAGACAGTATAAAATAAAGGTTACAATTCTAAAGGGGGAGCAAGAGTAGAGGGACCTGGGTGTATATTTGCATAAGTTAGTGAAGGTAGCAGAACAGGTTGAGAGAGTAGTTAATAAAGCATACAGTATCCTGGGCTTTATTAATTGGGGCATAGAGTACAAAAGCAAGGAAGTTATGTTGA
Organism: Heterodontus francisci; assembly: GCF_036365525.1. Classification (NCBI taxonomy): domain Eukaryota; kingdom Metazoa; phylum Chordata; class Chondrichthyes; order Heterodontiformes; family Heterodontidae; genus Heterodontus; species Heterodontus francisci. The sequence continues at coordinate 9,379,663 of NC_090417.1, forward strand.
ACTTGTATGAGACACAAGTTCAGCCTCAGCTGGAGTATCGCATCCGGTTCTGGTGATGTGAAGGTAGTGGAGAGGGTGCAGAAAAGATTCACGCGAATGGTTCCAGAGATGAGGAATTTCAGTTATGAAGATAGATTGGAGAAGTTGGCATTGTTTTCCTTGGAGAAGAGAAGGCTGAGAGGTGATTTGATCTTCTTCTTTGGCTTCCTTATCTCGAGAGGCAATGGGTAAGCGCCTGGAGGTGGTCAGTGGTGTGTGGAGCAGCGCCTGGAGTGGCTATAAAGGCCAATTCTAGAGTGACAGACTCTTCCACAGGTGTTACAGAAAAATTTGTTTGTCGGGACTGTTACACAGTTGGCTCTCCCCTTGCGCCTCTGTCTTTTTTCCTGCCGACTGCTAAGTCTCTTCGACTCGCCACACTTTAGCCCCGCCTTTATGGCTGCCCCCCAGCTCTGGCGAACGCTGGCAACTGACTCCCACGACTTGTGATCAATGTCACAGGACTACATGTCGCGTTTGCAGACGTCTTTAAAGCGGAGATGGACGGCCGGTGGGTCTGATACCAGTGGCGAGCTCGCTGTACAATGTGTCTTTGGGGATCCTGCCATCTTCCATGCGGCTCACATGGCCAAGCCATCTCAAGCGCCGCTGACTCAGTAGTGTGTATAAGCTGGGGATGTTGGCCGCCTCGAGGACTTCTGTGTTGGAGATACGGTCCTGCCACCTGATGCCAAGTATTCTCCGGAGGCAGCTAAGATGGAATGAATTGAGACGTCGCTCTTGGCTGACATACATTGTCCTGGCCTCGCTGCCATCGAGCAAGGTACTGAGGACACAGGCTTGATACACTCGGACTTTTGTGTTCCGTGTCAGTGCGCCATTTTCCCACACTCTCTTGGCCAGTCTGGACATAGCAGTGGAAGCCTTTCCCATGCGCTTGTTGATTTCTGCATCTAGAGACAGGTTACTGGTGATAGTTGAACCTAGGTAGGTGAACTCTTGAACCACTTCCAGAGTGTGGTCGCCAATATTGATGGATGGAGCATTTCTGACGTCCTGCCCCATGATGTTTGTTTTCTTGAGGCTGACGGTTGGGCCAAATTCATTGCAGGCAGCCGCAAACCTGTCGATGAGACTCTGCAGGCACTCTTCAGTGTAAGATGTTAAAGCAGCATTGTTAGCAAAGAGGAGTTCCCTGATGAGGACTTTCCGTACTTCGGACTTCGCTCTTAGACGGGCAAGTTTAAACAACCTGCCCCCGATCTTGTGTGGAGGAAAATTCCTTCTTCAGAAGACTTAAACGCATGTGAAAGCAGCAGGGAGAAGAAAATCCCAAAAAGTGTGGGTGCGAGAACACAGCCCTGTTTCACGCCACTCAGGATAGGAAAGGATAGAGGTATTCAAAATCATGAGGCGTCGGGACAGAGTAGATTGAGAGAAGATGTTCTCACTTGTGAAAGGATCGAGAACAAGAGGTTACAGGGTTAAGGTTATGGGTAAGCGAAGCAAAAGCGACATGAGGAAAAACTTTTTCACGCAAAGAGTGGTTAAGGTCTGGAATGCACTGTCTGAGAGTGTGGTGGAGGCAGGTACAATTGAAGCATTCAAAAGGGAATTAGACAGTTATATGAAAAGGAAGAATGTGCAGGGTTACGGGGAGAAGGCGGAGGAGTGGCACTGGGTGAAATGCTCATTAGGAGGGCTGGTGCAAACATGATGGGCCCAATGGCCTCCTTCCGCACTGTAACAAATCTGTGATTCTGTGACATGTCAAACTTGTGTGACCTTCCTCCTCCATCATACTTTCTCAGCAAGTTGTCATTTTTCCCCATTCCTTTAAGTCAGTTTGTCTCTCTGATCTTACTGTGAGTTCCTAATTCTTATATTCTTATTGAGAAAAGGGTATGCCTGCAAATTTATTACAGGAATTTATGATGATTGTTTTTTCCCCCCAAAATGTACATCTAAGTGTCTATATTGTGAATACAGTGTGTGTTTTGATTTTACTTACACACACATATGCACATCAAGGCTAACGGATAACGAAAGTGTGACAGGAGACTAAATTATTTTCAAAGGGTTACAGAATAAAAGGTTGTCGGGGGTTTGAATGGGATATGGGGGCAGGGAGGTTGTGGTTCCAGTGTGAGCATATAACATAAGAATTGGGACTACAGTGTCAGCAGAACTGTCTCTGACTCCCTGTAAGTGTCTAGTGAAGCTCCATGCTGGCAGAAAAGGCTTGTGAAATTTTATCAGTAATGTATATATAGAATCATAGAAAGTTTACGACATAGAAAGAGGCCACTTGGCGCTGGCTGAAAAATGAGCCACCCAGTCTAATCCCACCTTCCAGCATTTAGTTCGTAGACCTGCAGGTTACAGGCAATGAGTTCCAGACCCCCATCACCCTCTGGGTGAAAACATTTTTCCTCATCTCCCCTCTAATCTTTTTACCAATCACTTTAAATCTATGTCCCCTGGTCACTGACCTCTCTGCGAAGGTAAATCGGCCCTACCCATCCACTGTGTCCAGGCCACTCACAGTTTTGTACATTTCAATCAAAACTTCCTTCAGCCTTCTCTGTTCCAAGGAGAACAATCCCAGCCGATTCAATCTTGCATTTTTCCTGTCCCAGCAACATCCTCGTAAATCTCCTCTGTCCCCTCTCTCGTGCACTTTCTGTAATGAGGTGACCAGAACTACACACAGCACTCAAGTTGTGGCCTAACCATGATTTATACAGTTCCAGCATAATCTCCCTGCTCTTATATTCTATACTTCGGCTTATAAAGGAAAGGATTCCATCTGCCTTTTTAACCACCTTATCGACCTGTCCTGCGACCTTCATGGATCTGTGGACATTCACTCCAAGGTCCCTTACTTTCTCTACACCTCTCGCTGTTCTCCATTGATTGTGTGTTCCTTTGCCTTGTTTCACCTCCCCAAATGCATCACCTCACACTTCTCCCTGTTGAATTCCATTTGCCACTTTTCTGCCCACCTGACCAGTCCTTTGTTATATTCCTGCAGTCTACAGCTATCCTCCTCTCTCTCAACCACATGGCCAATTTTTGTGTCATCTGTAAACCTCTTGATCATTTACATCCAAATCCTTAATATATAGCACGAAAAGCAGGCGACCAAGTATTGAGCCCTGCGGAACGCCACTGGAGACAGCCGTCCTGTCGCTAAAACACCCGTAAACAATAACCCTTCATTTCCTGCCACTGAGCAAATTTTATAACCATCTTGCTACATTTCCTTGGATCCCATGGGCTTTTTTTTTGGACCAGTCTGCCATGTGGGACCTTGTCAAAATATATATCTGGGAGTTGCTATTTGAAATTTAATTGAGAGATTTTGATGGTTTAACACTTGAATTATACTAAGTAATCGTTAGTGTAGATTCAATTAATACACAAATATATATGGTTACTATATGTTTTCTGGTTGTATTTCCTGTTAAATTGCTGCTTCCATTTATTTTTCAACAATTGTCAACACTTCATACAGAGGGCTGGTCAGTAAACAAAAATATGTCAATGTTGGGGAAAAATATTATCTACACAGTGACTCCGTCTACTAAAAAATATGGTCAGTGAGTTGCTGTACTGTGAGTGACTTAGCCTTTGAAATAAATGCTTGTGTAGAACCAAACAAGTTTGCAGCTGTTAAATTCTGGATAAAATACATTGTGGTTAGTCAGAATTTGGTCAGCCTATTTCACAGCCTGGTCTGCTGATCACAACACTCATAGAAGAGCATAAGAAATACCAGTAAGCCATGCAGCCCCTCCTGCTGTGCCATTCAATAAGCTGGTCTCCTACCTCAGCACTACTTTCCCACCTTATCGCTATATCCCTTTACTCCCTTAAGATCTATCAACCTTAGTCTTGATAACTGAGCATCTCCAGCCCTTTGGGGTAAAGGCATGCTACCTGACCTGAACCCGACGGGACCCAACGACGTGTCGGGTTCGGGTCGGGTCGTTCTTCCGGGTCCAGCTTTCGGGCTTGGGTCGGGTTGGGCCGGGTGTGGGTCGGGCCGGGTCCTGATCTGGCCTGGTGTGGGTCGGACACACAAAGTAAGAATTGCATTTTGCTCTGCTGGTAAGTGTTAAAAGTAAAAAAACCTACCTGAGCTGGGAGTCCAGGACGTCAAGAACGGAAACTCTGAGTCTGCTTAGTGAGTGAGTGAGCGTCTCTATAACGTCATCACACTCATGCTGCAACTTCCTGCCGATTCGGGGTCACAAGGCAGGGAAAGGGAACATTCTGGTGGTCGGGTCGGGCGCGGGAAAAATTGGAGGGACTTGGGCCAGGTTGGGCTCAGGTCCGATGTGGTCCTGTCAGGTTTGGGTCGGGTTTTTTTTCCCTGACCTGAGCAGACCTTTGCTCTGGGGTAGAGAACTGTTAAGATTCACAACCCTCTGAGTGAAGAAATTTCTGCTAACATCAGTCCAAAATGGCCTTATCCTGAGTTGTAGACTATTCAGCCAGGGGAAACAGCCTCTCAGCATCTACCCTGTCAAGCCTTCTGAAAATGTAATATGTTTCAAATGGGATCACGCTCATTCTTCTAAACTCAAGAAAGGATTGGCCTATTCTACTCAATCTCTCATATGACTGCTCTTATGCATTTATGACAGGGTCTATCCACTGGGTGGCAGCAGATCACACAAACTTCTGAGAAGACAATAATAAATGGAAATCAAGATACTGGGGTGCAGAAATTGGAACATACAGACTGCCACTTATTGGAGTTTACTTGTGTCATTGTGTATATGTGAGAGCCCAGTCATCTGTCCTACTTTTTTTGTTTTTCTCAAATATACATTATTCATAATATTTTGCACAAGTACATCACATAACAGTTCAAATTTGACATTACATAAAGTGCAGTACAGTTCAATTTCTTTCAGTGCACTACATGGCAATCTGAGATGTCTCACAACACTTGCAATTACAGGTTATATTTACAATCTTCATTTGCATTTCATGTTAAACATTCTCTGGTACATGCAGCCCGAGGGGTTTCAAACGAGTTCCAGCTCTCAGTGTATGATGGGGGCGAGGTGTCTGTCGTACTTCTTCTGTGAAACAGGCTAACTGCTTGTCTAAATTTTATTATCGATTTAATTCACATTTACACCTTATAGTCCATGTTCGTCTGGATGCCAAAGGAACAATTGTACTTTATTTACCTGGGTGTATCAGTCCCTCCAAGATGTAATTAATTGTATAAAAATAAAGTATAAGTCTATTGGACTCAGTGATTTTCTCTGCCATTCAGTCAGACACATATGAAGAATTCCTTCCACACTTAGAATCATAGTATAGTACAGCACAGAAGGAGGCCATTCAGCCCATTGAGTCTGCACTGGCTCTTTTGAAGAGCAATCCAGTTAGTTTGACCTGCCCGCTCTTCCCCAAATCCCTGCAAATTTTTTCTCCCTCTCGTATTTATCCAGTTCCCTTTTGAAGACTAGTATTGAATCTATATCCACCACGTTTCCATTCCAAATCCTAACCCAACATCATTCTCTCTTCTCTCCCTCCCTCAGTCTTCTTCTTTTTGTTTATCAGTCTGTGTCTTTCTGTGTCATCAGTTTGTCAGTTGTATCATCCTTCTTTCTGGGAAAGGGGGAGGTGCAACGAGACCTGGTTGTCCTTGTATACCAGTCACTGAAAGCTCGCATTCAGGTGCAGCAAGCAGTTAGGAAGGCAAACGGTATGTTGACCTTCATTGCAAGAGGATTTGAGTACAGGAGCAAGGATGTCCTACTGCAGAAGTACAGGGCCTTGGTGAGAGTATTGTGTGCAGTTTTGGTCTCCTTATCTGAGGAAGGATGTTCTTGCCATGGAGGGAATTCAAAGATGATTTACTAGGCTAATTCCTGGGATGGCAGGATTGACGTATGAGGAGAGATTGGGTCGACTAGGCCTATATTCACTCGAGTTTAGAAGAATGAGAGGGGATCTCATAGAAGCCGATAAAATTCTAACTGGCGAGATGCAGGGACGATGTTCCCGATGGCTGGGGAGTCCAGGACAAGGGGTCACAGTCTCAGGCTATGGGGTATACCATTTGGAACCGAGATGAGGAGAAATTTCTTCACTCAGAGGGTGGTGTACCTGTGGAATTCTCTACCGCAGAAGGCATTGGAAGCCAGTCATTAAATATATTCAAGAAGGAGATAGATATATTTCTTAATGCCAAAGGGATCAAGAGGAGAAAGTGAGAACAGGGTACTGAATTAGACAATCAGCCATGATCTTTTTTGAATGGCGGATCAGGCCCTTAGGGCCGAATGGGCTACTCCTGCTCCTATTTTTTATGTTTCTATGTTTCTGTCCATCTTTCAGTCTGTACTATGCACATTTAAACTGCAGTCTGTATTTTTAGGTCAGACTCCAAACTCGTTGATCAGTCAGAAAGCACCATGTCATTGAGCAAGGCCATGACATCAGTGCAGCAGTACGATTGAAGATGTTCCCAGATAAGGCCAGTGGGAAAGAAATAAGAACTGAATAAACATGAAAGCAGTGTTTTGCAGCAAGACCATAAATAAAAGGCAGTTTGAAATCTCAGCCATGCTTTCTCTGACCTGTACCCATTGCTGCCCTCATACCTGCTTGTAACTGCTTCTCCACATTGATTATTTCTTTGGTTTCAGTTGCTGTTTTGTTTAAAACAGAAAGTTTACACTTGAGTCACGATTCGTGACACCTGTAGTACTAAAAACACGGCAACTTTCATTTAACAAAGGAAAATGTCTCTTGGCTTTTAAAACTAAACTGACAACAAACTAAAGAAGGAGCTTCTAGGATGGGTGATTAAAAGCTTCATCAATGAGGAAGGAGAATGTGGTGGAGGAGTTTAGAAAGTGGAATTCCAGAGTTAGGCACAGCCACCAATAATGGAGTGAGTGATTTCAGGTCTGAACAAGAGGTCATAGTTGGTGGAACAGTTAATTCCTGGAGAATTATAGGGCTGGGTGAGGTTATTAAGATACGAAGGGGCGAGGTCATGGAGGGATGAACATTACAGATTTAAGGTTTTGGGCAAGAGATGCAGGGGGATGTGAGGAAGAACTTTTTTCCGCAGTAAGCGGTAATGACCTGGGTGGTGGAAGCGGAAACGATGAAAGATTTCAAAAAGAATTGGATGGGCACTTGAGGAAAATAAGCTTGCAGGCTACTGGGATAGAGGGAGAATGGGACTGACTGGAGTGCTCCAACATGCATTAATTGTGAGCTTCTGCATTCCACCCGACCCCTTAGAGCAGTGCCAATGTGACCATGGCCCTCATTATCATGACGATGTGACTGGACCTCGTTGACATATGCTCTCCCATGGGCATTTAGTGCACATTTCAGCTGTTCGGCATTCGGGTAACACAGATGGAAAGGAGGTGGAAGACTACATGCATAAGGGTGAGTCTTTATTGGATGCTCATTGAGTGGACATCAGGGTGGCTGAAAGTGGGTCATTGTGAGGTTGTCTTTTCCCTTATTTGAGCGTTGCTGAACATGTCTGGCCTCCATCGCTGTGTTATCATCATCCATTGCTGGTTGCGCGTGTCTCTGCTCTGCATCCTTCTTGTTGGAGGATGATTGTCACTCAGGCATATCTTCCTGCGATAAGGCCTCCCCCCTCTGTCGTGCGAGATTGTGCAGAGCACAGCAGACCACCATGATATGTGAGACCCTTACTGGGACATACTGCAGGGCTCCATCAGATTCATCGAGGCAGCGGAACCTTATCATAAGCAGCCCAATGGCCTGCTCGATGGTTGCTCGGTTGGATCCGTGACAATTGTTGTACCTTTCCTCCACTGCATTGTCAGGGTTCCTCACAGGCGTCAGAAGCTATGTCTTTATTGGGTAGCCCTGTCCCCGAGAATCCATCCCTGAAGGCAAGCGGGGGGAATTGAAAAGCTGAGGTACCTGGGACTGTCGAAGTATGTCAGCGTCGTGGCTGCTGCCCAGGAAGTGGGCACACACCTGCAGGAAACGCTATTGGTGGTCGCAGACCAGGTCAACATTCTCGTTGATGAAAACGGCTGGCTGGCCCGTGGGAGCCTTGATGGCCACATGCATGCAATCTATTACACCTTGCACCTGTGGAAATCTAGCAATGGCCCTGAAACTGATGACCCTCTCGGCCTGACTGTCAAGGTTGGTCCAGTAGCTCACATAGTAACCGGCCCTCTTGAACAGGAATTGGTCACCTCCCTGATGCAGCGGATGCGCTGTGGCCGGAGAGACCCCACACATGTCCCTGGTGGATCCCTGGAAAAATCCAGATGCGTAGAAGTTTAGTGCCATGGAAATCTTTATGACCACCAAATCCCAAAGGTCACAAATTGTTCTGCAGAAGGCTACATAAGTCAGTACAGCCTCCCTGGAGAGCCTTCGTTTTCGCTGACAGTGTCGCTTAGTATCGCTTGGACATTTGGAGGTAGGAAATGTGAGTTCTGTAAACTCTCTGGCATACGTGGGCCCTTCTTGGCCCAGCTGGCTGCTGCTGCTCTCGGCTTGGATCGCTTCAGATGCAGAGATGAGCCTGCCTTGGCAACTATGCTTATTTGCTTGTCTGAATGCCTGATGTGTCTCAAGCCTAAAGGTTACTGTTGGACTACCATCTTTTCCAGCAGTGTGAGACACCACACACAGTTAAACAGCTTTTATGATACCCTCTAATGCCCCCACCCTGATACGCACAACCCCCTTGCAGAACCACCCAATACACACAACCCCCTTGCAGAGCCCCCGATACACAGAGGACCCTTGCAGAGCCACCTGATACACACAGCCCCCTTGCAAGCCCTAGATCAGCAAAGCAGCAATGGTTGCAGAACCCCACACCTCCCCTGTTTTTTTTTTTAAGTCTCCGCAGAGACTATCAAAAATTGCCATTGCTGACTATATTTCAAATCAGCATAGCGGGGTATTGGGAAAAGTTTTCAATAAGCAATAATCACGCTTCGGTTAAACCTCATTAGCTACGATATTGCCACTGTGCTGCAATGGTCAGGGAACATCCCCGCCTCTTTCCTCGGTGCCTACAGCTTTTAACGATTGCAAAGCTGAAGGGACGTGAGTGCCGTAAGCCACCCACAAAATCACGTTCCAGTCATTAAATGACGAATAATTACATTTAAATGCATGTTAAACAGCATTTTACCAATTTAACTTTGATTCCCGTCACATTGGGGCATCAATACTGCCATGGTACTTGTGCACCTCTGACAAAATCGGAACACTACAGAACGGCACTGGGTTTCGGGGCAGCCAGCTCCGCAGCGATTCTCTGTCTCCCCACACCACTGAACCTGCCCCGAAACTGCCGTACAAACTTCAGCCCATAGTGTGAATGAGAAGTCACAGGTGCTGAGAGGCCGATTCCATTTTTGGATCTGAATCTGGGTTTGAATCTGGATCTGGAGCCACGGGTGATTGCGCCTTTTCTCCTGTCTGCTTCTATTTATTCTCAACTTGTTAGCCCAATGAGCGACTGAAATACAAGGTCTAGGTTCAGTCTAGGACCAAACAGTGTCTGCACTTTGTATCAGATGATGTCAGTGAAACGTTACGGAGGCCCTAATTAGAGGGAGGGACACTCAGTGAGGTTGTCTAATTGTGTCCTGACAAATTAGGGGGTGTTGTATGATGCTGCCTGCTGGGTTTCCTGGTGTAGGCTTGACTATTATTGGACCAAGGTTCATATTGAAAAGATCAAGAATAAAAGATTGGGCCCTAGCCATCACACAGCTGTTCCAAGCAGTGAGTCATCGGTCTTAGGTTAGATCCTCTGTCAATCCCAAGTTAGCTGATCTTAACCGATGATGTCACTTTTGGCCTCAGTAGTGTTCTGTTAGGTGAAGTGAATTTGTTCCTGGTGCCATCCAATGACCTCTGGTAAATCTGCACATGAATCATGGCGACCTGGGTGAGGTGCCAGAGGACAATTGACAAGGGTGGGACTGTAAGAAGCAGAGAGAGAAACCACCAGGCAGACCAGTGGTTCTGGGGAGGCAGGATTTTTGTTTCTAAAAGCAATATCTCTGAGTGAAAACAAGGATGTATTAAATTCAGCAGTGTATTTAAAAGAGAATTCATGAACCAAATGTTGCTTTTTACTGTGGTTTGTTGTATTTCCACTCCAGTGAACAGTAACTGCTCTGAATATTGACTCCACTGAAATCAGAAGACTTAGGCCACTGCACCCAAAGGCTTGATATGGCACAGGCTGTGCTGCTGGCCACTTATGGTGCAGCTCTCTTGCTGCCCCATGCTGGAACAGGTCCTATGGTGGGCATGCCTTGTGTACACCAGTACCGTCAGGAATGGTTGGATTGTGAGCTCAATTTTCCAGCTGATTTGATGGAGATCTTTCAAATTTGGACCATGCAGGACACCTGTGCTAATCACTCACGGATGAACATGCATTCAGCTGCATCGGGGGTCACTCCCACTCAACCCTGCTCGAGCGTTGTTTAAAGGACGAGTCATCCAACTTGCAGGTGAGGTGCTTGTGACTTACTTCTTCTGTAGAGAAGTTTGTGAAAGTTCTGTGGCTTGTTTTTGGAGGTCTATTGGTGAGCTGCTGCATCCACTCAGAGAGGGCAGAGGGTTTTGCACCTCGAGTTTGCAAGAGGTGCTGGTGGAGTTGCAGTGTCTCTGAGTCAGTAACCTGACCAAGAAGTGGAGCAGAAGCAGCACAGAGTGGAAACTACATAAAGAGGGAGGAGGTGGAGGAGGGCTCTCCACAGAAGCACAGCTTGAAGAAAGCACTTCTCATGCCTCCACCTCACCCAGGAACAAGCCTGAGGTTACTCCAATTCAACAAGGAGGTGGTAAAGAAACTGTGCCATCTCCTTCAACAGGACCAGGAGACTCACACCAAGGCGTGGACAGCACTGCCAGTGTCCGGAAAGATCACAGACGTGTTAGAGTTTCACATGACCAGATCTTTCCAGACAGGAGTAGTGATCTCTTCAACATCTCCCAGTACTTTGTCCATCCCTGTATCTAGGAAGTGACGGAGGCCATATATGCAAAGAGAGGTGATTATGTCATGTTCTGTCTACACAGGGAGACGCAGGATGAGCAGGAATGCGGTCCTGCCAAGAAATAGGATTCCCGATGGTGTCGGGAACCATCAACTGCAGGACACCACACCCACACCCCCATGTCAATGGCGAGAGATACAGGAACCCCAAGGGTTACCATTCCATCAATGTGCAGTTTGCGTGCGACCATGCACAGACAGTAATGTTGGTGAATGTCCATTATCCTGGCAACAGCCGTGAAGCCTGCATTCTGCGGCAGTCTGCAGTTCCTGCCTTCAGGCGTCCAAGAAGAACCAGAGGGTGGCTGCTTGGAGACAAAGGACACTCTGCACTTGGCTCTGCCACCGGACCAGGACAGGACAACAGGCGTATAATGAAAGCCATGGAGCCACCAGGAACATTGTGGAGCAGACCATTGGCATGCTAAAGCTACGCTTCTGCTGCCTGGACCGTTCAGAGGGGAGCCCTCCAGTACATGCCTCCATGTTCCCGGTGGTCAGCTGCATCCTCCACAACATCGCCATCAAGAATGAACAGCCATTGCCACCAGGCATCCAGAGGCAACCTCATGGGGAAGAAGAGGAAGAGGAGGAGGCAGGAAGGATGCATTCAGGACTCCTTCTCTCCAGACAGACTGTCCCAGAGTGACTGCTCAGACTTTGCTTCCCATAGGAAAACTTCCCTGGAATTGCAAAGCAGCTCCTGCTGTGTTTAGCTGTGCTCCCAGCTCATCGGTAAAACTCAGCCACTTGTACTTCAGAAAATAAATTTCAGCGCTCTGTTAGAAAGCAAGAGTGAAAGCTGTGCCAGATGTGCTTGCTGTCAGATGTGCTCGCTGATGTCAGTTAAATGCACAAAGCCTGGGCAGGAAGTCTCCAGAGCATCTGCCAGTGAAAGGTCCATTTCTCAGATAGCGACTAGTTAATAAGCACATACCAGGCACAGAAATAGGTTCATACTGTAGATCAATTGGCAAGAATTATAAGCCATTTTCCTCAATTCAGCTGCCAGCCCTCCCAGTGTGGCTGCTTATGAGGGCTAAGTTTTTCTGCTCAAATACCTTCCAAAATGATCTTTTGTGCCTGAGCCAACAGATTTCTGTACCAGGTGGGAAATGAGAATGTTGTCCCTGTGGGCTTTAGTCCATCCTCACACGGCTGTCTGTCTTATTCAGTGTTTATGGTGAAAACCTTTGCATGAACAACTGAGTTTATTTTTGGCAGATCACTGTGTCATTTTGTGGTCATCTCTGCACTAGAGTTGGGCATGGGCGGAGAGTCCTAAATAAAAACAGCAATAGCTGGAATCGTACACAAGTCAGTCAAGATCTGAGAGAGGGCTGGTAGGCCCCTTTCGCAAAATACATGGGCAGAGAATCTCTCTGCAGTAATCAGAGGTGAGTGCATGCAAAGACCTGGCTACTGGCCAGCCACTCTTTTAATTATTGTTTTCTGATTGCTGCATCCTTAATCATTTGAATGGTCTATGACTTGCAAAGCCACTCGGCGAAGCAATTGAATACAATTTGAACAACTTTATGCATTCTAAGTGGTCTCTGTTGAAATCAGCGAAAACTTTGATTAGACTGTAAGCCGATTTGACTGTATTTTACAATTAAGCACATAAAGTCTCACTGGTGCCGAAGGATATTTTTTTCTGTTTATCCTGAACCTGCGTATGTGAATACAGATCAATCCATGTTTAAAAGTACTCGCAGGGATTACAAGGTTCATCATTGGAAAATTGTGGTGTGAGGGATTGTGCACAACAACATGTTGATTAGCCGGTCCGCTATCTGTGGATAAAATGAAGGATGGTTACCTCTTGTAATGTGATTTGATGAGTCCATTGCCTGTTGACCATCTCCTAACCGAATTTTCCCAGTCAGAACAGCCTGCTCTTCTGGTTGGAGGAAGTTGCCCACTTGACCCCACTTGGGCAAGTCATATGATGGACTTTTTTTCAACAATTTCCCTTAAATGAGCTTAGATCTTACACCCCTCCAGAAGTGCTTGGGTCTTCCGGCGCGACATATTCAGACCAGAATTCAGTGCCAACAGAATGAGCAAAGAGGAAGAATGTTCTGAGTGTGAGCGTGAGAGGGTACGTTTAGTTTGCCTTCAGGCCTTTGGTAAATGTTGCGACATAGCCCTGCTCTTTGCAGTTAGTGCCATTGAATATTTCCAGGAAAGGCAGACGTAACCGTGGTTTACTGTTCGAAGCTAATGACCAATGCCTTTGTAGAGCATTTCACCCCCTCATTTTAAGGATGATCACACATCCTCTGATCCACACAAGCAGCTGATCAAAACAAAAGGATATTGAGCAAATTCAACAGATTATAGCTCTTTTGTATGAATTTAGTTCCAAAGTACATAGCACTGTTTCTGCTGGTGAAAACTTTTTCTCCATTACTTGATAAACTATTTTTAAAAACTTCTTTTTAGTGAAATGAAGGAACACAGAGAAGGTAAATCACTGACGTGAAATAATATTGGGTCAGAATTTCTTTCGGGGAGCATTTAATGCCGTCTATTATTTGGCTTGTTCCTGCATCCTTCAGCTCAAACAGTTTTGCCCACAGAGTTACTGAAAGTTTGAGTTGGTAATGGTGCAGCAAAGGAAATTGGACATCTGGGAGATAAAAGATCAAGGAAAAAAATACAAATGAAAAAGAATAAGATCAATGTCAAATCAGGTACATAAAAGAGAAATAGAGAGAGGGAAAGAAAAATTGGATTAACAGAGAGAGATGAAGAGACAGAGAGGAAAAATAAGGAAATCAAAGATTTAAAATTTGACATTCTTCAAAATTAGCCATGCTGTTATTTAGACACCAATCACAGGACCATTGTTATACAGTATCAGTCACTGTGCTGCACTAATTACGAGCGGATAAAGTATTTATGATAACACGTTGTGATGTGTTAAACAGACTTTCCTGTACCTAAGGTGGCTGAGGTTTGCTTAAGTGAGGCGGCATGAAAACACTTGTGCATAATTGGATTTGGGTTTTGTTTGAGTGCCGGCCCATTGGAGGACTTTGCGAAATTGTGCAATTCTTTTTCCCAGACTTGGGACGGGTTTGCAGAGTGGAGATAGTGCTGGGCCATTTATTAGTCACACAGTTGTCAGGAAGTCATCAAGAATTTGTTCGAACTACTGCAGCAGCTGCTGAAACGTTCTGAGCTCCCTGTCAGAGCAAGTACACAACTCTGGTGATAAACTGGAGTCTCTCAGCTGGTCTCAACTGATAGTTTATCAGGAATGAAAAGCTGGAACGGAATTGGTTAATTTCTCCTGGATTGGTCACAGAATGAAGACGCTGGCTTGATTCTCCAGCTCTTCACGGCATTACACTGCAAACTTCTTGTGTTGCTAAGTTAACAGCAAAGTGATAAGTATGGGGAGCGTACCAGGTGAATGCTCAGAGCAGAGCAATCAGCAAGCACCTCACGAGAACCACACCAACTTTCGAAGTTCAGGAGATTGCTATCAGGTTGATTATCGGCTTTTGAAACGAGACTATCACCACAGGTAAAAATGTTAACATAAGTGTTGTATTTATCGCCATTCTGAGTCGAAAGTGCAGTGTTATTGTACAATGCCAATAGCTTCAGTCATTTTCACGCTCAATATATATATCATATCTATATATAATGTATTTTTTATCGACATAAATGAGCCCTTTGAAAGATACAATAGGATTCTTTGGGAATCTTGCACCATCAAGAATTTTATTTCACTTAAGTACTCTGGACCTTCCGAATTAGAAAACTTGCTGTCATGAGGCACATTGGTTTTGTCATATGAACATTGATTTTGAACTGTTACTGGAGCAAGGAAATGACTTGTTGAGCAGATCAGCCGTGGCTGGAAAAAACATTTGCATGCTAACAGTCAGTGCTTGTGTCGACAAAGGACCATTCCCTGACACATTCAACCCACAGTGGATGTTGATTGCTGGACAGTGATGGGGTGGGGAAGCACATTCCAGGGCCTGCTGGGGTGATGCAATCCACAGGGGCCAGGACTTGTTGGACCAGCTGTCACATGACTAACTGGCTGTTCCAGGGTTTTTTGAACTAGCCACAGAGAGTTTGGACTGAGAAAGACTGTTTGGACTAAGATCTCTCCTGTTTACTCCCATCTCTTTCTCACAAGCCTCTGAATCCAGTGAAGACACATGAACCCCAGAGAGAAAAGTCTCCTACAGCAAACAAAGTTTAAGAAGAATACTGGGCCCCAACAAAAAGTAAGATCTACCTACAATCAAGGACTCCACAGTGAGCTTGAAGAACCGGAACAAAAACTCTTCAGATATTGCCTCAAAACTTTCCACTTTATTTTTCTTCTGTTCTTTTCTGTCTCTATTTGCATGTGTGTATTGCATATGCATGCAAGCTTGGGCATGTCGTGTATCAGTAGGCGTCAACCGAATTAGAGTTTAGGTTCAAGTTTAATAAATTTCAACTTTTCGTCTTTAAACCTGTTTGTGCTGGTTTCTTTGCCGAATAATTGGAAAGCAGCGAACAAGGATTCAGAAAGGGGGGAGCTAAAAATACGGTGTGTTTAAAATTAAAACCCTGTTACGGGAAGACCAGGTGAAGGCTGAGAGGGAACTCTAGAACCCCCTTTTCACCTGGTCTTACTGTAACACTGTGAACTACTTATCAAGCTTGAATACATGGACTGAGCAATGTAATAATGCTCTCAACTCTTCAGCAGCACAGGTAGGGTACAAGTCAGCTCACAAACTCCTTTCCGACGTTGCATTTTCTTTTAGTGTATTTCGTAAAAGCCTCGATGGCATAAAAAAACGTATTCAAAGTGAGCAATAACTACAACATGGTCCAAAGCTAGTCTTGGATTTAGTCAGCAATGCAGCAGAGATGCATTATTCCCAGGGGAAAGCATTACATTGCTTGGTTCAGATATTCAACATACTGCAGCTTTCCCATTTATTTTGTACCTTATAACACTGATTAACATGAACAGCTGATGTCATGCAGAATTCTCTGTGACAAATATATGTGGAGAGAAGTTGGTCAAACAGAAATTTAATGTAGAGCCATGGACTATCTGTAAGGTGCAGACTGAGTGATACTCATTTTTTTCAAAAATCATAGAGTGAAGGAATACTAAAATACAAAGTAGCAACCTTTGAATGTTAATCTGGCTGTGTTAAGTGCAAACAATCTAAAAAATTGCAGAATGTGTTTAATTGTTCACTGAATAACTATACAGCCACCTTTGAAATCTCTGAAAAGAACTGTCACATACAGAATGCACAGTAGATTGGGGAAGAGAATTCCACTTCATGACAGTTTGAACAAGAAAGGTTGACGTGCTTGCTGCACATTTTTGTGTCTGTTCAGCTTATTCTTTTCATCAGGTTGTGAAAGGTGAGGAATGGCAGAGACAGTTGAATTTTTGTTCGAGAATTAACCTAAATATGATTTCCAGTGGAAACACGTCAGGCAAGTTTGCTTGTCATTTTCTATTTTTGTCTGTTGTGTTGCCTCAGGCACAGTATCGATTCTGAGGTTACTGAAAATGATCAGCACGTATTTTTAAGTTTCAACTTTGATGAGCTGCTTTCAATTTCAGTCTACTTATTTTTAATTGGCTTCGTTCAGCTTCCTGGTACAACACTGCAAAAAAATCAGACTTACATTTATATAGTGTCTTTCACAAACTCAGGACATCCTATAGAACTTTACAGCCAATCAAGTACTTTTGAAGTTTGTCACTGTTGTATTGGTTGTATTGCAGGAAGTGCAGCAATCAGTTTGTGCATTGCACAATCCTACAAACAGCAATGTGAGAATGACCAGATAATCTATTTTAGCAGCAGTAGTTGAGGGGTGAATATTGGTCAGAACACTGGGTGAGAACTCCCCTTCTATTCTTCGAGGTAGAGCCATGGGATCTTACAACATCGGGTTTATTGTCTCATCTGAAAGGCGGCACCTGTGATACTGGAGTGCTCTCTCAGTACTGCACTGGAGTGTTCGCCTCAATTTTGTCCTCAACGC
Source organism: Heterodontus francisci (assembly GCF_036365525.1). NCBI lineage: Eukaryota > Metazoa > Chordata > Chondrichthyes > Heterodontiformes > Heterodontidae > Heterodontus > Heterodontus francisci. Next base: position 9,396,782 of record NC_090417.1, read on the forward strand.
ACATTAGTGGGACTTGAGCCCACAACCTTCTGGCTCAGAGTTGAGACTACTTAGAGCTACAGCTACACTCCAAGTCGAATCCTTCAGCCAGTTTTCCAGCTGGTGGTCTGACTGCGCAACAATGGGTTGTCTCCCAGGGGGCTGACCACTGTGCTATCAGGGCCACTACCAGTCGGGTTGACCACCCCACTGATTCGTTGTTATCAGGGTTGCTAACCAGGTGTCTGGGACAACACACTGATTCTTTGTTATCTGTCCTTCCCCTTATGATCGAACAGCATTATATCTGCTTTCTGGGGATATCCTCCCATTGGCCTAACTGCATGCTGTTGTTGCTCCATTACCAGAGACTTGTCCCATGATTGTACACTGGTGTTCCACTCTGGATGTGCCAGTAAGCACCTCAGAGCTTATAGAACATTTCAGGCATGTCAGATAGATTTAAGTGACCGCCTAGTTTTCAGAAATGCTTGTGGTTGTGGGATAAATGCTTTGGCCTTATTTCTGAAGAATTTTTGTCTGATTATGCCTCTGAAGGCCCTTGGGTATCATTCTATGATAAGATACTATTTAGTGCAATTTGGAGTTGAGTTTTCCTGGCCATTGAACCTACAATGAGTGGATTGTGCCACTGATATTCAGTGAGTGGTACTGAATAACAAAAAGATACAAGGATTAGAGTAGAGCATGGTTCCCCCCACACCACCACAACTTTTTTCTGTAGATAATTTCCCATGAAGATGTGGGCTCTTGCTGGAGTATAGTTCCCTGGGCGTTGGATACTGGCTTTGCTCCAGCACCTCATCTAAGTGACCTAAGACAGGGAGTTACAGCCTTTCCGATTCTCATACCCCTGCTGATTTATATTTGGTGCATCTTGGTGGGGTAAAGACATTTGGGTATGTGCTGTTCAACCTTCCCACCTTATTGCACCAACCCCACCATTTCCAGTGCCAGGCTGTATCGTCCTGATGTGTCTTGTCAATGATAAAGGCCAGGCGTAAGCAGGTTTCAACAAATCAGAAAGCACATCCTCCAAAGTGTTCTTTCTGATTTGCAGCCTTTAAACGCTATATGTGGGGATTTCCAATAGGTCCAGTGTTTCCCTGACAACAATGGTGTTCAAGTACGGAAAGTCCTCATCAGGGAACTCCTCTTTGCTGACGATGCTACTTTAACATCTCACACTGAAGAGTGCCTGCAGAGTCTCATCGACAGGTTTGCGGCTGCCTGCAATGAATTTGGCCTAACCATCAGCCTCAAGAAAATGAACATCATGGGGCAGGACGTCAGAAATGCTCCATCCATCAATATTGGCGACCACGCTCTGGAAGTGGTTCAAGAGTTCACCTACCTAGGCTCAACTATCACCAGTAACCTGTCTCTAGATGCAGAAATCAACAAGCGCATGGAAAAGGCTTCCACTGCTATGTCCAGACTGGCCAAGAGAGTGTGGGAAAATGGCGCACTGACACAGAACACAAAAGTCCGAGTGTATCAAGCCTGTGTCCTCAGTACCTTGCTCTATGGCAGCGAGGCCTGGACAACGTATGTCAGCCAAGAACGACGTCTCAATTCATTCCATCTTCGCTGACTCCAGGGAATACTTGGCATCAGGTGGCAGGACCGTATCTCCAACACAGAAGTCCTCGAGGCGGCCAACATCCCCAGCTTGTACACACTACTGAGTCAGCGGCGCTTGAGATGGCTTGGCCATGTGAGCCGCACGGAAGATGGCAGGATCCCCAAAGACACATTGTACAGCGAGCTCGCCACTGGTATCAGACCCAACGGTCGTCCATGTCTCCGCTTTAAAGACGTCTGCAAACGCGACATGAAGTCCTGTGGCATTGATCACAAGTCGTGGGAGTCAGTTGCCAGTGTTCACCAGAGCTGGCGGGCAGCCAGAAAGACGGGGCTAAAATGTGGCGAGTCGAAGAGACTTAGTAGTTGGCAGGAAAAAAGACAGAGGCGCAAGGGGAGAGCCAACTGTGCAACAGCCCCGACAAACAAATTTCTCTGCAGCACCTGTGGAAGAGCCTGTCACTCTAGAATTTGCCTTTATAGCCACTCCAGGCGCTGCTTCACAAACCACTGACCACCTCCAGGCGCTTATCCATCGTCTCTCGAGACAAGGAGGCCAAAGAAGAAGAATGGGGTTCCAGTCTTTTTTTTGCAGCTGGTCTGCAAGAGTGTGGCCTTGCACAGGCCTTGCCCCACTGCCTGCCACCCACAGATGGATTTTGCCAGGGCTCGCTGGTGGAAGAAGAAGACCCTGCTTATTGTATTTAAGTAACTCTGAGACAATAAGGTCAGAGGTGCATCTCCACAACGTAGACCAAGGATTGAATCTCAGACTTTCCAGGTTCATATAGATCAAGGACTCATTGGACACTGAGTTGCTTAGGGAGCCAATTACAACATTTGTAACCTGAATTGCAGTGCCAACTCCACTGTGTGTGGGTCAGGTTGGTGTTGGCAGTGGGCATGGTTTTCAATGGAAGTTACACAGGAACAGCAGGGAAGAAACAAACCAGCATCTTTTACCATCAGGGGAAAAAAATCTTGTTTCCAGATAACAATTAAAAATTATTTTAGTTTCTGTGGGATAAAGATAGATTGCATTGTAATCAATTTGGTCGTGTGGCCAAAGCTAGAAACTCCAACTGCTGAGTCCTTGGTTCAGCAGGGTGCATTCCCTGAATTTCCAAACTGGATAAAGCTGAGTAAGCAGGTACCAGCCCTGTATTTAGGATCTAGGTTAATGTCCGTTTTACATAAATAACATTCGAACTGACTGTTCTCATTATTCTGATTCACAGAACAGCTTTCAAGAGCCTTCAGGAGCTGCTCAGAGCTTTATGATGTAGCCTCACGTCATATCGGAGGCTTAAACTGGGAATTATAATCTGGCAAACATTAATCTGCAGTTTCCAAATTGTGTCCTGTACCCCCAAATCCAAGTAATTAATGTACATCAAAAACAGCAGTGGTCCTTGTACTGAACCCTGGGGAACATCACTGTATACCCCCTTCCAGTCCGAAAAGCACCATTCACCACAACTCTGCTTCCTGTTCTTTTTATCTTGTATCCACGCTGCTACTGCCTCTGAAATCTCATGGACTTCAATTTTGCGACAAGCCTAATATGTGGTACTTCATTAAAAGCCTTTTGAAAGTCCATAAACATATTTGCAACTGCACTGTCCGCATCCACCCTATCTGGTGGCTCATCAAAAAATTCTATCAGGTTAGTCAAACAAAATTTGTCCCGAACAAATTCATGCTGTTTCTCCTTTATCAGTCCATTCATGTCTCAGTGACTGTTCATTTTCTCTTGAATTATGATTTCTAAAAGCTTCCCCACCACCAACTTTAAACTGATTGGCCTCTAATTGCCAGGTATGTCCTTATCCCCTTTTTTGAACAAGGGTGAAACATTTGCAATCCTCCAGTCCTTTGGCATTACCCCTGTCTCTAAGGAGGACTGGAAGATTGTCGTCAGTACCTCCAGAATTTCAACCCTTCCTGCTCTCAGCAACATAGGATGTATCCGGGGTGATTTGTCCACTTGAAGTGCTGCTAGCCTTTCTAGTAACTTCTCTTCATATTTTTTTATTTTATTTTAGAGATACAGCATTGAAACAGGTCCTTCGGCCCACCGAGGTTGTGCCGACCAACAACCACCTATTTATACTAACCCTACAGTAATCCCATATTCCCTCCCACCTACCTACACTAGGGGCAATTCAAATGGGCCAATTTACCTATCACCCGCAAGTCTTTGGCTGCGGGAGGAAACCGGAGCACCCGGCGAAAACCCAAGCGGTCACAGGGAGAACTTGCAAACTCCGCACAGGCAGTACCCAGAATCGAACCCGGGTCCCTGGAGCTGTGAGGCTGCGGTGCTAACCACTGCGCCACTGTGCCGCCCAAAAGGCTTTTATCTCATCTAGTAGTCTGACAACCTCCTTGTTTACTGTAGCTTTGGCAAAGTACTCTCCTTGGTCAACACTGATGCAAAGTACTCATTTAGTACCTCAGCTACATTTTCTCCCTCCAATAGATTTCCATTTTGGTCTCTCCTCGGCCTCCCGGCTCCTCTAACCACCTTTTTACTGTTAATATTCCCATGGAAGACCTTTGGTTTCCCTTTTATGTTCACCTTAAATCTGTTCTCTCATTGTCTCTTTGCCCCTACCTATTTGATTTTTCACTTCTCCGTACTCTTTATATTCAGCCTGATCCTCCCTTGTGTTGTCAAGCTGACATCTTGCATGCGCCTCCTTTTTCCACTGCTGTGAGCAAACAATAGGAAAAGAATAAGCCAGATAAGAATACACCAGTTAGTCTCATTTGAACAGTAAAAGGACTGCCAGAATCCAAAATAAGGAACAACATTACTGAATACTTAGAAAGGTATGAACAGTCAACCTGGATGTGCCAAAACTGGGACAGGATACATACTGTTACACATAGTACGCACAATAGGACAGGACTGAGACTGTAACATACAGTGCCCACAGGAGGACAGGACTGAGACTGGTGCATACAGTGCCCACAGGAGGACAGGACTGAGACTGGTGCATACAGTACCCACAGGAGGACAGGACTGAGACTGTAACATACAGTGCCCACAGGAGGACAGGACTGAGACTGGTGCATACAGTGCCCACAGGAGGACAGGACTGAGACTGTAACATACAGTGCCCACAGGAGGACAGGACTGAGACTGGTGCATACAGTGCCCACAGGAGGACAGGACTGAGACTGTAACATACAGTGCCCACAGGAGGACAGGACTGAGACTGGTGCATACAGTGCCCACAGGAGGACAGGACTGAGACTGGTGCATACAGTGCCCACAGGAGGACAGGACTGAGACTGGTGCATACAGTACCCACAGGAGGACAGGACTGAGACTGTAACATACAGTGCCCACAGGAGGACAGGACTGAGACTGTAACATACAGTGCCCACAGGAGGACAGGACTGAGACTGGTGCATACAGTACCAAAGTGGAACAGGACTGAAACTGGTGTGTACAGTGACCACAGTAGGACAGAACAAATACTGATACATACAGTACCCACAGTAGTACAGGATAGATACTGGTACATAGAGTACCAAAATGGAACAGGACTGAGACTCTTGCACACAGCACCCACTGTAGGACAGGACAGTTACTTGTACATACAGTACCAAAGTGGAACAGAGCAAAGAGTGGCACATATAGTACCCACACTGGGGCAGGAGTGATCCCGGTGCACACAGTGCCCTCTGTGAGATCAGATGGAGAGTGATGCATACAGTACTCACAATGGGATATATAAAATTATTTTTCTCCCAATCTAGATTTTCCACCAGACGTCATTCTAGCTCCCGTCCTTTTTGCTTCCCTTATCTCACAAATGCAACATGAAAGGCAAACAGCCTTTTCTCAAGATAATTCGCAAGAGCAGTACTGAGTAGCTCCCTGCGGTATTTTATCTGACATCAGCATGCCCTTGATGGAAGCATGTCCTGCTACTGAGGAGCGCTGTGTTGTAAATAAGGGACCCTGCACCACTGGGCGACAAAATTGACCTGATTTTACTTTTCGTTCCTCTTTGCATGTGTGGAGTTCAAAAATGTATGTTTTTGTGTTTGATCTGCAGAGTTTTTGTGAACAGGAGCCTGGTACTTGAGAAGATTAAATGTTTTGGATTTGACATGGATTACACTCTGGCAGGTAGGGACCATTTGTTGTTCACAGCACCTGTTAAACTTCATAACTTAGCTCCCCTAGTAGCATACTGGGGGTAGGCAAAACTAGTGAATAGGAATGAGCTTTCCAGACGAGAAGGTCTCAGGTTCAAAACCCGACCTGTGCTGAGTTAGTTAATCTCAACCAGAACTGAATTAAGGGCGCAATAATTGACCTCTGTTAGGGAGAGGAGAAATCAGTCTGGTTTCCTGCTCCTGATTGTTGGATGGTGAGTCGACAGATAAGGCTTCGGATATAGAATAATCTGCTGACATAATCTGTCTTGACTCATACATGAGCACTGGCCACTTGGGTAAAGTAGTGGAGGGGAATTGATCTGTACCTGAACAAGAATCAGGAGAGGAAAATTAGAAAAAATGTGAATGTTTCAAAAGAAAAAGCATATTAGTATATGCAGAATAATTCATTGCCTTGCAGAAAATTACATACTGTTCATGGTTACAAGTTCACTTAAATAATTACATCTTCGATTGTAGCAAAATTTAGCTTCTTACATTTTTAAGTAATGATTTATAATAGGACAATAAAAAATGAAAAGGAACACTTCACTGATTTATAATGATTGTGTTTTTCATCGCATTATCAGGCTGACCTTGACTAGTGATCTATGAATCATAATGCTGTGTATGTACTGAAGTATGCTTCTATTGTCCAGTGTACAGATCTCCTGAGTATGAAGAGCTAGGCTTTCAGCTGATGATAAATCACTTGGTTTCGATTGGATATCCACAGGAATTGCTCCTCTACAAATATGATCCCTCTTTTCCAACCAGGTAAAACCAGCTCTCCGACTTATCTCACTGTAGAGATCGTCCTACTCAGTGCCCATTCCTTGCAAGGCTGTTAGTTGTTTGTGGCTACTCCTGGGTGAAATTACCATATCACAAATGGGGTTGGGTTACCCTGCTTCGTCCTTTGGGGTTTCGTTTGCTATACCTCTTATATCGGTGGCAGGGGTTACTCTGCTTCTCTTATAAAAACGTAAGAAATAGGAACAGGATTAATTATTGGCATTATTCTGGAGTGTCAGAGATGGAGAGAGAGAGTGATCTATAATTTGAAAAGCTTTCATATTTGAAACTTCTAAATAAGACGGAAGCACATGATAGTCCTGGTAAATGATGTGAGAAGGGATGCTGCTTGTAATGCAATTAAATTTACTAAGGACAGAAAGTTTTGTGGTCAGTGTTTCAGAGCTGAGGAGATAGAAAATATTGAAATCAACCTGGAGAATAGGACAAGGAATGGCAAATGCAGTTTCATGTGCTGAAATGTAAAGTAATGATATTGGTAAGGGGAACAATTACTGTGTGAATACACTGGCTGACTCTCCATTGACAGGGCTGGAAGAAAAGATGGATTTCAATATGGTTGACAATCATTCATTGAAAGTCTTCAGTCACTGTCAACAAGGAGAAATCAATTGATCGGATTCATCTCGATGGCAGTTGATTGTAAATCAAAGGAAGTTATTTTAACTTTCGACCTCATTAGTGAGGCCACATTTGGAGTACTACACCCTCATAATTTTCCAAAAAAACTATGATTCGTGGGAGAAATGATAGTGAAACATGAGTAAATTGGCTGGGGAAATTAAAACTTTAAACCCAAAGGATAGATTGTATAAACTGAGTTTGTTTTCACTGAAAAGATTGAACAGAATAGGTTTGGATCTGCTGGAGTTTAGGGGAGTAAGAGGCAATTTGATTGAAACATATAAGATCCTGAGGGGTCTTGACAGGGTGGACGTGGAAAGGATGTTTCCCCTTGTGGGAGAATCTAGAACTAGGGGTCACTGTTTAAAAATAAGGGGTCGCCCATTTAAGACACAGATGAGGAGAATTTTTTTCTTTCAGAGAGTCATGAGTCTTTGGAATTCTCTTCCTTAAAAGGCAGTGGAAGCAACGTCTTAGAATACTTTTAAGGCAGAGGGAGATAGATTCTTGATTAAGCAAGGGGGTGAACGGTTATCGTGGGTAGGTGGAAATGTGGAATAATCAGTTCAGCCATGAACTTATTGAATGCTGGAGCAGGCTCGAAGGGCCGAGTGGCCTACTCCTGCTATACACAGCAATGTGATAAAATATTGGCCAGGACACCATGGTTAACACCCCTGCTCTTCTTAGAAATGTTGTAGGATCTCTCACATTAATCTGGGAGAGAAGGAGGGGCCTCAGTCTAAAATCTCATCTGGAAGATGGCACTGCAGCACGATCTCAGTACTGCACTGAAGTGTCACCCAACATTTTTATGCTCAAGCCGGTGGAGTGGGACTTGAACCCATAACTTTCTATCTGAGAGGCAAGAGTGCGACCAGTGAGCCACAACTGACACAGACAAGAGGAAGGTTCAGGCCTGACATGATTCAAGTCATAAAAATCATGAAAAATATGGATATTATAGCTGTATGAAGGTTTTCAACTTCATCTGTAATCAAAAGATTGGAGGGGATAGATTGAAGACAGTGAAATGGGTTCCAGCTTAAAAAATCATAGGGGTTATATTTTTCAGTGAGTGATTAATGTGTGGAATGGTTTTCCAACAGTATGGTAATGCTAAGTCACTGAGCTCCATTGAAGTAAGACTTTTTTTTTTATAGAGATACAGCACTGAAACAGGCCCTTCGGCCCACCGAGTCTGTGCCGACCATCAACCACCCAATTATTCTAATCCTACACTAATCCCATATTCCTACCAAACATCCCCACCTGTCCCTATATTTCCCTACCACCTACCTATACTAGTGGCAATTTATAATAGCCAATTTACCTACCAACTTGCAAGTCTTTTGGCTTGTGGGAGGAAACCGGAGCACCCGGAGAAAACCCACGCAGACACAGGGAGAACTTGCAAACTCCACATAGGCAGTACCCAGAATTGAACCCGGGTCACTGGAGCTGTGAGGCTGCGGTGCTAACCACTGTGCCGCCCTAATATATGTCTTTTTGGTGAGAAATTGAACTGAAAGTGTAGACGTAGAATGGGCATAGGAACATCTGGAGGAAGTTGGTTGATTTGAAAGGTTTAAAATACTTTCCAGATATTGTTGAACTGGATTCATGGGTAGTTGTGAAAATGTAGCTGTGCAATGGTACTTTGGAGGAAAGGAGCACATTGGGCCTTTTCCTGTTCCGTGGATTCCTATAGAGAGCTGCAGGGATTTGTAAAGTGGGAAGAAGAATCAGAGGAAGAAATCTAAAAACAGGAAGCCATACATTGAAAGCTGTACTGGGGATCCAGATCTGTAAACAGAGTGTGATCTCTAAATGGTGCTCCAAAAGGTGTTTCTGGAATGTATTCCAAGACTGTGCTCACTTCACCAGAAGACAGAGTGATAGAGGATGACGACTGGATTGGGTGACCTTTCATCAAAGTGGAAAGAGGAGTAGAAAGGAAAGACTGATGGTCTCTGAGAGCATTGCCTTTGCAGGTAACTTTTCAATGCTGACCCAGCACAATGAAAAAAGTGAAACAAAAACAAGAAATGCTGGATTCACTCAGCAGGTCTGGCAGCATCTGTGGAAAGAGAAGCAGAGTTAACGTTTCGGGTCAGTGACCAAAAGTGGTTGCACAAGGACAGCGAGTTGAGTGCAGAAAAGCAGTGGTAATGGAAGATTAGATAGTGAGAAGAATAGGCAGTTGGTTCTGTAACAGTAAAAGTGAGGGGGTAACACAGCTCCCCATTGATCCTCAGATTGAAGTCATGCTGCTGTTGCATGAAACAATTTCAAAGAGCCATTCTGCTGCACCGTCGTGTGAGTCTGTATTGCAGCATGCCTGCAAGGAGGTGGAGGCAGGTTGAAAGTGTGCCAGTCTGAGAATGTATCTTCACATCAGGTGTCCTTTCAGCACATTGGCAGAATTCCGCCTCTGCTGTTCTGCTAACCTGGAAGTTGCCCATAATTCTTACCTGTTGGTGCAACAGTGGCTACTTTATAAGTGCTTTGCATGAATTTAACAGTGGTCCATTTCTGAGGGTTACAGGAGTAAATATTTTATGCACGGATTAAGCTGAATTCCACAACAGATACATGAGTGTATTATTATTTATTAATATGACACTGGCTCCCAGAATAGGAGCATGATGCGCCCACCTTTAGAGGATACCCTTCATTCAGAGTAGAGGTCAAATCATGATTGCTGGGTGCAGCTTTGTTTGTTTAGCTGTCCAAGAGTGACCTCAGTATTGTATCCATGTCCAGCATGAACCCTTCTCTTATCTCTTACTCTGTAATAGTGCAAACAGAGATCAGAGCACACATTATATAAATGCCAATGCTTACAAAGCTTGAAGAATTTTTTTCTGAGTCGCATGTTGAGTTCATTGACTATAACTGTAATTTGGATTTATTTTTTACAGATAATATCAACTGTCCAATTGGCAATGATTAAAAGAGAATCCAATTGAGTTCAACTTTGTGAACCACCTTCTGATTGTTCCTAATCAAAGATAAATAATTGATAGCCCAATCCCAGCTATACATTATGACAAATATTCAGAATAAGAATGATCGAAATCAACACAAAATAAATTCCAGATGAAAATGCTTTATATGTCTTTACTGAAGGATTGAAATTCACAATATCAAGTGATAATTCACATCTGGGTTACATTGCATAAAATACCACATACAGTGCATAAGAGACAACTAGATCAACATAACACTTTATCCATGTGTCCTGTCAAACCCCCAAAATGCTTTGCCTCGCTGATCACATTATCACATTGTGTACTCCTGTGTTTGGCTACCAGTAAAAATTGTTAATTTGCAGAATATTTGTGGAATTTGAATAACGAGGTGTAGACACCAAACCACTTTATAAAGTTATAAGATGGTCTTGCCTGCCTATTTTTTCAAACTAACCAATGAGGAAAGCACTTATTAGGGGCAAAAGGTCGTCATCAATATGGATTTGCATTCTTTGTCAGCTTAGCTAAATGCATACAGTCAGTTGGGAAGTTGTACACTCATCAGTGAAGATGATGTTCTATTTGAGAATTGTATAGGCTGTACAGATAATATAGGCACTGGAATTTGTACAGCATTTCAAATGGATATGTCTATCCGCAGTGTATGTCTTACATGTTTGTATGTCTTGTGCATATGTTGTTAGAGAAATCTCCAAGTCTCTTTGTGAAGAAGACACTGAGACTAGGATGCTTTGGTGTAGATTGTTGCTTGTCACAGAGTTTACTTCTGCTCTCCAAACAATACCACCAGCCAGTGCTGGCTGGCTTTTCTTTTATATATATATATTATAAATACACTTGAATACAATTAACTAATAAACACCTAACTCCCTGTTCACCCTATTATCTTGAACTACCAGGTATTTATTATCCATTAATAAAACTTCAGACCCTAACATATGTGACTGACATAAATGCTTGCATGGCATGAAGTACCATGGTAGGCATATACAGCAGCATGTATGATGTACTGAATATCTATGATGTACTGAATATACACAGAATACATGGGACTGTTATGTACTGCATAGCATATCAAGTTGAAATGTTTGAAAGTGGTTCACTACTAATTCCTTTTGACGTGCAGCAACAATTTTGTAAGTTGATTCAACAGCCAATGATGGATGCCAATGCTGTTGGATTTTTCCCATGTTTGATCCCACACTAAGCAGATGGACTGACTCTGATCTGAATACGGACTCAGACTCAGCTTCGGGTACAGGTCAGCACCTTCCCTGCAGTCTTTTTTAAAATTTGTTTATGGGATGTGGGCGTCGCTGGCAAAGCCAGCATTTATTGTCCATCCCTAATTGCCCTTGAGAAGGTGGTGGTGAGCTGCCTTCTTGAACCACTGCAGTCCATGTAGGGTAGGTACACCCACAGTGCTGTTAGGAAGGGAGTTCCAGGATTTTGACCCAGCAACAGTGAAGGAACGGTGATATAGTTCCAAGTCAGGATGGTGTGTGGCATAGAGGGGAACTTTCAGGTGATGGTGTTCCCATGCATCTGCTGCTCTTGTCCTTCTAGGTGGTAGAGTTCGCGGGTTTGGAAGGTGCTGTCTAAGGATCCTTGATGAGTTTTTGCAGTGCATCTTGTAGATGGTACACACTGCTGCCAATGTGCATTGGTGGTGGAGGGAGTGAATGTTTGTGGATGGGGTGCCAATCAAGCGGGCTGCTTTGTCCTGGATGCTGTCGAGCTTCTTGCCGTGCTAGCATCTGACTTGGGGTTTGCCTTCAGTCCCTTCTTGCAGGTTTCCATATAACCCACTCTGATTTAGCATCTAGTTGAGCATTGTATTCTCTCTCCACACTCAAAGTGTCTACATCTGACCTAAGTCACCCCAGTCTGATACTAGGCGCTGTTTGGAATATTCATCAATTAATCTGATAAATGATCAGCATAAGATTGCAAAAATCATTATATCCATTTATCACCAACAAGAACTGGAAATATTGTCTTCTCTCATTCTTTTCCTGCCATGAGATAAATCCATGGTTGACATGTTTCCATCTTTGCCATTTTAATTATGTGTAATTTTCATTTTATCAATATATTTAGGGTCTGCTGGCCTCTATACCACAAACAACTTTATCAGTTTTATGAATTTAATGGAATCAATAGCTTAGGTCTTTCAGCAGCTTTCTAGGTTGGGTATTTTTGATGATGTGACAATGAATGGACTTTTCGTGTGAATGTAGGATTTAAAGCACAGGTTGGACTTATATTTAAAAGCAAAATACTGCTGATGCTGGAAATCTGAAATAAAAACAAGAAATGCTGGAACCACTCAGCAGGTCTGGCAGCATCTGTGGAAAGAGAAGCAGAGTTAACGTTTCGGGTCAGTGACCCTTCTTCGGAACTAGCAAATATTAGAAATGTCAAAGGTTATAAGCAAGTGAGCCGGGGGTGGGGCAAGAGATAACAAAGGAGAAGGTGTAGATTGGACAAGGCCACATAGCTGACCAAGAGGTCATGGAGCAAAGGCAAACAATATGTTAATGGTGTGTTGAAAGACAAAGCATTAGTACAGATAGGGTGTTAACGAACTGAAGATTGAACAGCAGCAAGTACAAACATGAAAAAAAACAGTGGGTAAGCAAATTGAACAAACTACAATGAAATGAAACAAACAAAAGAAAAAAAAATTGTAAAAAATGTAAAAAAGAAAAAAGAAAAAATAACTAAAAATAAAAGTAAAATGGGGGGCCCGTCATGCTCTGAAATTATTGAACTCAATGTTCAGTCCGGCAGGCTGTAGTGTGCCTAATCGGAAAATGAGATGCTGTTCCTCGAGCTTGCGTTGATGTTCAGTGGAACACTGCAGCAAGCCCAGGATAGAGATGTGAGCATGAAAGCAGGAGTGTTGAAATGGCAAGCAACCGGAAGCTCAGGGTCCTGCTTGCGGACTGAGCGGAGGTGTTCCGCAAAGCGGTCACCCAGTCTGCGTTTGGTCTCCCCAATGTAGAGGAGACCACACTGTGAGCAGCGAATACAGTATACTACATTGAAAGAAGTACAAGTAAATCGCAGCGGAACACCTCCGCTCAGTCCTTGGTTATCTCTTGCCCCACCCCCGGCTCACTTGCTTATAACCTTGGACATTTCTAATATTTGCTAGTTCCGAAGAAGGGTCACTGACCCGAAACGTTAACTCTGCTTCTCTTTCCACAGATGCTGCCAGACCCGCTGATTGGTTCCAGCATTTCTTGTTTTTATTTTGGACTAATATTTGCCTGACCTGTCATTGCTGTCTCTACTACCAGATCGTTACAGCTGATGCTCCTTTGAAAAGGTTCAGTTATTAATGTGTTAAATCTGAATAAATTCAACTAACAGCTCATTTGATTGGTTATATATTGTTGGAAAATTTAAAAAGAGTACCAGAAAGCATTAATTCTATCTCAGGGTAACAGTGTTTGTCCAAGGTGCCTTTTAAAAATAAGGTGCTAAACCTTTGTATCTTGAGATTCTGCCTTTGGAACCATACAGTTTGAGAAATGATAGTTGGAGATGGAAACTAAAATCCATGAACAGAAAAAGTGATCTGACCCTTAATTAACTACTGCTTGTGGTATCTGGATATGTGTTTGCATCTTATGGCAAAATTCCATTTTAACCTTGACACTTTTATTTTACAGAGGGCTTGTGTTTGATTCTCTGCATGGAAACCTTCTGAAAGTGGACGCTCATGGCAACATCTTGGTGTGTGCTCATGGCTTCAGATTCCTCAAAGGGTATGTCAGACAATTTCAGTTTCCTGTAGCAGTTCCATTCGTGTTTTTAATTCCCATGCAGACTGGTTCTGTGACAACAGTTACACAGTAAGTTGTCCATACAGTCTGGACTGCTGAAATGTGCTTTTTATCATTTGACACAGAATGGAGAGGTTTTCCTTCTGGGCACCAGCTGCAGCAGCATCAGTCAGGGGTCAACGTGCAACATTTGCTGACTGTAGGGATCTGTAAGAACCCTTTGCCCTCACTCAGTATCCAGTATTGCAGCTGTACAAACATGAAGGAGATTGGTTAACACAGACCTCTAACATAGGTGCTGTAGCACTCAGGAAGAGATGGGGGTGGGGGGTGGTGTCCTCAGGAAGGACACTCTGAGGTTGTCTGGGGGGAGCATGTTGGGTGGGATGTGGGGTTGGGCAGCAATCTGTAGGATTGAAGGGTGGGTGCTGTTACCAGAAACGTGAAGCAATCTATAAAAACATGGAGTGCTGACAAGAGATGTTCAGTGTTGTGAAAGAAGCTAAAGGAATGTGTCTTTTTGGGAGTGAAGTGTTGCAATGTTGGATTTTTCAACTTAAAACACAGAAATGCATGATGGGCATGGCTGCCTTTGCTGCTCTGGAAATAGTTTTTTTAATTCATTGGATGTGGACATAACTGGCTAGGCCAGCATTTATTGCCTGTCCCTAATTGCCCTTGAGAAGGCCTTTTAGAGCCATGTGACTGAATCACTGCAGTCCATGTGGGTTTGATACAACTGAGTGGCTTGCTGGGCCATTTCAGAGTCAACCATATTGCTGTGGGTCTGGAGACACATGGAGGTCAGACCAAATAAGAACAGTAGATTTGCCTCCCTAAAGGACATTAGTGAACCAGATGGGTTTTTACAACAATCGATTCATGGCTATCATTAGGTATGCTTTTTAATTCCTGCTTTATGAATTGAATTCAAATTCCACCTTCTGCTGTGTTGGGATTCGAGCCCATGTCTCCAGAGCAATACCTTGGGTCTTTGAGTTACTAGACAAGTGATAATACCACTACGCCACTGCCACCCCAAAGAGCAAAGGAAATATCATTCCAATTCCATCAATTCTTGTATTCTGAATATTCTGAACATTATTCATGGAAGAGCGTTTCAGATGTTGTGCAGAAATCAAGTATGCTCTGGATGTTTTTCACCACAGATACAGGCAACTGTGGAAAGAATAGATCTGCTATATCCTTTGATTAGTGATCAACTGAATTAGCATAATTTTTGTATGAACTGGAATCTTTGTCTTATGGATGGTTAAGGATACACATCTCACTTTAAACTCGAAAAAGCATTTAAAAGGGTTTCAGTGGGACCAGCAGCGTTACGGGTGGAGGTAGAAATGGTAAGAATTGGCTGTGGGGTTTCAAGTTGAACTCAAAGTCGAATAAGATACTTAAGTTGCGCATGATCTTGGTTTAGCCTGAGCGCGTGGCCGAAAAGAGAGATGTATTCAGTGGCAAAGGAGCAAGTTTCTGGTAGGGACTGAAACTGATGGCAGTATTGAGTTGGAACAATTTGTGGGTCATCCAGGCTCTGATATTAGACAAGCAATATGGTTGTGTTGTTGGGTGTGAGGCAAATTTCTGTCAATGCCAGGATGACTGCAAGTTTGACCATGAGGAGATTGTGACTGGCAAAGGGTTTGTTCACAATGAAACGAGCATTCTGGAAGACAGTATAGAGATGGGTGGTATTGTAGATTTGCGCATAGCTGCATTGCAGGGGGTGAGTGGCATAAGGAGAAGGTTGGAAAGATTATCCCTGAGGAGTGTGTGGGATAAGACGGTTGTTTGGAGCAGAGAGAAGGGCAGTTGGGCCTGCTACTCTGGGAGAGCAAATTACTGCTGCCCAAGTGGACCTGGCCAAGAACAACAAGGCAGCTACAGTGGAAGACGTTGTACTCATTTAAGAGGAACCGACTAACATTATCTTCGTGAGCAGTCAACTTAAACATTGGCTCCGAAGGACACCCAGCTTTTCCATTCTACGGCCACGTTTGATTCCACGACTGTTGTGCTGTCTGGTTGCCTGTCTTACAGGAATTTATGGTTCAGCTAGAACTGCTCCAGTTCAAAATTGGTGAGACCAGTTATTGTGTTTGGCTCCCACCAAAAACTTTGCACCTTATCCCCCAATTCTGTTGCCCAATCCATCTGCTCAATGAAGCTGAACTCAATCATGAACAATGAGCATTTTCTGATTGATCCTAAACAATAACTTATATTTACATAATACCCTTTGATGAAATAAAAAGTTCCAAGGTGCTTCCCAGGAGGATTATAAAATAAATTGTGGCATTGAGCCACAAAAAGAGATGTTCGGTTAGATGACCAAAAGCTGAGTCAAAGAGCTAGATTTTAAGGAATATCTTAAAGGAGGAAAGCGAGGTGGAGAGCCAGAGAGGTGAAGTGAGGGTATTCCAGAGCCTGGGACCTATACAACTGGAGGTGCAGCCACCAATGGTGGAGTGATTAAAATCAGGGTTGCACAAGAAGCCAGAATTGGAGGGGTGCAGATATCTTGGAGGGTTGTGGGGCTGGAGGAGATTCCAAAGATAGGGAGGGGTGAGGCCAGGGAGGGATTTGAAAACAAAGATGAGAATTATAAAATCAAGACGTTGCTTGAGTGGGAGCCAGTGCAGGTCCACGAGCACAGGGGTGATAGGGGAATGGGATTTGGTGTGTGTTAAGACATGGGCAGCAGAGTTTTGGATGACCTCAAGTTTACAGAGAGTACAATGTGGGAGACCAGCCAGGAGTCTCGAGGTAACGAACACAAGAATGTTTCAGCAGCAGATGAACTGAGACAGGGCGCAGTCGGGCGATATTACAAAGGTGGAAATAGGTTATTTTAGTGATGGCACAAATATGAGGTTGAAAGCTCAACTTGGGGTCAGATGTGACACCATGGTTGTGAACAGACTGGCTTAATCTCAGACTACTGCCAGGGAGAGGGATGGAGTCAGTTGCTCGGGAACGTAGTTTGGAGCGGAGACTGAAAACAATGGCTTCAGTCTTCTCAATATTTCGTTAGAGGAAATTTCTGCTCATCCCGCACTGGATGTCAGATAAGCAGTCTGATAATTTAGCAATAGTGGAGGAGTTGAGAGAAGTGGTGGTGAGGTTGAGCTGGGTGTTGTCATCTGACATGATAAAACTCACACTGTGCTTTCGGATGATGTCGCCACTGGGCAGCATGTAGATGAGAAATAGGATGGGTCAAGGATAGATCCTCGGGAAAGCACAAGAGGCAATTGTGTGGGAGCAGGAAGAAAAGTCATTGCAAGTGGTTCTCTGGCTTTGGTTAAATAGACAAGGATGGAACCAGGTGAGAGCAGTCCCACCCAGCTGGACGACAGTGGAGAGGCATAGGAGGAGGGTGGTGTGGTCAACTGTGTCAAAGGCTTCAGTCAGCTTGAGAAGGACGAGGAAGGAAAGTTTCCCTTTGTCACAGTCACATGGGATGTCCTTAGTGACTTTGTTAAGAGCTGTTTCGGGACTGTGGCAGGGGTGGAAACCTGATTAGAGGGATTCAAACATGAAATTCCAAGAAAGATGGGAACAAATTTGGAAGGCGACAACAAGTTCAAGAGATTTTGGAGAAGAAAATGAGGTTGGAGATGCGACTGTAGTTTGCAAAGCGGTGGGGTTAAGGGGTGTTGTTTTTTGAGGAGAGGGGTGATGACAGCAGATTGAAAACGGAGCTTCAAACACACATCTGGTCTATTATTAATACTACCTCCCTCCAATTTTGCAATATCAACTGCCTGTAACGCCCATCCATAATGCCTCCTGGCTTGGCGTCTCGACCATTCTTCTTGTTCGCTCTACTTTAGATAAACTCCCACTTCCTCAGAATCCCACTGGCCATGTCCTCTCCCATTCAGCTATTCCCTCCTGTCCTCATTGACCTTCATTGGCTCCCTGAATTCCAACATATTGACTTGCAAAGCTTCAGACTAGTTCACAAATTCCTCCAGGGCCTTACTCCAGCCAATCTGTGCAGCCTCCACCAATCTCTCATCCTCTATACATCCTCTACTCTTCTTACTCTGGTCTGCTCCTAATTTCAGACATCATGCCCTTTTCAAACCCTTCTCAAAACCTACCTATTCAGCTTCAGTTTCTGTCACCTGTAACTTCTCTCAAAACAGCTGCTTGATTTCCAAGCCCCCTCTCGAAGTAGTGTAGGGTAGTTTGGCCCATTAAAGTTGCTAAATAAGTTGTAGGGCTCTGTGTAAGGATGTGTCAGACTTCATTTTTAACCCCAGGCCAGTTTTGGTGTGTGGACAATGCTGTGAGTTAGAAACCTGCCTGCTCTCCCAGAAATTAGGCCTGGGGTACTTTAACTCCTGGGCCTCATTTAAATCCTACTGGTCGCGATCCCACCCATTTTGGGCGAGGGTTGTGTAAAATCAGCCAAGAGGCTGTGCACTGAGACCAGGCAAGTGACAGGATTGGCTGCTGTGGCTGTCCTGTGATGGGGGTCTCACAATTGGGAACTCTAATCAGGAAGAGTTGGAGTGTGGAAAAAAAAAGTTGAAAAACCTACCTCTTTGGATCTTCTGTCCCTGATCCAGTTCCCTCTGGAATGGCCTGTTGATAAACCGTGGCTTCCTGTTTAGACCACTGAATTATAATTACGTTGAAAAGAATCCCACCCGCTTTTGGGGGGGTTTCCTTGCCGCTGAGCTGGTTGAAATTGGGATCGATTGGCTCCAGGGCTGATAAGTAACCTGGGAAATTTTAACTGTGCACTTGCCCGGTTTCTGACAGGTGGAAAATACTACCTCCCCCCCACCAGCCCCCTTCCCTTTGCACAATGTATTATTTTCCAAATCAGTCATTTGATTTGCAAATCAGAAGTTCTCTTTATCAAACAGAAGCTTCTGATGACATTTAGCTTTTAATCCTTTGGTATAAATAGCTGGTTCTTAAGCTCTAGGCCTGAGATTCCTTGCATAGCTGTGGTTTAAGTGAACTATATTGCATCATAAACTGGCCTTGTCCATTTCTGTTTGACTCAGTGGTCACAGGCCTCTCTTGTGCCTTTTAAAACTTCCAAAACAAGTATAGAGTTCACAAGAATTGATGAAGATTAACTGGAAGGAATGCAGAAAAATAAGAAGTAGGGTAAAAGCCCTGCGGAGCCCTGCTGCATTTGGGCCATTTTCAGCACATTGGGCTCCCTGGAAAATTGGTAAGGTGATGCAATTAGCCAACAACTTCTTTGATGTGGAAACACATTTAGAACTGTTAAAAATTAATCTAAAAAAAACATGCAGTGTGGAGATTTCGAAAGAATGCTTGAGCTGCTCTGAAGCAACAGAAATGTCACTGCTGCAGGTTCCTTAAAAAGAATGGTTCAGACTATGCCTTAAAGAATGCTTCCACTATTCAGCATGAAGAGGTTCTGGAATGAGAGAGGCTTTGTGTGACACATCAGTGGCCCGTGTATGACAGCCGGATCTCAGGTGCATCGTCTCTGTGTGTTTAATTGACGTGCCACTGCTTCACTCATTGCATATGAGAAATCATTTGAACATTGGCTGTCATTTAACCTCTGTGGAATGACCTTTATCACTAACACTGGATAAGAATGAAAATCAGAATTTTATTCAACCACAGAACACTTTTCATTTTTATTCTCTCCCCCAGAGGGCTGTGGGTGCTCAATCATTGAGTGTATTCAAGACTGAGATTGATAGACTTTGGAGTCTGAAAGGAATCAAGGGACATTTGGATGCGCAAGAAAGTGGAGTTAAGGTAGACAATCAGCCATGATCTTATTGAATGGTAGATCAGGATCAAGGGGCCTGGTTCGATTTCTTGTGTTCTTATTTGAATAGTCTGGACAAGTTTGTGGGTTCAGGTGCAGGGTGTGGATGCGGGTGTAGTGTGGGAGCAGAGTTGGGATGCAGGGTGTTGCAGCAGGTGCCAGTGTGGGCAGGGTGTGCCAGGATGTAACTCAGCCTGTGACCTCCCAGTTAAGATTGCAGTGCACCTTGTCATCAAGCTACCTTCTTCCCTGGGAATGTTTCTTCTGTAAAATTGTGCAGCAGTAAGTGGACTTAATGCTTTACTGCACTGCAGTCGCAAAAGGCAGTGGCCTGTCGTCAGCATGTAGTGGACTGGAGCATCCAAACCCTGTGTCCCAGAGTTAGATGCAAGCTCACACATCCAGTTTTACAAATGAAACCTCAGCAGCGCTATCAGAGCAATTTCATTGCACTTATGCTCCTCCTGGCCCTACAAGGAAAGTCAAAAAAGGTAAAAAGACTCAGGGCATAAAATTTGGATACATAGTACTTGATTTTTGGGCACTGAGGGTGGCCTGAGAGGTCCAAAATAGCATCTATGGCGCGCAGACACACTTTTGGTATGAGTGGCGCCAGATGGCATATTAGTGAGGGCATTAAAGCACGTGCTCTGAACGCCCGCCACAAAGATGTAGAGTGGGCAGATCAGAATATCAATCACTGTGTAATGCTGATTTGATGCCAGCACTTCCATTTTGTAGCTCATCGCTCCAACTAATGCCATCTCTAAATCACGCTCGGCTGAACACATGTTCACCAGCAGGTTCGGCCTCCCCCAACAGTGCTATTTAAAAGGATCATTAATTACTTTCAGGTCAGTTGCTGATTAATTTCTGCTGGCTGTTACTATGATTGAACAAGTCTTTGATGCTTTCTGTAGTTGCTTAAAGTTGCTAAATTCCACAGGAAATGATGTGGCAGGTCCTGCAGGACTTGGTCCTGACTTCAAGGTTTCTGCACAAACCAGTTGCTTCCAGACATAGATGCACTCGTAGGCATTCTCCTCGGCAGACTGCATGACTTGGAGGATTAGCAGAGGGCACACAGAGCAGGGCCAGCTGCTAGAAGAGGCAGAAGGAGGAGAGTGCAATGTGTTCTCAGCAGGAGGCCATATCCAAACTGTTCAGGGAGCAATTCTCCTTTCCAAACCTCAGCAAGGAACAGTGTGGGAGAGACTACGTATGTCCTCACTGAAATCTTTCCCCAGCTACAGCCATGCCTGCAACCTCAGCAGGGTGAGCACCGTATTGCCAGTGGCTGTGAAGGTGACCATAGCAGTGAACTTTTATGCATCAGATTCCTTTCAGGCTGGAGTTGGCAATATTTGCAACATCTTGCAGTTTGCCATTGACTGTTGTGTAAGAGAGGTCACTGACGCTCTCTGTTCAAAGAGAGCTGACGACATTTCATTCTCTCTTGCCAGAGAGCAACAGGTGGAGAGAGTATGCAGCTTTGTGAGGATTACAGGCTTCCCCATGGTGAAGGGACTGCATGCATCTTGCTTTTCAGGTGCAGCATGTGAACGCTGAGATGTACCGAACCGAAGGGCATGCCACTCTCTCAAAGTCCAGTTGGGATTCAATCATATGCAGCAAATCATGCAGGTCAATGCCCGATAGCCTGGCAGCATTCTTGATACCTTCATTCTGCAGCAGTTCTCTGTGCATTTCAGCCACCACAACTCACCAAAGGGTGGCTACTGGTGACAAGGGTTATCCGCTGACCACATGGCCGATGACTCGGGGGCATAAGCCCCTCACACATGAGCAGCATGCATACCATTAAATTCATGCTGTCCCACAAAATGTGTTAGATCAGATCATTGGCATGCTGACACAACGATACCGATGCCTGGACCTCTCTGGAGGAGTCCTGCAGTACTCAGCATGCTGCACAAGCTCATCATGAGGGGTGTCAGTCTTGCTACCAGCTGTACAACGGGCAGCTGAGGAGCAGGAGAAGGAAGAGGAGGGAGGAGGCAACCTAAACAGCCCCTTTCTGGCTGGGCTCTCCGTGAACAACTCATCCAATTGCAAAAGCAGTAAACACAAATCCAATCTCCCATTCACCGGTCACCGACAGTCCCACATCTTGGCCACAATGCAAAAATGAAAGGCAACACAAAAGTAAACATTCCAAACCAAATTTTTGAATCAAAGCATGCCGTATTGCAAACAAACGTCGACTCATCAACTTTGCGTTTTCCCTTCGTGCCTGTCTTTCATGAGTCTTTGTCTGTCCTAGTGAGCCGATGCAGAGCTACCCCAGTGGCTGCAGCATGACTGGTGGAAGACTGTTGGGTTTCAGTGGAGGAGACTGCAGATAACTTGGAGGATGCCCTGAAGCAGCTTTGGCCATAGAAGGCCTGGCTGCAGACTGCAGCATTTTGGCAGGGACGGCAGTCGTCTGAACATGCTGGCTAACAGCAAACAACAAGTGTCTCTCTCTCGTATGTTGTGCCATTCTTATGTTTTTCCCAGGTCAGAATCAGTTGTGGAATGGCTTCCAGCACCTGCTCCAGCCACAATGCAGCTCCCTTATGTAGTGCAGGCGAGCTTTTACTGGTGTTAGCTTCACATGATTTTGGGTCTCCTGCTGAGAATTGCAGGCACTCAACAGCAGAGTTCAAACTAGCTGCATGCTACAATCATGTAAATTTAGCAGGCTTCACGAAGTTGGGTGATATCATCGGAAGCAATGGGCACGGGTTAATCCTGCATCGCGGTCTCAGCGGCTGTTTCCGCGGGCTATTAGTTTTTCCCCCTTACCCTTTTGAAACCTTCCGGCCTCGACTCCTCTTCCTGCTCGGTTGGCCTTGCAGGAAAATTGCAACAGCTTCCCCTGCTCAGGCCCCAATGACGTCATCTGAGCTGGACCTCCATATTTGAAGAAGGACTGCACCAGTTTTTGACAGGTGTCCCTATTGAGCAGGTTAAAATCGCAACCCGCGGGAAGACAGCAGGACCGCGACAGGTAATCCCCACGGGTGATTGTAACCACCCAAACGCGGCAGGGTTAAAATTTCTTCTTTAGTGTTTGAGTTAGTCCATGATGCTTGTACATACTTGCAGTTCCACCATGGCAGGCTGGGAGCAGCTTGCCTGCTTGGTATCGTCCACAACATTAATAATGTCCGAAGTTCAAAGGAGAACAGAGAAATTAATAAAATGAAAGAGAAACTTTGTTTAGACTCAGTGAGGTTGCAGTCTGAGCTTATCCAGTATTTGGAAGATTTCACGAAAGATGTAGATTTATAGAAATGTGATGAGTCTCTGAGATCCTGCATCAGCATTGTAGGAGTGTTTATAGCACTTGTATATTTTTATCTGCTTCCCCTCATCCCTAATCCTTGATGACAAGGCAGCAGCTATTGTCGAAATGCAGTGACTGACAGAACAAACAACTGGTTAATGCAGAGCAGTCTACCAGTTGTTTAAATAGCAGAGTACTGAGAAAGGCATTTCAAAGGAAATGTGCAAAATGTATTTAATCTTAATCTAAAATGAGACTGAGACATAATTTTTCAAGAAGTATAAAAGAGTTTAGTTAGTGCAACCCTTCCCCTCCTCCTACCACGAGTGTGGCTGATAGCCTCAGATGAGTATGATGCCCAGACTAGAGTATAATCTTCACCAATGTTTTTCTCAAGCCAAGCCATCAAAAGTGAAGTAGGGATTCTATTCTTGGTTCACTGGCCACCCAGTGGTTGAGAATGGATTTAAATGACTTGCAGCATCATACCAATCTGTGTCCCGGCACTGCATGAACACCCCCAGGTTACAATACCGCTGTAGCTCTCCCAGTCTGGTGCTCACAACAACAACAGTCACTTCACTCTTTGGACACTGTTTTCCTCCTGTCCTTATCAAAACTCCTGTCATCATCTGTTCCTTGGACAACCCACCCCTGCCTCCATCTCCAAACTCTTCCATCTTTTCTGAAGTTCTCAAACATGTCTCTGTCACTCAGCTCTGTGGCCAGCTCTATCACCATCCACTTCAGATCTTTTCAGTCTAGTTTTTATCCTGTCCATAGCTTATGTCACCCTAGATCATCATGGATAACCTGTGTGAGTGCAACCAGACAGAGGGACATAAGAGTTAGGAGCAGGAGTAGGCAACTCGGCCCCTCGGGCCTGCTCCGCCTTTAAACAAGATCATGGCTGATCGGACTGGGACCTCAACTCCACATTCCCGCCTACCCCCGACAACCTTCCACCCCCTTGCTTATCAAGAATCTATATATCTCTGCCTTAAAAATATTCAAAGACTCTTCTTCCACCGCCATTTGAGGAAGAGAGTTCCAAAGACTCACGACTCTCTGAGAGAAATAATTTCTCCTCATCTCTGTCTTAAATGGGCATCCCTTATTTTTAAACAGTGACCCCTAGTTCTAGATTCTCCCACAAGAGGAAACACCCTTTCCACATCCACCCTATCAAGACCCCACAGGATCTTATATGTTTCAATCAAGTCGCCTCTTGCTCTCCTAAACTCCAGTGGATACAAACTTAGTCAATCCAACCTTTCCTCATAAAATAACCCACCCATTCCAGTTATCAGTCCAGTAAACCTTCTCTGAACTGCTTCCAATGCATTTACATCCTTCCTTAAATAAAGAGACCATTACTGTACGTACACAGTACTCCAGATGTGGTCTCACTAATGCCCTGGATAGCTGAAGCATAACCTCCATTCTTTTGTGTTCAATTCCCTCGCAATAAATGATAACATTCTATTTGCTTTCCAAATTACTTTCTGTACCTGCATACTAACCTTTTGCGATTCATGCTCCAGGAGACCCAGATCCCTCTGCATCTCAGCTCTGCAATCTCTCACCATTTAGATAATATGCTTCTTTTTTATTCTTCCTGCCAAAATGGACAATTTCACATTTTCCCACATTATACTCCATTTGTCATATTTTTGCCCACTCACTTAACCTATCTATATCCCTTTGGAGCCTCCTTTTGTCCTCTTCACAACCTACTTTCCGACCTATCTTTGTGTCATCAGCATATTTCATATCTTTGGTCCCTTCATCTAAACCATTTATATAAATTGTAAAAGGTTGAGGCCCCAGCACTAACCCCTACAGCACACAATTCTTTACAACTCGCCAATCAGAAAATGACCCATTTATGCCTACTTTCTGTTTCCTGTCAGCTGGCAAATCTTTTATCCATGTCAATATGTTACTCCCTACACAATATTCTGCAATAACCTTTGATGTGGCACCTTCTCAAATGCCTTCTGGAAATCTAAGTACAGTACATCCACCGGTTCACCTTCACGGCACATGTAACTCCCTCAAAGAATTCCAATAAATTGGTTAAACATAATTTCCCTCACACAAAATCATGTTGACGCTGCCTGATTACCTTGAATTTTTCAAAGTGCCCTGTTATAATGTCTTTAATAATAGCTTCTAACATTTTCCCTCTGACAGATGTTAAACTAATTGGCCTGTAGTTTCCTGCTTTCTGTCTACCTCCCTTTTTGAATAAAGGAGTTACATTCGCTATTTTCCAATCTAATGGAACCTTCTCCAAATCATGGGAATTTTGGAAAATTAAAACCAATGCATCAACTATCTCCCCAGCCACTTCTTTTAAGTCCATCTTGGGACTTGTCAGCCCGCAGCTCCAACAATTTGCTCATGACCACCTCCCTGGTGATTGTAATTTTCTTGAGTTCCTCCCTCCCTTCCATTTCCTGATTTACAACTATTTCCAGGGAAGAAGGGCCCTAGAGTAACTGAAATTATTGGACATTAAGATCTTCCAGAAGGTTTAATTTAATTAAAAGGGTTAAGTCATGGCAGGACAGCTCAAAGCCATGGTATGCTCCTTGTGCTCCATGTCGAAAGCTGGGAACATTTCCAGTGCCTGGGACCAGCATGTGTGCAGGAAATGTATCCAGCTGCAGCTCCTGGAAGCCCGGTTTCGGAGCTGGAGCAGCAGCTGGGGACACTGTGGAGCATCCACGAGGTGGAGAGAATCGTGGATAGCACGTATAGAGAGGTGGTCACACCGCAGGCTCAGACCCCACAGACAGGAGGGGAATGGGTGACCACCAGGCAGAGCAAGAGGACTAGGCAGGCATTTCAGGAATCTCCTGTGGCTATTCCCCTGAAAAACAGGTATACTGCTTTGGATACTGTTGGGGGGAATGGCCTCTCAGGGGAAAGCAGCAACAGCCCAATTCGTTGCACCACAGATGGCTCTGCTGCATAGGGAAGGAGTAAAAAGTGTGGGAATGCAATAGTTATAGGGGATTCAATTGTAAGGGAAATAAATAGGCGTTTCTGTGACCGCAAAAGAGACTCCAGGATGGTATGTTGCCTCCCTTGTGCCAGGGTCAAGGATGTCTCAGAGCGGTTACAGGACATTCTGAAGAGGGAGGGTGAACAGCTTGTGGTCATGGTACACATTGGTATGAATGACATAGGTAAAAAGAAAATGAGGTCCTAAAAGCAGAATATAGGGAGCTGGGAAGTAAGTTGAAAAGTAGGACCTCAAAGGTAGTGATCTCAGGATTACTACCAGTGCCACGTGCTAGTCAGAGTAGAAATAGCAGGATATATCGGATGAAAACGTGGCTGAAAAATGGTGTGAGGGGAGGGTTTTAGATTCCTGGGACATTGGGACCAGTTCTGGGGGAGGTGGGACCAGTACAAACTGGACGGGTTACACCTGGGCAGGACCAGGACTGAAGTCCAAGGGGGAGTATTTGCGAGAGTGGTTGGGGAGGGTTTAAACTAAAATGGCAGGGGGGTGGGAACCTTTGCAAGGAGTCAGAGGAGGGGGGATCAAAGACAAGAACAAAAGACAGTAAGGGGAATAAGAAAAGTGATAGACAGAGAAATCAAGGGCCAGAATCATCGAAGGCCACAGTGAAAAATAGTGGGAAGGGGACAAGTAATGTTAAAAAGACAAGCCTAAAGGCTTTGTGCCTTAACGTGCAGATCATTCACAATAAAGTGGATGAACTAATCAAGCAAATAGACGTAAACGGGTGTGATATAGTCGGGATTACGGAGACATGGCTGCAAGGTGACCAGGGATGGGAAATGAACATCCAGGGATATTCAGTATTTAGGAAGGACAGACAAAAAGCAAAAGGCGGTGGAGTTGCATTGCTGGTTAAAGAGGAAATTAACGCAATAGTGAGGAAAGATATTAGCTCTTGACGATGTGGAATCTGTATGGGTGGAGCTGAGAAACACTAAGGGGCAAAAAACGTAAGTGGGGGTTGTATATAGACCCCCAAACTGTAGTGATGATGTTGGGAATGGCATTAAACAGGGAATTAGAGATGCATGCGAAAAAGGAACATCTGTAATTATGGGTGACTTTAATCTGCATATAGTTTGGGCGTATCAAATTAGTCACAATACCATAGAGGAGGAATTCTTGGAGTGTATACGGGATGGTTTTCTGGACCACTACATTGAGGAACCAGCTCGAGAACAGGCCATCCTAGACTGAGTATTGTGTAATGAGAGAGGAATAATTGACAATCTTGTGGTGTGAGACCCCTTGGGGATGAGTGACCATAATATGATAAAATTCTTCATCAAGATGGAGAGTGATGTAGTTGATTCTGAGACAAGGGTCCTGAATCTTAGTAAAGGAAACTACGAAGGTATGAGGCGCGAGTTGGCCATGACGGATTGGGAAACGTTACTTAAAGGGATGACGGTGGATAGGCAATGGCAAACATTTAAAGAGCACATGGATGAACTGCAACAATTGTTTATCCCTGTCTGATGCAAAAGTAAAACGGGAAAGGTAGCCAAACCATGGCTTACAAGGGAAATTAGAGATAGCATTAGATCCAAGGAAGAGGCATATAAATTTGCCAGGAAAAACATCAGACCTGAGGATTGGGTGCAGTTTAGAATTCAGCAAAGGAGGACCAAGGGATTGATTAATAAGGGGAAAATAGAGTTTGAGAACAAGCTTGCAGAGAATATAAAAACTGACTGTAAAAGTTTCTAAAGGTATGTGAAGTGAAAAAGATTGGTGAAGACAAATGTAGGTCCCTTACAGTCAGAAACAGGGGAATTTATTATGGGGAACAAAGGAATGGCTGACCAACTAAATGCATACTTTGTTTCTGTCTTCACAAAGGAGAACACAAATATCATACCAGAAATGTTGGGGAACACAGGGCTTAGTGAGAGAGAGGAACTGAAGGAAATCAGTATTAGTAGAGAAATGGTGTTGGGGAAATTGATGGGATTGAAGGCCGATAAATCCCCAGGGCATGATGGTATGCATCCCAGAGTACTGAAGGATGTGGCCCTAGAAATAGTGGATGCATTGGTGGTCATCTTCCAAGATTCTATAGACTCGGAACAGTTCCTACAGATTGGAGGGTAGCTAATGTAACCCCACTATTTAAAAAGGGAGGTAGAGAGAAAGCAGGGAATTATAGACCAGTCAGCCTGACGTTGGTAGTGGGGAAAATTCTTGAGTCCATTATCAAAGATTTTATAGCAGAGCACTTAGAGAACAGTGGTAGAATCGGGCAGAGTCAGCATGGATTTAGTAATGGGAAATCATGCTTGA
Source organism: Heterodontus francisci (assembly GCF_036365525.1). Lineage (NCBI taxonomy): Eukaryota > Metazoa > Chordata > Chondrichthyes > Heterodontiformes > Heterodontidae > Heterodontus > Heterodontus francisci. The sequence continues at coordinate 9,425,187 of NC_090417.1, forward strand.
CAAATCTACTAGAATTCTTCGAGGATGTAACTAGTAAAGCTGATGAGGGGGAGCCAGTGGATGTGGTTTATTTGGACTTTCAGAAGGCTGTCGACAAAGTCCCACATAAGAGATTAGTGTGTAAAATTAAAGCGCATGGGATTGAGGGTAGTGTATTGCGATGGATAGAAAATTGTTTAACAGACAGGAAACAAAGAGTAGGGATAAATGGCTCTTTTTCCAAATGGCAAGCAGTAACTAGTGGGGTACCACAGGGATCGGTGCTGGGACCCCAGCTATTCACAATATATATTAATGATTTAGATAAGGAACTGAATGTAATATCTCCAAATTTGCAGATGACACAAAACTGGGTGGGAGGGTGAGTTGTGAGGAGGATGCAGAGAGGCTTCAGGGTGATTTGGACAAGTTGAGTGAGTGGGCAAATGCAAAGCAGATGCAGTATAATGTGGATAAATGTGAGGTTATCCACTTTGATAGCAAAAACAGGAAGGCAGATTATTATCTGATCGGCTATAAACTGAGAGAGGGGAATATGCAGCGAGAGCTGGGTGTTCTCGTACACCAGTCGCTGAAGGTAAGCATGCAGGTGCAACAGGCGGTAAAAAAGGCAAATGGTATGTCGGCCTTCATAGCGAGAGGATTTGAGTACAGCAGCAGCGATGTCTTGCAGCAATTATACAGGGCCTTGGTGAGGCCACACCTGGAATATTGTGTGCAGTTTAGGTCTCCTTATCTGAGGAAGGATGTTCTTGCTATCGAGGGAGTGCAGCGAAGGTTTACTAGACTGATTCCTGGGATGGCGGGACTGACATATGAGGAGAGATTGAGTCGGTCAGGATTATATTCGCTGGAGTTCACAAGAGTGAGGGAGGATCTCATAGAAACCTATAAAATTCTAACAGGACTTGACAGGGTAGATGCAGGAAGGATGTTCCCGATGGTGGGGGAGTCCAGAACCAGGGGTAAACCTTTCAGGACTGAGATGAGGAGAAATTTCTTCACCCAGAGAGTGGTGAGCCTTTGGAATTCGCTACCACAGAAAGCTGTTGAGGCCAAAACATTGTATGTTTTCAAGAAGGAGTTAGATATAGCTCTTGAGTCTAAAGGGATCAAAGGGTATGGGGCGAAAGTGGGAACAGGTTACTGAGTTGGATGATCAGCCATGATCATAATGAATGGCGGAGCAGGCTCGAAGGGCCGAATGGCCTACTCCTGCTCCTATTTTCTATGTTTCTATGTTACTTGTATCCTCTACCGTGAAGACCGATGCAAAATACCTGTTCAGTTCATCTGACATTTCCTTATTTTCCACTATTAATTCCCCAGACCCACTTTGTTAACTCTTTGCTTTTTTAAATATCTAGAGAAACCCTTACTATCTGTTTTTATATTTCTAGCCAGCTTTCTCTCATTGTCTCATTTTTTTCTTCCTTATGAATCTTTCAGACATTTTTGCTGCTTTTTCTATTCTGTCCAATCTTCTGACCTGCCACCCATCTCTGTGCAATTATATGCTTTTTCTCGAGATTTGATACTATCTTTAACTTTTTTAGTTCATCACCTTATCTCTCCTTATGCTCTCTGACCTCTCGACACCCTTTCTTAAAGTCCACCACTCAATTTGTCTTCACTGCCTCTCCTCTGTAGCCTAGCTCTACAGTACTTCCTGGCCCAGAAAAGCCAGCACATCTCCTGCAATGGCTTCTCTTCCCATGCTATTTTCAGCATGTTCCACATTTCCATCTTTGGCTCCCTCCAATTCCTCATCTACCTTCTGTCCCTTGGCAACACTATCCATAAGCATAGGTTCAGCTTCCACATATACACCATCCTCGAATTCACAAATGTTTCTGTGCTGTCTGACTGCTTCATTGACTTAAAGTTGTGAATGGTGCAGAACTCTCTGCAGCTCAGCCATGGCAACAATAAAGCCATGCTTCTGATTGCTGTTCACTTCGGTTGAACCCAAATTAGTGTTCTGTTTGACCTTGAGTTGCACTTCAAACCGTGCATCCAATTCATCTGCCGACTTCTATCTCTCAAATACTGCCTGTCTCTCTTGCCTACCTTTCTCCTATCCCCACCACTGGTGCTGAAACCAATCATGAATGCCTTCAGCAACCCAAGTTTTAATTTCTCCAACATTTTCCTTCATGACCACCCAAGCCTCCCCTTACATAAACTTCAAGTTATCCTGAACTCCACTGCATGTATTATCTATTCACACAGGTCCTTGTTGATTTCCTTTGATTTCCTCTCCCCCAGAGCAATTGTCCGAATTCCACATGATGCTCTGTTTCGATATCCTTCCATCACCTACCTTTAACACATTCTCAAATGTTGATGGTCTCTGTTACAGTCACTAACTCAAGTCATGTATTCCATAGCCTCAGAACCCTTTGTGTAAAAAAAATGTTTTCTTCCACTCACTGTCTTAAATCTCTTACATTTAATCTTATATCTATGGCCCTTGTTCCCTCTCAATCACTGGAAACAATGGAGATAATCTAAACTTTTACCAGTGGTGTAAAATGGGCAATATTGGGTTCGCTGCCTATTGTACACCAGGCATGATTTTCCTTTTCACTGAAGTTGATGAAAAGGAATGTTGGATTGATGTATAATAGATGGCAGTTTTTCACCATTGTCAAAAGAAATAATGACCCTCCCCACCCCAGTCTGTTACTATTTGCTCTGCCCCACCTCTTCATAACATCTCTATCAAATCACCCTGTTCTTCTGCCATTGCTGTTGCAGGAAGAATCAGTTGAACAGTTGTGTTGAATCCATTGCAGGAAGGATCAGAGTATTGTGTTGAGTTGAACAGTTCTGTTGAATGATCTCATTCCAGACTTTCCTGTAAACCTCTGTCATTGTTTCCCCTCAGAGCAGAGATTCTTGAGCAGTACTCGAACAAGATTATCCAAAGAGATGACATGGAACGCTTTTACATCCTCAACACCCTCTTTAACCTTGCCGGTAGGTTGGAACATTTCCTGTGACTTTCTCTTACATGCCTCAAAACACAATGTTCTGTTTGCAGTGTCACCGAACAGGATGTAAGCCGTTGGTCTGAGCCCACTATGAGGTACCACTCTCATTTTCAGGGGCGGACATTTGCAGATAAGATATGTTATCTTTTTGAGGCATGGTGACTATGGATGGGGCACCTCATTATGAGAGCAGACTTGGAAGGTTTACCCTACTGTGCATATTGCAGGTTCAGGTCCACAGAGCTGAGTAAGACTGAAGCTTTGAGTGTAGTCAATTTATTTCAACTGGTTCTGTCTGATATTCCTTCCACCTGCCGCCTTTTCTGTTTGTTATTTTTTTTGTTTAGTTACACAATATTAGGCTTTTTCGAACATACGAATTAGGAGCAGGAGTAGGCCATTCGGCCCTCTGAGCCTGCTCCGCCAGTTCTTTGCATTGACAAGGTCTAACACAGGACTAATTGCATGCCAAACAATGGAAGAAGCATGCAATAGACAGAACTAAGCGATCCCTCAACCAGTGGATCAGATCAAAGCTCTGCACTCCTGCCACATCCAGTCGTGAATGGTGGTGGACAATCAAACAACTGACAGGAGGAGGAGGCTCCACAAATATCCCCATCCTCAATGATGGGGGAGCCCAGCACATCAGTATAAAAGATAAGGCTGAAGCATTTGCAACAATCTTCAGCCAGAGGTGCCAAGTGGATGATCCATCTCGGCCTCCTCCTGAGGTCCCCAACATCACAGGTGCTAGTCTTCAGCCAATCCGATCCGCTCCACGTGATATCAAGAAACAGCTGAACGCACTGGATACTGGCAATAGTGCTGAAGAATTGTCCTCCAGAGCTAGCGCGTCCCTAGTAAAGCTGTTCCAGTACAGCTACAACACTGGCATCTACCCGGCAATGTGGAAAATTGCCCAGGTGTGTCCTGTGCACTAAAAGCAGGACAAATCTAATTTGGCCAATTACCGCCCCATCAGTCTACTCTCAATGATCAGCAAAGTGATGGAAGAAGTCATCGACAGTGCTAAAGCGGCACAAGCTTAGAAATAACCTGCTCACTGATTCTCAGTTTGTGTTCCGCCAGGGCCATCCTGACCTCATTACAGCCTTTGTTCAGACATGAACAAAAGAACTGAACTCAAGCAGGGACGTGGGAGTGACTGCCTGTGATATCAAGGCAGCATTTGAACGAATGTGGCATGAAGAAGCCCTGGCAAAATTGAAGTCAATGGGAATCAGGGGGAAATGTCTCCACTGGTTAGAGTCATACCTAGCACAAAGGAAGATGGTTGTGGTTGTTGGAGGCCAATCATCTCAGTCTCAGGACATCACTGCAGGAGTCCCTCAGGGTAGTGTCCGAGGCCCAACCATCAGCTACTTCATCAATGACCTTCCATCAACCATAAGGCCAAAAGTGGGGATGTTCGCTGATGATTGCACAATTTTCAGTACCATTCACGACTCCTCAGATACCAAAGCAGTCCGTGTCCAGATACAGCGAGACCTGGACAACATTCAGGCTTGGGCTGATAAGTAGCAAATGATATTCATGCCACACAAGTCCAGGCAATAACCATCTCCAACAAGAGAAAATCTAATCATTTCCCCTTGACATTCAATGGCATTGCCATTGCTGAATCCCCCACTATCAACATCCTCGCGGTTACCATTGACCAGAAACTGAACTAGACAAGCCATATAAATACTGTGGCTACAAGAGCAGGTCAGAGGCTGGGAATTCTGCAGCGACTTCCTGACTTCCCAATGCCTGTCCATCATCTACAAGGCACAAGTCAGGAGTGTGATGGAATACTCTCCACTTGCCTGGATGAGTGCAGCTCCAACAACACTCAAGAAGCTCGACACCATCCAGGACAAAGCAGTCTGTTTGATTGGCACCCCATCCACAAACTTAAACATTCACTCCGTCCATGAGCAACACACAGTGACAGCAGTGTCTACCATATAAAAGATGCACTGAAGCAACTCACCAAGGTTCCTTCGATAGCGCCTTCCAAACCCACGACCTCTACCACCTAGAAGAAAAAGGGCAACAAACACCTGCAAGTTCCCCTCCAAACCACAAATCATCCTGACTTGGAACTGTATTGCCGTTCCTTCAATGTCGCTGGATCAAAATCCTGGAACTCCCTTCCGAACAGCACTGTGGGTGTATCCATACCAGATTCAAGAAGGCAGCTCACCACCACCTTCTTCAGGGCAATTAGGGATGGGCAACAAATGCTGGCCTAGCCAGCAACACCCACATTTCATGAAAGACTGAAAAAAAGAATAAAACTTTGAGTAGCCATTTATCTTTCCTCATGAAAGGCGGTCAGTTGTCTTCAGTCCAATATAACAATAAATATTTGGTTTGTGGTCTCACCTAACAGCAGTGGTAGCACTCTCATTTCCAGGTTTTGGGCCCAAACCCCACTCCAGAGACCTGACCACTTAATCTCAGTTGACACTCCAGTGCAGTACTGAGGGAGTGCTGTGGTAATGGCGGTGCTGACCTTTTGATGAGAGGTTAAACCAAGGTCCCACCTGCTTTCCCATGGCACTTTTTGAAGAAGAACAGGGAAGTTCTCCAGATGTCCTGGCCAACAAATATCCCTCAACCAACACCACTAAAATAGTTTATTGATCAGTTTTCTCATTGCTGTTTGTGGGACCCGGCTGCATACAATTTGACTGCCACATCCCCCTACATTACAGCAGTGACCACACTTCAAAAGTAATTGGCTATGAAGCGCTTTAGGACGTCCTAAGGTCATCAAAAGTGCTATGTACATGCAGGTCTTTCCCTCTTTCTAAAGATCGCCTGCAGTTTTTTTCTCTCTCTGTTACTTTAGACAAAACACAGACACATAATCCAAGACTGTCAGAAATAAACTTACACAATTATGAAATGTAATCAAATTTAAAGAATGTGTTTTAATGGTTTTTACTGTTCACAAATGAGCACCAAATCGGAACTTTTCATTTTTTTTTGCAAAGGGGCAGGGTTTGCCTGTTTAACCCAAGAAGAAAAAAGGCCAATAGTACAACAGATAGAAAGTTTTTGCACATCTTTATAACCCGAGTGTTTGGGAAGAGTGCACTTGTAGCTCCGTAGTTAAATGAGCTGCTAACACTCACTGTTGAGTCTCACACATAAACAGGATAAAGTGTTAAACTTTGGCTGCCATCTGTATCCCAGTAACAGTTAGTGCTGTCAGGAGAGGAGGGGACGAACAGTTGTTTTTATATTTTTATTGTCTACACACACAAAAAACAAAGCGTACCAGAGAAACTGTGCGGCTCTTCCAGTGCAATCGATTTCTGCAACATCTGGGACATAAGAGTGGTTGCTTCTGCACCTGCCAGTTTAGAAAAACCAGATCATAGGCTGATGAGCGCAGAAGTACCCTGGCCAGTATCTTTAGTAGCAATTACAAACATAATTAACTGGAATTAATGTCCTGAACTGAGTGAGTTTCCACAGTCCCAGGATGGACCATGTCTCTGACAATCTGAATCATCTGAATTAATGTGGGGAGCAAGCCGATAGAAAATTGAAGTAACTGCTTGGCAAGGGACACTGCCTTGCTGTTTGTGTTTGCAGCAGGAAGTGACCGCTTGGATTATTGTTCGTTGAGTCCATGGAATTATGATACTATTTCATACATGGTTTGGTTCTGTTGCAGAAACCTACCTATATTCCTGCCTTGTGGATTTCTTCATCAAGTGCTCCAAATACACCAGGTAACAATGCAGATGACCATGCACACAACCCCCTTAGTGTTTTGGTTTTTATGACTTAAACCTGTTCTTTGAAGGCTTCACCGTATTAATGACATTTGTTCTTCAGTGATATTTGTTTGATTTAATTGTCAAGATTCTCTAGCACCCAAAATAACACAGCAAACCTGGGTTACTGTAGGGACTTAAGCTGCCCTTCTTGCTTTGTTTAAATCCAGCCCAGAGAGGGTGCGCAGTTTTGCCTCATTGTGATGGGAATGGCTGCCGCCGTGAGCAACCACCGACCTTTAACATCCTGGAATTTAACTCAAATCCATCCCGGAGAGAGTTCTTGGAACTGTTTAGCACCCTCATCAGATGGGAGTGCCAACAGTGGGGAATTGCTGTTTGAAGAATTGCAGGAGTGACACTGGGGCTCTCTCTCAGTGCATTGCTGCAACCCTGTGTTTAACATTCCCAGGGTTCCATCCTCGCCTCCTCTTCCTGATCTTTGCTTCTCGGCAGAATTATCTAAAGGCATGCAGTCAATTTTCATCAATAGGACATTGATCCCCAGCTCTTCCTTTCCAGCACAACCCTTTAACTCCATGATTGCCACTGTGCTGTCTGATTGACTGTCCAACATCATTGATGCAGTTCAATGCTAGCAAGACCAAAACCACCCTGTTCACACCTGAGAGCCGATTCCGTCCTCCTCCCTGGGCGGCTGTTCAAGTTTCCGCATATGGCGCTCGGCCTTGGTATCCCACTCAACCTGATCTTGAACCAATCAATCACCAAATACTGCCAACTTCCACCACCGAAATATTTCCTATCTTCTTCTCACGGCCACTGGAGCCCTCATTCATGCCTTTGCCACCTTGAGACCAGTATATCAAGATTCACTCTGCATAAACCAAAACCACGTTCTGTCCAATACTATTCAATTCCTCTCACCTCCTATTCTGCCTGAACATTACCAGGTCCCCACCCCTTAAGACTTAGAAATTCTCCACTTCATCTGCAAGTCTCACTGCTGCCTGGATCTGAAATTCCCTCTAGCTTGATATCTTCGCTTGCATCCGCTACTTCTCCAACTCCAGTCTATGTGTTCCCTGCACCTGACACTCTGGTGACACACTGGTGGGAGAGCTTTCATCCATCACTCTCCGACACTTTGGAACTCTCCGCAGATTGTTCGCTGCATTTGATCCCCATTATCAAAAACCTCCTGAAAACCTATTGCTGACTGCACTTTTAATCACCTTCCTTAATTCCCCTCCCACCCTGCTCAGGACCTTCCCCAAGCTCTGAGTAGCCCTGAAACAATCTGCTATGTTATGGGAACTGATGTAAGTTGCTGTTGTTGGGATTGGTTTAATGCACAGAAAATGAGGAGTTAGATATGGTTTGTTTCAGAAAATTGGAAAGGAAAATAAAATACCTCTGTGTACAAGTGTGGCATTGATTCTCATATTTTTCTCTGTTTTTCCCCTAGCTGTGAGGCAGGCTTTAGACATGGTGACCTCTTCATGTCATATCGGAACATGTTCCGGGATGTGCGAGATACAATGGATTCCATCCACGATTCTGTATGATTTCCCCCATTCATATTACTGTTTGAGCATGTGGTTCTGATGATGAAGTTGTTATATAAATAAAACATATTTGCAGTGCTGATCGTAATGAGATCCTCATTATAAAACAATCATATTATGTATGTCTTGTAATGAGGCTTCTGTGGTGATGGATAATGAGTTGCAACTGCAGTTGAGATTCCGAAACTGTTCCCCAGCTTTTAGGCCCAGGATGATTTTTCTCCCTTTCTTTTTCTCTCTGACACATTCATTTTCTCTCTCTCTCTGCCTATATTTTCCCACGATTTCTTTATCTCCCATTCTTTCTCTCTTTCTCTGTTGCTGGAAAGTTTTCTTTCCATCTCATGCTCTGAGATCTCTATCTCTGTCCCTCACTGTACACATATTTGTCAGACCTCTGGATCTGTTTCCCTCTCTCCCAATCTGTCTCAGTCCCTATTGGTCTGAGTTGCTTTCTCTATATCTCTGTCTGGTCACTCCCACTTTAAGTTGCTCTCTCTCTGTCGATCTCTCTGATGTTGCGCTCTCTTTCTATCACTCTCCCTGTATGTTTCTTTATCTAGCCATCTCTCTGTCTCTTTCCCCGTGTCTATCTCTTCCGCCCAACTCCTTGACTGAGAATTGAACCATTCGGTTCCCAATTCTACATTGTTCCATCATTCAAGTACATAGTGCCCCCTCCTGATAAGTAAGAGCAGGGACACGCCACTCTTCCAATCATGCAGACATTTCCTTCCTCTTGTAAGGGATGATTTTCCTGCCCTTTGGGCATGAGAAACACTTATTGCTCAGACACAAAGCACAAGTAGAGTTGGAGAATGTTTGATGCTGAAACTCCATCCCCTTAATGTAGCCCTGGTTTTGCCCTGTAGAGGGGGACAGGGAGGTAGGGAAGTGCTTGCAACTTTTGGCATAAGCCTGAAGCAGATGGCATTCCTGTGTCCCCACTACCTCATTTCCCTGTTTGTTTGCCAATTAGGCACCTATTTTGAGGGGAGCCCAGAAGTGGGATTTAGATTCTGTACTTGACCCCCTTATGATCAGAAGACCACAGAAGGGCAGAAAGCAAAAACAAGGGACCCAACATCTTTGGACAGCAACCGCATGAACCACGATAGCAGACTTGCCTTGCAGACCCTGCAAGGGGGACGAGCCTGCCACAGAGTGGAGCAGGGGGCACAGCAGAGACATGCAAATGACCTGAACCCACAAATCCAGGCGAGTTTGGATCAGGTCAGCCGCAGTGCATTCAGCCCCTAATTCAGAGAGTCGAGGCAGCTTTGAACTATGGCCTATTTTGTTGAAACTTATTGGAGTTGTTTGATTTATTTTCAGGGGACTTTGAAGGAGAAAACGTTGGAAAACCTGGAAAAATATGTGATGAAAGACGTGAGTAGAATACTTGCTGCTTTTCAGAATGAGCACACTCACATGGTTTTTTGAAACCCTTAGATGATAGTGCTGTTCTCTGGTACGTCTGCGTTTGCTGGCCCTCCAGGGTTGTCCTGGAGTCTCCGTGAATTAAAGATTAATATCCTGGACACTGTTGTGAGCAACCAGGAAAATAATCGTGTGGTCATTCAAATAAATTGTATGTGTTTTTCATTTGCTCTGAACACTTTCATTCATTCCTTATAAAAATATTGGAGACAGTGGGCGGCAAGTACTGTTTGCCTGGGTGAGGCAGTTGGATGTGGGATGGCATGTGATGAAACCTTCAGTGATATGTCCAACTATAATTGGCAGCCGTCAAGTACAAATGGAAGGCATTGTTTGCAGGGAAGTGACAGTGAGATTTTCTCTGGTTAAGCAGGGCATTGACCTATTTGCTTCAACTAAAACAAATAGCTGTTCCTTCCTTATTTATGGTGCACTGGCACAGGTCAGGCATGCTTATTCTGTGTACTGCCATTTTTCATCAGCCTCCCCACCATCACTGCTGATCCTTGACACACCTTACTGACAAAGAAAAGCAACTTTTGTTTCCCCGCCCCCCCCCCCCCACCCTCCTTTTCTTAATAAGCTTAAGTTTGCAAAGAACAACAACTGATAAATATAGTCTCTGTTCCAGCAGCTGCACATTCTTCAAGTAGCATAGACCTCTATTTAAAAGGGCAGTCACGGATGCAGTTCCATTGATGGTAGTTTGAGTATTGGCCGTGTGACTGAGCCACAGCTCCAGTCCTGTGACTCAGCCTGAGATGCATTAGAAACATACTTAGCTCCATCATTGTTACTTTCTTCCCACTGCCAATCCATAACTGTGTCACTGCTGCCACACCAAATGATCTCTTAATCCTGCTGCTTGGCCATCGAGACAGGGAGGATTTAAAAGCTGCAGATGCTGGAAATCTGCAATAAAAACAGGAAGTGCTGGAATACTAAGCAGGTCAGGCAGCATCTCTGGGGAGAGAAGCAGAGTTCAGGTTTCAGGTCTGTGACCTTTCATCAGTACACTGAAACGTTAACTCTGTTTCTCGCTCCACAGATGCTGCCTGACTGGCTGAGTATTTCCAGCACTTTCTGTTTTTATTATAAAAGGGAGGATTTAGTTCAGTGGGAGATAGGAAGTAGTTCTGATTGCAGGTGTATGTGGATCATGTGAATGTCGGAAGTGAGATCAGCTGCCAGGTGCAGTCTATGTTCACTGCAATGAAAACAGCTTTCCACAACCTACGCACCCAGTCAGCCAAGCCCTATCCATTCCTTTTGGTCTGAGATTTGTACATATAATTCACTGTTAAATTGGTTAAATTGGAGGCCTGGACAACGTATGCCAGCCAAGAGCGACGTCTCAATTCATTCCATCTTTGCTGCCTTCGGAGAATACTTGGCATCAGGTGGCAGGACTATATCTCCAACACAGAAGTCCTTGAAGCGGCCAACACCCCCAGCTTATACACACTACTGAGTCAGCGGCGCTTGAGATGGCTTGGCCATGTGAGCCGCATGGAAGATGGCAGGATCCCCAAAGACACATTGTACAGCGAGCTCGCCACTGGTATCAGACCCACCGGCCGTCCATGTCTCCGCTATAAAGACGTCTGCAAACGCGACATGAAATCATGTGACATTGATCACAAGTCGTGGGAGTCAGTTGCCAGCATTCGCCAGAGCTGGCGGGCAGCCATAAAGACAGGGCTAAATTGTGGCGAGTCGAAGAGACTTAGTAGTTGGCAGGAAAAAAGACAGAGGCGCAAGGGGAGAGCCAACTGTGCAACAGCCCCAACAAACAAATTTCTCTGCAGCACCTGTGGAAGAGCCTGTCACTCCAGAATTGGCCTTTATAGCCACTCCAGGCGCTGCTTCACAAACCACTGACCACCACCAGGCGCGTATCCATTGTCTCTCGAGATAATGAGGCCCAAAAGAAAAAGAAAATTGGTTCAAAATGATTTTACTGTGTCAGTTATTCTGCAAACATGAAAGTGATCTGCTAAATCTTGTCCATGCAGCTATAAATTTGGAGGATGTCCTGATACAATAATCAGGTTTTAACCTGCCCAGTCAGTGCTGCAGCCCGTGAGTTCCACCCTGCATGGATGCTGCCACCAAGTGGAAGACTGCTGTTTCAGCAGGAAATGTGTGCCATTTCAATAACAGAGCAGGGAAAATCATGGGAGTTGTGCCCTGGTGTCATGATTGGGTGTCATTTCCCCCATTCCATTTGTAACCTGTGGTCCTCACACGACATAAGATATAAAAATACTTTCCATTCAAAGAATTAAACCCTACCAGGCAAGTAATGTTACTTTCAGTGATCTACCACAAATACCTGCGCAGACTGTCACTCATGGGCTGTATCGCTGACTGTGTACACTGTAACCCCAGCAACTGTAGAACGGAGACCTGCAAATTTACAACCACACACAAGTTAGATTTAGCAGACACTTTTACTTCATTGAAATTCCGAGCTGGCTCCTTCGTCCAGAAAGGGGATCTGCTGATTGGAAAATCATACTTAGGTTGTACATGGTGCTGAGGGAATTAAGTGCTGAAGAAGAGATTTACTTAGAATGACAGAGAAGTTTCAACATGGAACTGGGATATTCAACCCAACTGAACACTTTTTGTATTTATCCTCCACTTCATACACTGAATAGTCCTCATCCCATGTGCCCATTATGTCTCCAAACCTCCTTTTCCTCTCTCCTTCGACCATTTATCGAGCCGAGTCATAACTGTTGGCTCAGTTTCTGCTTGAATCACTAGCTCTGGTAGTGTATTCCACAATAGGACAACCCTCTGTGTAAAAGAAAGACGTTTTTCCTGCCTCTCTGTCCTAAATCTCATTTATTTAAACTTCTGGCTGTGTCACATTGTACAAGACATGTCAACTACTGGAAACAATATGTTGGTGTCTGCTCTGTTGGTAAGTTGCAACATCTCTACCAAATCACCCCATAACCTAGGGGCGGCACAGTGGCGCAGTGGTTAGCACCGCAGCCTCACAGCTCCAGCGACCCGGGTTCAATTCTGGGTACTGCCTGTGTGGAGTTTGCAAGTTCTCCCTGTGTTTGCGTGGGTTTTCTCCGGGTGCTCCGGTTTCCTCCCACAGCCAAAAGACTTGCAGGTTGGTAGGTAAATTGGCCATTATAAATTGCCCCTAGTATAGGTAGGTGGCAGGGAAATATAGGGACAGGTGGGGATGTGGTGGGAATATGGGATTAGTGTAGGATTAGTATAAATGGGTGGTTGATGGTCGGCACAGACTTGGTGGGCCGAAGGGCCTGTTTCAGTGCTGTATCTCTAAACTAAACCTCTTTCATTCTAACGAAAACAACTGCTGAATAACTGTGATGTGACTGATTGATTGATTGATTGATGGTTTTTTCCCTTTAGCCTCAATTGCCTCTGCTCCTCAGTCGAATGAAAGAAGTGGGAAAGGTTTTCCTTGCTACCAACAGTGATTACTCTTACACAGATGTAAGTGTACAATTTCATTTCAATCTGTGCTTCCAGCAACTGAATGGGCATATTCAAGGAAATTGGAAATAAAGACAGGATAAAGACGGGGCACAGGTCAATCAGCACATCAAAAGAGAAAAGACAGCCTCAGGCTTTGGTGGTTACACCCAAAACACAGCCATTTCTCTTTACAGATGCTGACTGTGTAATTTCTGTTTTTATTTCAGAAACAGCAAGTTGTATGATTGGGAATACCCTGTCTGAAAAGGTGGTGGAAGCAGATTCAGTAAAAAAAACTTTCAGAAGAGACTTGGATCTATGCTTGAAGGGAAAAGATTTGCAGGGCTATTGGGAAGGAGCAGGGGAGTGGGATCAATTGGATAGCTCTACCAAAGAGCCAGCACAGGCACGATGGACTGAACACCTTCTCTCTGTTCCTTCTGTGCTGTATCACTCGATGATTTAATTTCCAACACTTGGGGGTTTTCTCCATTTTTTTTATTCAACCGTCTGTTGAGCAGTTAGCTGCAGCTATACTGTCCTGTTATGTACCTAATCGGCTCCTCAAAGTGAACTCCACATCAATGTGTGACAGTGAAAATAAGCTGCCAACCATTTAAAATAAGAAATACGTATGGAGCAGTGCCGATAGCACAATCGTTAAGCTGTGAGGTCATGAGGCCGTGCTGTTGATTTGAGTTAGTCCCATTGATTGTTTCTGCAATACACTGGGGCCCCACTATAACGTGGAACTCAGTATAACACGGTTCTATCCTGGACCCCAAAATTTACATTCTGCAAATGCAGCCACAAGCCTCCCCCCATACAAACGCAGCCACCCACTTGAAAAAAAGAAAAGTTAGAAGCAGTATTTAATTATTTGGTTGATTTTACACAGCACCTGCTTTATTCATTTATTTTGGAGCACGAGGACTGGAAACTGTAGGGTTATCCCTGGCATTGGCGGGATAAAACCTGAGCGCAGGACACGAGCTGTGAAATAATGCAGTCTCACCAAAATACAATCTCGAGATATGGGCTCCATGGACCATGTTACTGCGGGGTCCTAGTGTACTGTCCATTCGTCCTCCACACAGCCACCACTATGTGACTTCAAACCTTTGTGGAAAAATTCACACTTTATCTCTCTCACCCATCTGTCACACTTTCATGTCCCCCAAGGATGTATCATTGACCCCATCCTATTTCTCATCTACATGCTGCCCATCAGCGACATAATCGACAAAACACCATCAGTCTCCACATGTATGCAAATGATACTCAGTTCCAAAATTCTGCAGCCTGTGTCCTAAATCGCCCATCACCCCTGTGCTCCTGACTTACATTAGCTCCTGGTTAAACAATGCCTTGATTTTAAAATTCTCATGCGTGTTTTCAATTCTCTCGATGACCTTGTCCCTCCCTATCTCTGTCATCTTCTCTAGCCTCACAACCCTCAGAGATATCTGTGCTCCTCCAATTTTGGCCTCGTGGGCAATCCCGATTTTAATCACTCCACCAGTGGCAGCCATGCCTTTACCTTTCAAGGCCCAAAGCTCTGAAATTCCCTCCTTAAACATTTCTGCCTCACATCCTCTCTTTCCTCCTTTAAGACACTCCTTAAAACCCATCTGTCCTCACATCTCCTTATGTGGCTTCATTCCTGTGAAGTGCCTTGGGTCATCAATGTTAAAGGTGCCAGATAAATACAAGTTGTTGAGACGTTAAACCCGAGGCCTAAAGCCTGGCTTGGGTATAAAATTAAAACCTGACTCAGGCCCAACCAGACCACGGCCAACCCGAACTTGACCCGGGCCCAAGTCCTTCAGTTTTCTTCCTGCCCAACCTGACCCGAAAATGTCAAACATGTTATTAGTACTGAAAAAAAAATCGCATCAAAATGTAGATTAAAAAGAAAACAATACAAAACAAAAGCCGACCACAGCCAACCCGAACCCGACTCGACCCAAGCCTGAAGGCTGGGCACAGAATATAGACCCAACCCGACCCGAACCCGACAGATGTAGTTGGGTTTGGATCGGGTAGCCAGGCTTTACCGAGGCCCCTTCTGTCCTCTCAAGTGAACAGAATAGATTCTGTGGTTCTGTTCAAAGAAAAGCAGTGGAATTCTCCTTGTGTCGTGCTTAACATTTACCTCTTAAACAACATCACTGAAACAAATTATAGGGTTATTTATGTCATTACGTTTTGTGAGACTTTGCTGTGTGCAAATTGGCTGGCATCTTTCTCTACATTACAACCGTGACTGCACTTCAAAACCACTTCACTGGCTGTGAAATGATCTGAGATATGCTGCGATTGTGAAAGGTTGTATAGAAATGTAAGTTCTGGCTTTTATTTACTGAACCAAACAGCCCAAAAGACCCCAAGTCACATCCCTGGTCCGTCTAGTCGCTGATGTTTCAAATTCAAGATTGATGTCAAGTGTCCAGCATGTCTTGACTGTTCTCTGGCATCCATGCACATTCAGCGATCAGGAGCACAAACCCTGGCTGACCTCCATTTCCCAAACTTCCAGAAACAGCCCAGTTACAGCATTCTGCTACCACCCTGGATGAGGTCAGATACCTTAGCACAGAACTTATAAGAACATAAGAAATAGGAGTAGGAATAGGTCATACAGCCCTTCAAGCCTGCTGCACCATTCAATATGATCATGGCTGATCTTTGGCTTCAACTCCACTTTCCCGCCTGCTCTCCATATCCCAAATTCCCCGAGAGACCAAAAATCTGTCTATCTCAGCCATCAATGTATTCAATGATGGAGCTTCCACAACCCTCTGGGGTAGAGAATTCCGAAGGTTCACAACCCTTTGAGTGAATAAATTTCTCCTCATGTCAGTCCTAAATGATTGGTCCCTTATCCTCAGACTGTGCCCCGTGTTCTAGATTCCCCAGGCAGGGGAAACAACCTCGGTGTCTACTCTGTTAAGCCCCTTCAGAATCTTGCATGTTTCAATGAGATCACCACTCATTCTGCCAAATTCCAGAGAGTATGGACCTAATTTACTCAGCTTCTGAACAAAGGAAAAAACCCTCTTATTCCAGGAACCAATCTTGTGAACTTTTGTTGTACTGCCTTCAATGCAAGTATACCCTTCCTTAAATATGGAGACCAGGAATGGACACAGTACTCCAAGTATGGTCTCAGCAAAGCTATGTACAATAGCAGCAAGACCTCTTTATTCTTGTATTCCAATCCCCGTGCAATAAAGGCCAGCATGCCATTTGCCTTCCTAAATGTTTGTTGTACCTGCATGCTAACTTTGTGTTCCTTGTACAAGTCACTCTGAACATCAACATTTACAAGTACCACACCTTTTAAATAATATTCTGCTTTTCCATTCTTACTACTAAAGTGAATAACCTCTCCTTTCTCCACATTATATTCCATCTGCCATCTTGTTGCTCACTCACTTAACCTGTCGATATCTCTATGCAGCTTTTTGTGTCCTCTTCACTACTTGCATTCCATCTAGCTTTGTATCATCAGCAAAATTAGATCCATTATTCTCCATCTCTTCATCGAAGTCATTCATTTAGATTGTAAATAGCTGAGGCACCAGCACCGATCCTTGCGGTTACAGCCTGCCAACTTGAAAATGCCCTGTTTATCCCTACTCTTTGCTTCCTGTCCATTAACCAATCCTCTCTCTGGACTAATATTGCCCCAACTCCATGAGCCCTTATCTTGAGTATGAACCTTTTGTGTGGCACCTTGTCGAATGCCTTTTGGAAATCCAAGTATACTACTGGTTCCCCATCTACCCTACTAGTTACATCCTCAAAAAACACCAATAAATTTGTCAAACACAATTTCCCTTTCAGAAAACCATGTTGACTTTGTCTGATTATGCTCTGATTTTCTCAGTACATTGTTAAGACTTCCATCATAAAAGATTCAAGCACTTTCCTGATGACTGATGTCAGGCTAACTGGCCTGTAGTTCCCTGTTTTCTCTGTCCCTCCTTTCTTGAACAGCATGGGAACATAAGGAACAGGAGTGCTCTGGCCTGCTCTGCCATTTAATGGCTGATTTACACCTCAACTCCATTTAACGTGGAACCAGGAGCTGTTTGGTGCAAGACAGAGTGGATGAACTCTTGAGCTATGGGTGGATTATGATTATATATTAATAATTAAACTGTTAGGCTCCATATTTGTGTGGATATGAATGGATTATAAGATGATGAGGGGCATTTTCACCCCCAAAAATGTGTGAAATCGGGTTGGGTAAGATGTTAGTGTTAAAAATCTCAAACGCGAATCCAAACCATCTCGAGCCCACTTGTTTCCAGGGTTAAAAGAGACAGGACTGGGACATGCAACCAACCTGCTGCCAGGAGTGGGGTGTCATTTAAATATTGTAATGAGGCGGCATGCCTTAGATTCAATCTGCATTTTAAATTTAACCCTGGCCAACCAGGTTTCCCAGGCCTTGGGCAGCGAGGATTGCTGGATCCAGCAGGTAAGTGTCTTTCCACCTCCCTGCTGGATCCAGCTTACCTGCTTCTTTGCCTCCCCAGTGCGATCAGACACCCTGCACCACCCTTCCCAGAGCCATAATCTCCCCCCAGTGCCTCTGATCTCTTCCCGCCACTGATACTTCAAATCTCCCCTCTGGCCTTCAGTGTCCTGCCACCCACCCACAACGCCTCCAATCTCACCTCCGTCCCCGGCCTTTCCAATCTCTCTCTCTCTCCACTCTCCTGCTGGCCTGGTGCCGAAGGCCTATCCTCTCGACCTGGCTGTCTGTAGCTGTCGGCAGCTGGGAAACTGAGTCAAAAAATTTGAATCAGGTTCTGCTGTTAAATTCAGCAGCACCTGAGGGAAACCTTTTCCTCTGACCTTCCTGACCTCAGAACAGCTCCCACCTCCCTCCCTGCCTCTAAGCAAATATTGGAGCCGATGTTTCTCAGTTCAGTGAGCAAATGATTACAAGTAGGAAATTCTTCATTCTTGCATCAAGCATCTTAGCAAGGGTAAATTACTGTAAAGATGCAGACTATGGATCATCGGGGACAAAGTGTGCTGACAGGAACTGGTGCAGAGCTGTGAAAGAGAAGGTGATTTTAGAAACTATACCAAATTGTGACAAATCCACGAGGAAAGGCTCTCAACACTCGCTGTTGAAATTCACACAGGAAGAGCACCCACTGGGAATTGGAGGGCACTGACACATGTGGGAGGCACCAGCAAGAGCCGGTGCCTTTTGAGTGTAGAGGGAAAGACATTGAAATGCTTTCATTTATGTGTGTTCATGGATGCTGTGGCAATCTGCAGTGGTCTCTTTGTGATGAGCAGGAAACTGCAAAATTAGCAGTCAGACCTGTGATGTGTTGATGTTCACTCTCATTACTTTTCTTTTGCAGGCAATAATGAAATACCTATTTGATTTGCCACATGGGCCAAAGGTAACGTTACAAACTAATGCAGCACAAGCCACACAGACTGAGCAGACTTAGAAGGGTCAACGTACAATCTGCACACAATATACAGTAGTGTGTAATGCAGACTTTTTTTTATTCGCTCATGGGATGTGGGCGTCGCTGGTTAGGTGAGCATTTATCGCCCATCCCTAATTGCCCTTGAGAAGGTGGTAGGTGATGATGAGCTTCCTTCTTGCACCGTTGCTGTCTTTGTTGTGTAGGTACACCCATAGCGCTAGGTTAGGAAGGGAGTTCCAGGATTTTGACCCAGCGACAGTGAAGGAATAGCGATATAGTTCTAAGTAAGGGTGGTGTGTGGATTGGAGAGAAACTTGCAGGTTTTAGTGTTCCCATGCTGCCCTTGTCCTTCTAGATGGTAGAGGTCATGGTTTGGAAGGTGCTGTCAAAGGAGACTTGGTGAGTTGCTGCAGTGCATCTTGTAGATAGTACACACTGCTGCCACTCTGCATTGGTGAACATTGAAGGTGGTGGATTGGGTGCCAATCAAGCGGGCTGCGGTTTGTCCTGGACGGTGTCGAGCTTCTCGAGTGTCACTGGAGCTGCACCCATCCAGACAAGTGGAGAGTATACCATCACACTCCTGACTTGTGCCTTGTAGATGGTGGACAGTTATCGGGGAGTCAGGAGGTGAGTTATTCACTGCAGAACTTGCAAACTCCACACAGGCAGTACCTGGAATTGACCTGGGTTCAATTCCAGGTACTGCCTGTGTGGAGTTTGCAAGTTCTCCCTGTGTCTGCGTGGGTTTCCTCCGGGTGCTCCGGTTTCCTCCCACAAGCCAAAAGACTTGCAGGTTGGTAGGTAAATTGGCCATTATAAATTGCCCCTAGTATAGGTAGGTGGGAGGGAAATATAGGGACAGGTGGGGATGTGGTAGGAATATGGGATTAGTGTAGGATTAGTATAAATGGGTGGTTGATGGTCGGCACAGACTCGGTGGGCTGAAGGGCCTGTTTCAGTGCTGTATCTCTAAACTAAACTAAACTAAACAGAATTCCGAGCCTCTGACCTGCTCTTGATGCCACAGTATTTATCTGGCTGGTCCAGTTCAGTTTCTGGTCAGTGGTAACCCCCATGATGGTGATAGTGGTGGATTGAGTGATGGTAATGCCATTGAACATCAAGGGAAGATGGTTAGATTCTATCTTGTGTGAGATGGTCATTGCTTGGAACTTGTGTGGCATGAATGTTACTTGCCACTTATCAGCTCAAGCCTGGATGTTGTTCAGGTCTTGCTGCATCTGGACACAAGCTGCTTCATTATCTGAAGCATCGCGAATGGATCTGAACATTGTGCAATCATCAGCGAACATCCCCACTTCTGACCTTATGATTGAAGGAAGGTCATTGATGAAGCAGCTGAAGATGGTTGGGCCCAGGACACTACCCTGAGGAACGCCTGCGGTGATGTCCTGGGACAGAGATGATTGACCTCCAACAATCACAACCATCTTCCTTTGTGCGAGGTATGACTCCAACCAGCAGAGAGTTTTCCCCCTGATTCCCATTGACTCCAGTTTTGCTAGGGCTCCTTGATGCCATACTTGGTCAAATGCTACCTTGATGTCAAAGGCAGTCACTCTCGCCTCACCTCTTGAGTTCAGCTCTTTTGTCCATGTTTGGACAAAGGCTGTATTGAGATCAGGAGCTGAGTGGCCCTGGCGGAACCCAAGCTAGGTTTCAAGGAGGAAAGAGAGGCAGAGAGGTTTAAGGAGGGAATTCCGGGGCTTAGGGCCTAGACAGCTGAAGTCGTGGCCAGTGATGAAGGAGCAGTGAAAATCAGGGATGTGCAAGAAGCCAGAATTGCAGGAGTGTAGAGATCTCGAAGGGTTGTAGGGCTGGTGGAGGTTACAGAGATAGGGAGGGGTGAGGCCGTGGAGAGATTTGAAAACAAGGATGAGAATTTTAAAATCGAGGCGTTACAGGATTGGGAGCTGTGGTCGGTCAGCGAGCATTCTGAAATCTGATGCTTTCCTGTTTTTCTTTACCAGCCAGGTACTTTGCATTGCTCCTGGCACTCCTACTTTGACCTGATTGTGGTAGACACACGAAAACCTCTTTTCTTTGGAGAAGGAACCGTTCTCAGACAGGTTGACACTGTGAGTAATTGAGGTCTGCTTCAGTGACAATGACAAATAAAGTGTGTAACAGAAAATATCACAGTTTTCTTCTCAGGGCAGCTGTTTCTTGCTGATCGTCTGAGACTTCAGATCATATTGCTGCTCATTTCAGAATGAGAGTCAGAGAGTAATTATGGCACAGAAGGACCATACTGACTCTCTGTAGAGCAATCCAAACGGGCCCATTCACCGGCGGCGGCAGTATTTTGTCTTTGGAATCAGTGTTTCTTGCTGCCGATTGGCTCTTAGGTGTATCATACGGGATTGCCTTGTGCCACAAAACCTGTTCTGACGAAGATTCTTGTGCTTAGTGCAATATTCTGACCTAATTCAAGAAATAACAAACACAGCAAAATAAATTACATTTATTTGCGCGTGAACTGTAGTATTTCAAAATTTTCTCTGTTTTCAGCTGAGCAGTGCTCAATATTTATTTATTCGCATTAACTTATAGGAATCTGGGAAGCTTCGGATTGGCACCTACACAGGCCCTTTGCAACGTGGTATTGTTTACTCTGGAGGTGAGTCCCCTGTGCTACTAGATTGACTCTTACACAATTGCATATTCTGTCAACAGAATAACAAATGCCGTGCACGAGGGCAAAGATGACAAAACTCTACAGACTGTTGCAATTAATTTTTTAAAAAGGAACACAAATATTTGAATAATTCCTGCTGGCCTCCAGTCTTGTCACTGAACTGAAGGACTGTTATTTTGCATATTTGCTGTCTTCTGGATGTCACATTAGACTGTAGCCCCACCTCATGGATTTAAAGGATCCCATAGTATTCCACGGGTGTGTGAGTGCAACACGGGCTCTGATATATTTTCTTCCTGAAGGCAAACACTTTGAACCAATACAATGTCTGACACACCTGACAACCCATTGACATGTTGAAGTCTTTAAACCAAGCTACTGAGAGATCCACATGGATAATTTCTGCTTGCTTGATACAGAGTGCACCCCACTTACCCAAGTCTAGAAAGCCTTGGCAGAGCTAACAAGTGGGCACAGGAGTACTGCTGGAATTTAAAGAACAGTACATTGGCAAGCTTCCCACTGTTGGCTTGTTCGGTTATCTGGAGCCCAATGGGAAGAATGCCAGTTCATGGTGAAAAATCTACACGTCCAGATCTCACTAGTGTCTGGTCAATCTTCAGCCCTTGATCACAAAAGATCTGCTTGGTCCAGGGGTCAGATTACGAGTCTGCCATCACCAGATGTACCACCTTGGAAACTCCTTGAATTCAAAGATAACTCACCTATCTCCCTTCTCCCAACCTCCTCCCATGAAAAAGGATTGTAACTAGTTGGTTGTTAGACAATTAATAAGCAGGTTTTTTGATCCTGTGCTACATAGCGAGCAGGTACCCAGTGCTCCTTACAGGCAGCACAATTCACAGTAAGTTGTATCAGGAATTCATGGCTTGCAGACTGAAGAAAGGAAAAACTTGCATTTATTTAACACTTGTCACATCTTCAGGACCTCCCAAAGCACTACACACACAATAAACGAATTATGAAGTGTAAACATTTTCTTTTGTAGGCAAATGCGGCAACCAATTTGTGCACAGCAAGGTTCCACAAACGGAACATGAGATTAATGACCAGATACTCAAGTTTGACAGTGTAAATTAAAGGATAATTGTTGACTAGGACACTGGGGGGTGCAAATGATCTGGGGTGGAAACACAAACCAGGCAATTGCGAATTGGCAGGCCGTTTGACACCCCAGACCATTTAAGTCAAAGGGCTAGAAAATTGATGGGGTGTAAAATGGACTGCCGATTCACAATCTCCAGCTTTCTGCTCCACACAAGACCACTTGCACTCCCAAACTTCCAGAAGGAAGGGGAATGATATCAATTAGTGCCACCGAATAAATCACCAGATAATTGCCTTGAAATTCTTCAGGGGTTCTCCCAGACCCTCTCCCAACTTGAGCAGAACCCCTAGAGAAACACAGTAAATGGCCACTTCTAACAATCTGCACCATTTCTCTGGGGGGTTTTGAAAGTTTCCTGCCAAAGTTATAGCAGGAGAAATTCAGGGCCAGTATCTTTTCTTCGAAATAGGACCAGGGCCAGGCACTGCACTCTGGTTCATAAGAACATACAGACTTTTAGGAACAAGTCCCAACAAGTTCATCCCTTTTCATAGATCAACTCAATCTACCTCATATCCGACAATCCCTTCTTTCTCTCAAGACAGATACAATTATCTCTTGCAGCCACAGTCCTTCCCTGGTCACTTATTTCACAATTCTATATACAGTTTGGGTGAAAATTTTTGCTTAATTTGCCTTCTTTTTCTTCATATCCAAACATTTAATTTGTGTCTTCATGATTTGAGCTCTTCACCACAGTGAATACGTTACCCAGATCAATTGTCCCTTCATAAATCTTGAAAAGTTCAATTAAATCATCTGTCTCTATTTTTCCAAAGTAAACCAACCAGATTTCCTTAACCTTTCCTGATACATTAAATTCTTAATATCCAGAATCGTCTTTGCTGGTTGCATCTGTACCCACTCAATGTGTTCCACTGCCACGCAGACTGTACAGACCATGTTGCTAGCTGGGAGCCAGAGACTTTTTCAGGTGATTACATGGGGTCTGCATGCAGGCCAGCTGAATGTCCTATCAGCTGAAGAATGGTGCGTGGCAATGGGAATAAACAAAAAGGGGTAAGAATAAGGAAGGACGATCAGTTGGGGACAAGGATATAAGATAAGATGCGAGAGATTTATGACAGAGGACAGGAGAAATATTTTTACATCGAGGGCTATAAGGCTGTGGAATGCATGACAGATGTTAGTGATTGAAGCAGAGACTGTATTAACATTTAAGAATAAGCTAGATGTGTCATTCAAGGAAACGGGAATAAAGGAATTTGGGAACAGAGCAGATCCATGGGATTAGGCCGAGTGCCCATGTGGAGGATAAACACCAACGTAGATGGGTTGGGCCTATCTCTGTGTCGTAATGTCTATGTAATTTGTGGATTGTCATTCAAGGTGTTTTGGTCATTTACCAATTCTTATACATGATGAGCTGACTAAAGATCCTCCTGATAACGCTGTCCTAGGGTCTTCAGATATGATCTGCGACCTTCTGGGGGTGAAAGGTAAAGAGATTCTGTATATTGGCGATCATATCTTTGGAGACATCCTCAAATCCAAGAAGTGGCAGGGCTGGAGGACCTTCCTGGTTGTACCTGAACTGGCACATGAGCTCCGGGTCTGGACAGAGAAGAGTGGTAAGTCCAAGCTAAGTGGGACTGCAGCTGCTTCCAACTTGCCTTTCCACCAATCTACGTTCATACAACGATATCAACTTTCACTTGTGAGTTTGAATTCAGACCAGGCAGGCCACCTACTGTCAGGGTTCTATAAGAAGTGAATCTGGGCAGTCTAAATACAGTTTCCAGTGAGCATGAACCCATGGTTTGACACCTCCCCTCACACCCTCAAGTCTAAAGGGCGCAGACTTTGAGTGTACCTGGCACACAATTCATTTTGCCTTCCATCATTAGATCTGGCTTTTCCAAAGTTGTGATCGCTTCCCAAATCTGTACTCATCTTTCACACAACTTTGTGTTTGAATCTTTCCAGTCAGGTTTTTTGTCACCCGTACAGCAACCAAATGGCTGTCACCCAAATCACAATTATATTCTCCGTGACCAACCATGGTACTGTTATGAATAGTTAGTTAATTCTGAAAACAAATTTATCTATATTTTCAACAACCTGTCCATAAGCAGATCGTGATTTAAAATTTTCCTCTTTTAAAAAAAAAACCCTGATGGTGTATTTCTCCACTCCCTCAGTTTGTGAATCCTGACTTTTAAAGGACCGCAACAACACTGTTGTTAAAGTTAAAACAAAGAAGTGGGGTTTCGTAACACACACTCTTCAACTCATAAAGGGGTTAACTTCATAATGCACACTCACAAACAAACAAGGAAAGGTAAAGGCATCAAAAGGGCAAGGACATTTACCAAATAGAAATACAAAGCTGAAATACAAACTGACAGGAAATGCTGAGTGGAGTAGGAGTCGTAGGAAATCTCTTCTCTGAAACTTTCTTCTCATGCACTTGCAGAGATAAGCTGAGGCAGTTTCTGATTTCATCCTTTTCAACAAGACAGAAGCTGGCAGAGAGCAGACAGATTTTGTTGCTGCTTTGCAGATTGTAGCTTCTTTCCTTTTTCTTGCAGGCAGGCCCCGGAGATTGGGAGATGCAGCTTCAGGCAACTTTTTTTCGTACGAGATGTTCTATAACTGAAACTGTTTCAAAACCAGACAGGCTAAAAAGGGTGGTTTCTAGGTCATGTGACCAGACCCCTTCAAGTAGCTGTCCCAGCTCCAGTTGGTGAAGTGATCTCCCCTCGCCATTTTAAACAAGTTGAACACTGAAGTAAATCAACTTAACGTGCTGTGTATAATGGCAGCTGACAATAGCACCAAGTGCACATAAATACGATAATGTACAGTTGGTTTTCATCTGTTTGTGACAGTACATTATTCCTCCTCATCCTCCTTGACCTCTCTGCAGCTTTAATGCAGTTGACCACCCCATCCTCCTCTCACACCTTTCATCTGTTATCCAGCTCATTAAAAGTGCCCATTCTTGTTTCAATTCTTACCTATTTGATTGTAGCAATAGTATCTCCAATATTGTGATGTCCGGAGTCCTCTAGGAATCTCATTGGCTCCCTCCTTTTCCTCATTGACATGCTGCATCTTGGCGACATGATCTGAAGACATGGAGTCAGTTTCCACATGCACATCAATAGCACCCAGCTCTACCTCGCCACATCCCATCTCCTGCTGCAACTCATCCATGCTTTTGTCATCTCAAGTCTCTACTATTTCAATGCCCTCCCCTTCTCCAGCCTCTGGAAACCTCAGCTCATCCAAAGCTCTGCTGCTCAAATCCTATCCCACACGAGTCCCCCTCCCCTACCTACCCTGTCGAACAGACGGACGGACGAATTAGGAGTAGGAGTAGGACACTTGGCTCTTCGAGCCTGCTCCGCCATTTAACAACAGCACGCTTGATCTGATTGTAACCTCAACTCCACATTCCCGCCACTCCCGATAACCTTTCACCCCCTTGCTTATCAAGAATCTATCTACCTCTACCTCAAAAATATTCAAGGACTCTGTTTCCACTGCCTTTTGAGGAAGACAGTTCCAAAGACTCACGACTCTCTGAGAGAAAAAAATTCTCCTCTGTCTTAACTGGGCAACCCCTTATTTTTAAACAGTGACCCCCTAGTTCTAGATTCTCCCACAAGAGGAAACATCCTTTCCACATCCACCCTGCCAAGACCCCTCAGGATCTTATATGTTTCAATCTAGTCACCTCTTACTCTTCTGAACTCCAGCGGATACAAACCTAGCCTGTCCAATCTTTCCTCAGAAGATATCCTGCCAATTCCAGGTATTAGTCTAGTAAACCTTCTGTGAACTGCTTCCAATTCAATTACATCCTTCCCTAAATAAGGAGATCAATACTGTACACAGTACCCCAGAAATGGTTACACCAATGCCTGGTATAACTGGAGCATGACATCTCTACTTTTGTACTCAAACCCCCTTGCAGTAAACGATAACATTTTATTAGCTATCCTAATTACTTTCTGTAACTGCATAATAACCTTTTGTGATTCATGCATTAGGAGACCCAGATCCCTCTGCATCTCAGAACTCTGCAATCTCTCACCATTTAGATAATATGCTTCTTTTTTATTCTTACTGCCAAAATGGACAATTTCACATTTTCCCACATTATACTCCATTTGTCAGATCTTTACCCACTCACTTAACCTATCTATATCCCTTTGTTGTCTCCTTATGTCCTCTTTACAATCTACTTTCCTACCTTTCTTTGTGTCATCAGCATATTTAGCAACCATACCTTCGGTCCCTTCATCTAAGTCATTGATATAAGTTGTAAACAGTTGAGGCCCCAGCACTGATCCCTGTGGCAGACCATCATTACATCTTGCCAACTGGAAAATGACCCTTTTATGCCCACTGTCTGTTTCCTGTTAGCTAATCTTCTATCCATGCCAATATGTTACCCCCTACACAATGAGCTTTTATTTTCTGCAATAACCTTTGATGTGGCACCTTATCAAATGCCTTCTGGAAATCTAAGTACAGTCCATCCACCGGTTCCCCTTTATCCACAGCATGTGTTACTTCTTCAAAGAATTTCAATAAATTGGTTAAACATGATTTCCCTTTCACAAAACCATGTTGACTCTGCCTGATTACCTTGAATTTTTCTAATTGACCTGCTATAATGTCTTTAATAATAGCTTCTTACATTTTCCCTCTGACAGATGTTAACTAACTGGCCTATAGTTTCCTGCTTTCTGTCTGCCTCCGTTTTTGAATAAAGGAGTTACATTCGCTATTTTCCAATCAAATGGAACGTTCTCCAAATCCAGGGAATTTTGGAAAAGAAAAACCAATGCATCAACTATCTCCCTAGCCACTTCTTTTAAGACCCTAGGATGAAGTCCATCTGGGGACCTGTCAGCCCGCAGCTCCAACAATATGCTCATGACCACCTCCCTGGTGTTTGTAATTTTCTTGAGTTCCTCCCTCCCTTCCATTTCCTGATTTACAGCTATTTCTGGGATGTTACTTATATCCTGTAAAGTGAAGACCGATGCAAAATACCTGTTCAATTCATCTGCATCCCCTATTTTCCATTATTAATTCCCCAGACTCACTTTCTATAGGACCAACGCTCACTTTGTTAACTCTTTGCTTTTTTAAATATCTATCGAAACTATTACTATCTGTTTTTATATTTCTAGCTAGGTTTCTCTCATACTCTAATTTTTTCCTCCTTATGAATATTTTAGTCATTCTTTGCTGTTTTTTCTATTCTGTCCAATCTTCTGACCTGCCACCCATCTCTGTGCAATTATATGCTTTTTCTTTAAGTTTGATACTATCTTTAACTTTTTAGTGAACCACAGATGGTGGGTCCTCCCCTTGGAATTTTTCCTTCTCGTTGGAATTCTGTGTATTCTGAAATATCCCCTTAAATGTCTGCCACTGCATCTCTCTTGACCTGTCCCTTAACCTAATTTGCCAGTGCACTTTCGCTAGCTCTGCTTTCCTTGCACTCTTACATTGGATCCCAGTCCTCTAGTGGCTCCAATTTAAAATTCTCATCTCTGTGTTTAAATCTGTTCATGGCTTTTTTTTCTGCTTACCTCGCGAGCTTCCTCCAGCCCTGAATCACCTCTCCCCACCCACCCCTGTACTGTGATCCTTTTTCTGCATCTCCAATTCTTTTTGCCCCACAATTGCCAACTGTGCTTTCAGCCACTTTGGCCCCATGCTCTGGAATGCCCTTCTGAAAACCCTCCACATCTTCACCTTCCTCTCCTCGTTTTAGACCTTAAAGCCCACCCGTTTGACCAAGCTTTTAGTCACCTATCCAAATATCTCCTTCTGTTGCTTGGCACTCACTTTGTCTAATTCGGCTTCAGTAACCAGCGTGATGATTTTTGACAGTCTTGGCGATAAATAATTGTCATTTGTTCTTGTGTAATTTTGAGCAATATAGCAAGATATGATATTAAGCACTGCCTCACCCTTTTCTGTCCTTTTTCACAGCTCTTTTTGAAGAACTTCATAACCTTGATATATTTGTGGCTGATCTTTACAAGTAAGTGAGCAATGAGATGAATTGTAGCTGAATTTGAGAGCTGGGAACTGTTTTCATTGTAAAAGGACACGATTGCAACATTTCAGATCAGTGAACTGATTCCCGACTGACAGGCTAGGAGTTTGAACTTGAAGAGAGTGAATCAAATTAGAGGCGAACTGGCCCACAGCAATTTGGCCTGGAATGGTCTGGCTTGGAGCAGCCCTGACTAAGGTCTGAAAGTGGACACCAGCCTTTTAGGTTTAACAATGTGATTAAAAATGTTATTAAGAAAAGTGACTAAAAACTAAAGGGTCAAAGATGAATTTATGTCAGTATGGCTGATGACGAACTTTTGGAAGTGTGTACTTGCTCAGCAGGTTGTGAGCACATTCTTGCCTGACATGCTGAACAACTGCAGTGTGGGTAAAGTGAGTGTTGAAATGGCCTTAACTTCAATTTGTTTCGGCTGTTTTAGGCATTTGGACAGCAGCAGCAATGAACACCCTGATATCACCTCAATTCAGAGACAAATAAAGGTAAGAGGTGCAGTTCCAACTGCCTATCAAAAGACAGAGACCAAAACATAGTAACTGCTCAAATGTTCAATCTGCAGTCAAGGTATTGGGTGAAATGACGGAATTTCCTCGAGGAACCTGTGCTGGAGACATTTAAGGAAAATTTAACTTCAAAAGTTCAAATTAGCATCTTCTAAGATTGTTAATTGCTGTAGGAAGTACTTATCCGTCTCCACTGATTCAGGTCCAAACAACAGTGAGTCGGTTATTCACAGGTATCCAAACGTTCCTCCATTAAACTGGATGTGGGCGCAGTGGAGCTGGATTGTGGTCTCAATTATTTTAACGAGCTACCCATTGGGATTACAAGTATTTTGCTATATACACTTCTGTCTGTGGTCTTGTAAAGCACTATTAGTTGAAAGAGAGCCAGCAGTGAAAACTGATGCACTGCTCATCAGGGCTACAGAATGTCAGATGGTAGTCTGACAGTTGTGTCCAGATTCCCAGAAGTTATATTGCAGTTACACTGTGGAAGGAAGGGAGCAAACGCAGGGCTGTGAAGTGAAGTTTAGATCAGATTTATTTTTTTTATTCATTCATGGGATGTAGGCATCACTGGCCAGGCCAGCATTTATTGCCCATCCCTAATTGCCCTTGAGAAGGTGGTGGTGAGCTGCCTTCTTGAACCGCTGCAGTCCATTTGGGGTAGGTATACCCACAGTGCTGTTAGGAACGGAGTTCCAGGATTTTGACCCAGCGACAGTGAAGGAACGGCAATATAGTTCCAAGTCAGGATGGTGTGTGACTTGGAGGGGAACTTGCAGGTGGTGGCGTTCCCATGTATTTGCTGCCCTTGTCCTTCTAGTTGGTAGAGGTCGCGGGTTTGGAAGGTGCTGTCTAAGGAGCTGTGGTGCATTGCTGCAGTGCATCTTGTAGATGGTACACACTGCTGCCACTGTGCGTCGGTGGTGGAGGGAGTGAATGTTTGTGGATGAGGTGCCAATCAAGCGGGCTGCTTTGTCCTGGATGGTGTCAAGCTTCTCGAGTGTTGTTGGAGCTGCACCCATTCAGGCAAGTGGAGAGTATTCCATCACACTCCTGACTTGTGCCTTGTAGATGGTGGACAGGCTTTGGGGAGACAGGAGGTGAGTTACTCGCCTCAGGATTGCTAGCCTCTGACCTGCTCTTGTAGTCACGGTATTTATATGGCTACTCCAGTTCTGTTTCTGGTCAATGGCAGCCCCTAGGATGTTGATAGTGGGGGATTCAGCGATGGTAATGCCGTTGAATGTCAAGGGGAAATGGTTAGATTCTCTCTTGTTGGAGATGGTCACTGCCTGGCACTTGTGTGGCGCAATTGTTACTTGCCACATATCAGCCCAAGCCTGGATATTGTCCAGGTCTTGCTGCATTTCTACACGGACTACTTCAGGATCTGAGGAGTCACGAATGATGCTGAACATTGTGCAATCATCAGCGAACATCCCCACTTCTGACCTTATGATTGAAGGAAGGTCATTGATGAAGCAGCCGAAGATGGTTGGGCCAAGGACACTACCCTGAGGAACTCCTGCAGTGATGTCCTGGAGCTCAGATGATTGACCTCCAACAACCACAACCATCTTCCTTTGCGCTAGGTATGACTCCAGCCAGCGGAGGGGTTTCCCCCTGATTCCCATTGACCAGAGTTTTGCTGGGGCTCCTTGATCCCATACTCGGTGAAATGCTGCCTTGATGTCACGGGCAGTCACTCTCACCTCACTTCTTGAGTTCAGCTCTTTTGTCCATGTTTGAACCAAGGCTGTAATGAGGTCAGGTGCTGAGTGGCCCTGTCAGAACCCAAACTGAGCGTCACTGAGCAGGTTATTGCTAAGCAAGTGCTGCTTGATGGCACTGTTGATGACACCTTCCATCACTGTACTGATTATTGAGAATAGGCTGATGGGGCGGTAATTGGCTGGGTTGGACTTGTCCTGCTTTTTGTGCCTGGAAGCTTTTCTTTTCATCGACAGTGATCAAAGCTGGAATGGGTTATCAGGGAGGATGAATGAGTCCAGGACGATGGATTCATTTTCAGAAGCAACAAGATGTTGCAAGCAGAAGATGGTAAGGCCGGTATTCTGGGAAAATAAGATCAAAGGGGCTGAACATCGTTCTTCATGCAAACCTTTTGTTATACAGCTATCCTGTGAAAGGTTGGGTGGTGTTTGGAGGTAACGTTCTGAAAGGAAATGGGGTACCTTTTTCGACTTGTTCTTTCCTTTTTCCACATGCTTCCAGGTAGTGACCCACGAAATGGATATGTGCTACGGAAAGATGGGAAGTTTGTTAAGATGTGGCTCCAGACAGACACTATTTGCCAGTCAGCTGATGCGCTATGCTGACCTGTACGCTGCCTCTTGTATAAATCTCCTCTATTACCCTTTCAGCTACCTGTTCCAAGCACCTCCTGTACTGGTAAGTCAGGTATCGTCTCAGTGTGTTTGTTGAAGAATCAATACTTGGAGACTCGAGGTTAAAAGGATTATTTATTAGACCAGTACCACATCTGACAGTGGCTGTAAGCTTCTCCATACATTCCACTCTCATTTAGGACAAAGAATATTTATAGGTAGCTGGAGGTGGATTTGTAAGAAACCCAGAAGTACAGGTTACATTGGCGGAGTGGGGGGACGGGGGTCATGCTCAGGCGGGACCTCATTTGAATTTCTTTTCTGTGGCTGGCAGCCAGTCAGATTGAGTTTGGGTAAGACTGTGCTCGCAGGCCGCAGCCAGGGAATCAGGAAGGTGGGGAGACTGACAAGGTGGGCGAGGAAGATAGTGGGGTGGTAGGCATCGGATTGCATGTCAGCCTGGAGATTCGGGAGGCGGGGGTGGTTATCAGACTGCAAAGGGTGGGGGTACCGTTGGATTGTGAGGGGTGAGATGGACCACAGGGAGGGAAGCCAGTTGCGGCAGGTTAGGTTGGAGGACCAGGGGAAGCACTCTTGCTCCTTCTGGCTCACCGGCAGTGCTGCAAAAAACACTTAACTACTGATCCAGCCGTTCTTGCCTCCTTCAGCTGCCGAGTTTCCTGAACCTTGGCAAACTCAGTCCACAGATGTTAGATCTAAAAGGCTGCTAAGTTCTGGGGCATGCAGCCTCATTAAGATATTTCAAATACCATACTGTCTCTTGAGAGCAGGTTACTTGCCTGTTCTCCAAACTGCTCTGGTTGAACTGGAAACAGGCATGTTTATGGCAGGTTGGAGTTTGGTTTCAGATTTTTAAGCATTTAATCTCCCATCTCTCCCCCACCCCTCACCACAGTCCCCAGCCTTTCCTGGGGGTGGGGCGGGGGTGTTAAAATTCCCTCTATTGATTATAACACATCTCACGCTTTTTAGAGTTGGCAAGAGTAACTGCTGCTCCCACTGGTTCAGGATAAGTGCAACTTACTTATCAGTCAGTGGTGTGACACTGTCAGTTCTTGAGTGAATGGGCTTTTTAAGAACAGCAGTTCTTTTTCTTGCTCTTAACTTGTGGTGCAGAATCATTCATTTACTGGTGTATCAGAGTCTCCACTATCATGCTACTCTGAGAATTTTTCTGTTTCTTATTCCTGTGGTGTGGTAATCAGATGTCTTTCAGGATTTGATAGTCACTGTTCCTCCTCCTATTTTAAAATAAATACCTTGAATGATTAAAGAAAAAAATGAACATGTCCTTCCTCTTTCCTGATCATCTCCAGGGATTCTGCAGATTTGTGTATAACACTGATGATCTTGTTGATGACCCTTTGCAAGTGTAAACTGAACTTTCTTTTTCAAGTCAAATATCAATTTTGTTGATGAAACACAGTTTTTTTCTATTTTTATCCTATTTTCCTGAAGGTGCTGCTTCCTGGGCAACATATTGACTGGTACTGAAAGCACTTCAGTATCTCTTTCATTCCCCCACACACTTGCAAACAGTGTCACGGCATCGTGATCAGGACCTAATTTATCTCCTCCCTATTTCAGGGGCACTGAGACCAGTTGTAGTGCCCCGACCACTAACTCTGTTGCGATCATCTAACTCAGCCATCGGTTGTGAATTGAACCTGAGATCTTTAAGATTGTATGATTAACTTTACCAAATGAACTAGTGGGGAAAGCTGAAACATTACATTTAATGGACAATTAAGTATGAAGCGAAAAGAGTCTTCTGTACTTGTGGAGTGGTCCCAGTTTCCCAAGATCTCCACAGATTATGGTATGGCTTAATTGATCCTTTAAGAATCTTTTCCTTTTCCAGTTGCCTCATGAATCGACAGTTGAACATGCCCCACAGGAAATCATTCATATGGAATCTTTCCTGGAGAATCAAATGAACCACATCCAACTAACCAATGGGAAACATCAGGTCAGTCAGTGTTCATGTACACCTACCATGCCCCCATCCCCCACCCCAGCCAACACAGTGTCAGCTTCCAACCTCCCCCACAGAGGTTCACTGTTAGCCTAGCTCCTACCCTCCCTTACAAGGGTAAGACTCAAGGTTGATATAACCTCCCGCTATAGGGTTGGTGTTAATGTCACTTGCTTGTCCTCCTTAAGACTTTAGTGTTAGTCTGTCTTCCACAAGGGCTTAGCTTTGGCTTTGCTTTTTGCTCCAAAGATGGACATGCTCAGTGTCTGTCGTGCTCCTCTTCTTCCCTCGCTACGCCTCCCCACCCTTTCACATGGAGGTTTGTGCCATTCTCACCCTTCAATCAGTGAGATGGATGTTGGCTTCATACTCATCCACAGAGTTAGTATTTATCGCATTTTTATTTTTCACTGTTTATTTGATGTCAAAGTGAAGGGTGTTAAGACAAAAATTTCTCTTTACCTAATATTTAGGGTTCTTGTCACATTTACGAAACTGATACAAGCATGGAGGAGGAAGAGAAATGAACAAATTGCAATTTCTTGACAGTGCAAATTGATCAGACAATTCCGTTTTGGGAAACGTTCCTTGCAGTGTCTCCAATAACAACAAATATACAGTGAAGCTGGGAGAATGTTCCTGACCCAGTGGGCGCATTGATCCTCAGCTTTCTTTACAGCCGATAAACTCAATTGTGACTTGATGATCTTTTGTGGTCTGAGAGTGTATTTACCTTACAACCAGCGACTCAGACTGACCAAAGTGCTGTTCCAGGAGGCTGCACACAGGCATTAATGGCCAGAATAATAATGGCAATAAACACTTCAAGAAAAAGTTTTCTGAAAAATTACAATCAGGATCAGGTTCTCCTAATTGAGCAATTCAGTCTGTATTCACACTATATTAAACAGGCTTTACAAAGTTTAATAACCTTGTGACTGAATTTCTCAGGAGTTGTCTGTCATTTACAAATTGTTGTAATATTTCAAACCCCTGAACGTGATGAACATTTTCTCTTCCAGTAATTTTCACCCGAGAGATAATAAATGGAACTGGTAGAGTAACATGAAGACCTGTTTGAACAAACACTTTCTCCCCGCCCCACTGACCACTTAATGCCATTGCCCCCTTCCCCCAAACCCCTCAGCATGACTGAAACCTAGTGCGTCATGCAGAACCTTCAGGACAGGAGGGGGGAGCAGAGAGAAAGGTAGAGGAGGAAATATGAATTTAGGGGAAAGAAAAAAGAAATAGAGTGTGAGAACTCCTTCCAAGTGTTAAAGTCCTTTTCTGGAACTTGTATGAGTGATTGTGACTGTGTAGAGAATATAGAACATAGAACATAGAACATTACAGCACAGTACAGGCCCTTCGGCCCTCGATGTTGCGCCGACCTGTGAAACCATCTGACCTACACTATTCCCTTTTCATCCATATGTCTATCCAATGACCACTTAAATGCCCTTAAAGTTGGCGAGTCTACTACTGTTGCAGGCAGGGCATTCCACGCCCCTACTACTCTCTGAGTAAAGAAACTACCTCTGACATCTGTCCTATATCTATCACCCCTCAACTTAAAGCTATGTCCCCTCGTGTTTGCCATCACCATCCGAGGAAAAAGACTCTCACTATCCACCCTGTCGAACCCTCTGATTATCTTATATGTCTCTATTGAGTCACCTCTCCTCCTCCTTCTCTCCAACGAAAACAACCTCAAGTCCCTCAGCCTTTCCTCGTAAGACCTTCCCTCCATACCAGGCAACATCCTAGTAAATCTCCTCTGCACCCTTTCCAAAGCTTCCACATCCTTCCTATAATGCGGTGACCAGAACTGCACGCAATACTCCAGGTGCGGCCGCACCAGAGTTTTGTACAGCTGCAGCATGACCTCGTGGCTCCGAAACTCGATCCCCCTACTAATAAAAGCTAATACACCATATGCCTTCTTAACAGCCCTATTAACCTGGGTGGCAACTTTCAGGGATTTATGTACCTGGACACCAAGATCTCTCTGCTCATCTACACTACCAAGAATCTTCCCATTAGCCCAGTACTCTGCATTCCTGTTACTCCTTCCAAAGTGAATATAATCTCTTTCTCTCCCCCTTCCAAGAAGCCTGCTGTTATATATTTATAACAGTACCAAGAAATATTCTCGGACGTGAATGAACAGATCAGAACTCAATACGAGTTCAATTTGCAACATCAGGAAACAACTTGTGACGTCAGGGTTTGGGCTAAAGGTTGGGCTGAGGGTTTACTGTAAGGGTTAGGGTACGGATTTAGGATAATGGTAACCAAACAATGAGATCTCTAGTTATTGATTCCATCTTCTCGTTTGCCCACTTATGATTCATATAGAATTGAGCCAGAGAGCTGTGTGTGAATTTACAAACATCTGCTATCAAATCAGTAAATTGAAGATGTCACATTAATGACTTGCATCTGAAACATGGTTTCAATGAGAGTTCTAGGCTTCAAACAACTTGTATTTAATATGCAGGCACTGAACCGGTATCATCCAGCATTAGAAAACACATTTACCTCGGAGGCAAATTCCAAAGAGACTTTTTTCCTGGAGTAACCAGAGTGTCGTGAGTGATTATGTTACCATTTGTTTGTGCTGCAAGTATTTGTACAGAGCTTTCTGGAGTTTCTGTTTAAAGTATGTAAGACAATGGTTTGGAGATGAGGTCACAAAGATTTGTTACTGGAACTTCTGACATTTCATTACACATGATAAAAAAAAAAGGTTTGAAATATCTTTTCTTCAATGAAAAACATGAAAAAAATCTCAAAATAAGTTTGCATTTTTTAGATATGTATGATGTATCCTTCCTTATTCAAAATCATATAAATCAATGCTAGAACA
The DNA here is from genome assembly GCF_036365525.1 of Heterodontus francisci. Lineage (NCBI taxonomy): Eukaryota > Metazoa > Chordata > Chondrichthyes > Heterodontiformes > Heterodontidae > Heterodontus > Heterodontus francisci. The sequence goes on from NC_090417.1 coordinate 9,461,474, forward strand.
GACAGATGATCATTTCATTGTATTCCACAGATCGAGGTTGTGTTGGAACAGGAAGAGGCCATTCAGTCCGTTGAGCCTGTTCTGCCATTCACTTCAATAAAGGCTGATCTGTATCTTAACCCATTCATTATAGTATTAAGGTTACATTGTAATTTAAGACATTGGCATATTGTGACCTTTTTCTGTGCATTTGGATTACAACCGAAACAACTGTAACTAAAACCAGAAAACTAAAATCAGAATTGGTCCAGGTGGATTTGCTGAAATTGTACTGGGTATTAAATAGTCAAGTTACACTTTCCGCAGAGCCTGATTCATGCTCCAGCCAGAGGACTTCAAGTGATTACTAACTCTACATTTGTACCTTTCTGTAAAATCCATGAAACAACGTTGTCTAGAGAGTTCCACAGTTCGGAGAAGTGTGAAGTTTCAGCGCTGGCATTCTGTGCAGATACTTTAGACTGCTCAAGAAGATTGAGGTACAGTTCCAGCAGTTCTGTTCAGGCAGCGGAAGAAATGACTCTCATCTCAGCCTGTTTTCATACTGGCAGATGTCAATATTTCTTCTGAATGGTTTGCGGTGGTAATTGTAAAAATTACCTCAATGACGTATTCTAATCCAAGGCATGCCTAATTTTTGGACTCAACAAAATCACTTTCAAACTCAATCATATTATGGTCACTCTTCCCTAAAGGTATCTTTACTACAAGGTTATTAATTCCTCCTACGTCAATTGGGAAACACTCATTTTAACCCAATTGGATGATTCTTGACTGTAACAGTTCATCCTTTTTCCTCTCAGCCAATATTGCTATTTAAGTATCGTAAAATATTTTTAGTGTCAACCTTGACCCAGGTGGTAGCACTGTTGCCTCTCAGTCAGAAGTTTGTGAGCTCGCTGCAGGAATTTGAGAACACAAGGTTGACGATTCAGTGCTGCACTCACAGACATACTGAGATCCCGGCTGTTCTGTCAGTCGGATGTAAAATATCCCACAGCACTATTTCGAAGACAGGTAAGGGGAGTTAACCCAGTGCCCTGGCCAATATTTATCCCTCAATCAATATCACTGAAACAAATGTTCTGGTCATTACCACATTGCTGTTTCTGGGAGTTTGCTGAGCCCATTTCCTACTTCACAACCGTGACTTCGTTTCGAAAAGTATTTCATGGGATTCAAAGCATTTTGTGAAGTCCGAAGGTTGTGAAAAGCGGTATATCACAGAATTAAGACAGTGCAGAAAGAGGCCATTCCCTGCACCGGCCCTCCTAATGAGCATTTCACCCAGTGCCACTCCTTCGCCTTCACCCTGCAAACATATAAATGCAAGTCTTCAGAACTTTATCGCCAATGAACAGAAGTGTTCAAGGAAAGTAGGGTAAAATCCTTGAAATGTCTGGGTGATTTTTCTCTTTGGCATGCTAGGATCAATGGTCAGAGGATTAATTTTCAATTCAAAGACACTCCAGGACAGTCCAGGAAGATTGTCAACCTTCATAAAAGCATGCGTACTGTGCTTTTGGTGTGGTATAGCATTAACACATTCGTGTTTCGGCCAGCACCTTGCGTGCTAAAGCATGCGCAGCATCGGCATGCTCGTCCCAGAGAGCGCATGCGTACTAAAATCAAAACAAAAAGTGCCGGAAATGCTCAGGAGGTCTGGCAGCGTCTGTGGAGCGAGCAGCAGAGTTAATGTTTCAGGCCAGTGACCTGGTAAAGGTTAGAAATGTAATTGTTTTTCAGCAAATAAAGTAGGGGTGGGGCAAAAGAGAACAAATGGGAAAGTGTTGATAGGACAGAGGGTCACAGAGAATAACTGACAAGGAGGACATGGGGAAAAGACAAAGAGTGTGTTAATGGTGTAGTGAATGACAAAGCGTTAGTGCAGAGAGAGTGTTAAATGACAGAATAATGAAAGCATCTGTGGAGACAGATACAATGTTAACGTTTCAGGTCAGTGACCTAACATCAGATGCTGCTTGACCTGCTGAGTATTTCCAGCACTTTTTGTTTCAGATTTCCAGCAAGTGCAGTATTTTGCTTTTATTTTGGCGCATGCGTACTGCCCTCCTCCCGTTGCTGGATGACGCAGACGCAACGATCGTATCCTGAATCCGGGACGCAGGCGCAGTGCGGGGACTCGGAGCAGTGGTCGGAATGAGGCGGAGTGGCGTAGTCTTGTCAGTATGGTTGAGCATCCAGCTCGGCCTCTCGCACGGAATCTACTTTCATATCGGGGAGACCGAGAAGAAATGCTTCATCGAAGAGATCCCTGATGAGACCATGGTGATCGGTGAGTAGCGCGGCCTGAGTCTCAACGTCCCGGCAGCGCAACGTCATCAGAGGGGACAGCACCCCCTTCAGGAGGGTCGGAAACCCCGTGGGAGCGAGCGCGCCCCCTTCTGGCTGGCACTGGGCATCCTGCTCTTCACTGGCTGGCACTGGACATCATACCTCTCACTGGCTGGCACTGGGCATCCTGCTCTTTACTGGTTGGCACTGGGTCTTGTACCCCTACTGGCACTGTGTACATTGCACTGACTCGGCTTGTCATCTGCATTCTGGCATCAAGCACAAGATTGTCTGCCCACACCCTGGGATGAGTGCTTCACATCTGGAAAGCATGCTCACACTCTCCAGTGTTGGGCATCATGCCCTATAGCGGCTGACACTGTGTGGTACAGAGCATGGTTCATTGCTTGCCTGGTACCAAGCCAGTGTACACCAAGGCAGAAGCAATTCAGAATATTTGATACCAAACTATGCCCATCTTATACTGCCTGGCATCGGGAGGAGAGTACCAAACTGGTACAGTTGTGTCTGGGAAATGAAAACTGCGCCAGATAAGTGATGCGTATAGGAGAAAGAGGAAGCCAGGCCATTTTCATTATTCGCCCTTTCACTCTCTTGTGCAACTGTCTTCGAAAAGGTCTGCGCCCAAATGGAGGACGGGAAACTTGACAAACTTGGATGTTTATTATTTCAGTTATATATATGATTAAATCACAGATTTGTTACAGTGCAGAAGGAGATCATTTGGCCCATTGTGTCTGCACTGGCTCCTTGAATGAGCAGTTCACCTAATGTCATTCCCCTGCTTTCTCCCCATAACACTGCACATTCTTCCTTTTCATATAACAGTCTAATTCCCTTTTGAATGCCTCAAATGAACCTGCCTCCATCATACTCTCAGGCAGGGCATTCCAGATCCTAACCACACACTGCGAAGAAGTTTTTCCTCATGACCCTTCTGCGACATGGGCATAAAAGTATTTGTGCTAGATTTGTAATGACCAGCTAATATGTGATCCATTGAAATTATAATATGAGGCATCGGGTGATGATCAGCAAGTTTGGACCCTGCTGTCTGATTTAGTGAATGTCAGGAGCGTATTGCCATGACTATGGTCTGTCAGTGAAAATTTAAAGTGATTGGTATAAAGATTAGAGGGAGATGGGGAATTTTTTTTTCATCCAGAGGGTGTTGGGGGTCTGGAACTTACTGCCTGAAAGGGTAGTAGAGGTGGAAACCCTCAACTCATTTGAAAGGTGCACCTCAAGTGCTGTAACCTGCAGGGCTACAGACCAAATGCTGGAAGGTGAGATTATACTGGGTGGCTCATTTTTCGGCAGGCGCAGACACGATGGGCCAAGTGGCCTCTTTCTGTGCCGTAAACTTTCTATGATTCTGTGATTCCATTGTTCCTAAGAAAATGCCAAATAGGAGATTTTTTGTGCAGTTGGGACTATGTGAATTTTTAATTTTGTCATTGAACACATGGGCTGCACTTTTCATTCATAATTCTCCTCACTGATCAGCTTGTTGATGAAAGACCCAGAATACATTCATGTCTTTATTGCAACAATCACTGTTCATGTAAACCAGGACCGAGCAAGTAGGACATCGCTGCTAGAATGGATTTGCGGCAGGTGGTGAGGAAACCAACAAGAGGGAAAAACATATTTGACCTTGTCATCACCATTCTGCCTGCCACAGATGCATCTGTCCATGACAGTATTGGGAGGAGTGAACATCCCACAGTCCTTGTGGAGAGGAAGTCCCACCTTCACATTGAGGATACCCTCCATCGTGTTGTGTGGCACTACCACCGTGTTAAATAGGATAGATTTTGAACAGATCTAGCAATGTAAAACTGGGCATCCATGAGGCTCTGTGGGCCAATAGCAGCAGCAGAATTGTACGCAACCACAATCTGTAACCTCATGGCTCGGCATATTCCCGACTCTACCATTACCATCAAGCCGGGGGATCAACCCTGATTCAATGAAGAGTCCAGGAGGGCATGTCAGGAGCAGCACCAGGCAAACTTCAAAATAAGGTGTCAGCCTGGTGAAGCTACAACCCAGGACTACTTGCTTGCCAAACAGCGTAAGCAGCATGCTATAGACAGAGCTAAGTGATCCCACAACCAACGGATCAGATCTAAGCTCTGCAGTCCTGCCACATCCAGCCATGAATGGTGGTGGACAATTAAACAACTAACTGGAGGAGGTGGTTCCACAAATATCTCCATCCTCAACGATGGGGGAGCCCAGCACATCAGTGCGAAAGATATGGCTGACGCATTTGCAACCACCTTCAGCCAGAGGTGCCAAGTGGATGATCCATCTCGGCCCCCTCTTTAAGTCCCCAGCATCACAGATGCCAGTCTTCAGCCAATTCAGCCCACTCTTGGTGAGATCAAGAAATGACTGAAGGCACTGGATACTGCAAAGGCTACAGGCCCTGACAACATTCCGACAATAATACTGAAGACCTGTGCTCCAGAACTTGCCGAGCCCCTAGCCAAGCGGTTCCAGTACAGCTACAACACTGACATTTATCAGGCAATGTGGAAAATTGCCCCGGTAGGTCCTGTAAACAAAAAGCAAGACAAATCCAACCCGGCCAAATACCGCCCCATCAGCCGACTCTGGATTATCAGGAAAGTGATGGAAGGTGTCGTCGACAGTGCTATCAAGCTGCACTTGCTTAGCAATAACCTGCTCAGTGACGTTCAGTTTGGGTTCCGCCAGGGCTACTCAGTCCCGATCTCATTACAGCCTTGGTTCAAACATGGACACGAGCTGAACTCAAGAGGTGAGGTGACAGTGCCTGCCCTTGACATCAAGACTGAGTATAGCATCACGGAGCCCTAGCAAAACTGGAGTCAATGGGAATCATGGGGAAAACTCTCCGCTGGTCGGAGTCATACCTAACGCAAAGGAAAATGGTTGTGGTTGTTGGAGGTCAATCATCTGAGCTCCAAGACATCACTGCAGGAGTTCCTCAGGGTAGTGTATTGGACCCAACCATCTTCAGCTGCTTCATCAATGACTTTCCTTCACTCATAAGGTCAGACGTGGGGATGTTCGCTGATGATTGCACCATGTTCACCATTCGCGACTCCTCAGATACTGAAGCAGTCCGTGTAGAAATGCAGCAAGACCTGGACAATATCCAGGCTTGGGCTGATAAGTGACAAGTAACATTTATGCCACACAAGTGCCAGGCAATGACCATATCCAACAAAAGAGAATCTAACCATCTCCCCTTGACATTCAATGGCATTGCCATCACTGAATCCACCACTGTCAACATCCTGGGGATTACCATTGACTAGAAACTGAACTGGACCAGGCACATAAATACTGTGGCTACAAGAGCAGCTCATAGAGAGATACAGCACCGAAACAGGCCCTTTGGCCCACGCCGACCATCAACCACCCATTTATACTAATCCTACATTAATCCCATTTTCCCCCCTCACATCCCCACCTTCCCCTACCTACACTAGGGGCAATTTTTTTTTTACAATGGCCAATTTACTTAACAACCTGCAAGTCTTTGGCATGCGGGAGGAAACTGGAGCAAACCCACACGGTTACAGGGAGAACTTGCAAACTCCACACAGGCAGTACCCAGAACTGAACTCGGGTCGCTGGAGCTGTGAGATTGCGTTGCTGACCACCTCCAGGCGCTTACCCATTGTCTCTCGAGATAAGGAGGCCAAAGAAGGGAAGAGATAAGGAATCCTACGGTGAGTAACTCGCCTCCTAACTCCCCAAAGCCTGTCCACCATCTACAAGGCACAAGTTTGGAGTGTGATGGAATACTCTCCACTTGCCTGGATGGGTGCAGCTGCAACAACACTCAAGAAGCTCGACACCATCCAGGACAAAGCAACGTGCTTGATTGTCACCCCATCCACAAACATTCACTCCCTTCACCACCAATGCACAGATGCAAGATGCACTGCAGCAACGCACCAAGGCTCCTTAGACAGCACCTTCCAAACCCGCGACCTCTACCACCTAGAAGGACAAGGGCAGCAGATGCATGGGAACACCACCACCTGCAAGTTCCCCTCCAAGTCGCACACCATCCTGACTTGGAACTATATCGCTGGGTCAAAATCCTGGAACTCTCTTCCTAACAGCACTGTGGGTGTACCTACCTCACAGGGACTGCAGCGGTTCAAGAAGGCAGCTCACCACCACCTTCTCAAGGGCAATTAGGGATGGGCAATAAATGCTGGCCTGGCCAGTGACGCCCACTTCCCATGAATAAATTAAAAAGAAGAATTTTAAAAAACATTGATTTTTAAACTGTTGCTGGAGTAAAGAAAAAACTTGTTTTTAAAAAAAACACCAGATCCACAAAGGGGCCACTCCCTGCTCCAATTTAATCCACAATGGACTTTTGATTACCAGGTGTTGAAGGTGGAGAAGCTAACCTTTCAGGTTAACTGCTAAAATGGCCGAATACACAAACAGACATGGACAGACCAGTTTAGTCACATGACTAACTGGCTGTTGGAGTTTTTTGAATTTGAACTTGCCACAGAATTTTAAAACTCAAAGCTGTTTGCTCATGGACTGGAAAAGACCTCTCTCCTGGCTGCTTATCTCTTTCTCACCAGCTTTGGAATTCATTGAAGACATATGAACCCCAAGAGAGAAAAGTCTCTGACTGTGAACAAGGTTTAAGAAGAATACTGGGCCCCAATGAAAAGCAAGAATTACCCACAAGCAAGAACTATCTGCAAAAGGACTACAGTGAACTCGAAACACAGTAACAAGAAACTCTTCTGATATTGCCTCAAACCTCTCTATTTTTGTTCTTTTTTATTCTGTCTCTATTTGTATGTGCGTATCGTATATGCATGCTAGCGTGGGGCGTGGTGTGTATTTGTAGGCGTTAACCAAATTAGAGTTTAAGTTTGAATAAATTTCACTTTTCTTCTTTAATCCTAAGAAAGCCTGTTTCTGCTCATTTCTTTGCCTTCTAATTGGAAAGTGGTGAACAAGGAGTTAGCAAGGGGAAGCTCAAAACACAGTGTGTTTAAAAATTACATCTTGTTACAATAAGACCAGGTAAAGGCTGAAGGAGACCCATAGACACCTTTCTCACCCGGTCGTAAAAACACCTTCAATACAAGTACAAGTCTTTTCAATGTTTAGCCGAGTCGTTGGATTTTTTCTTTGCAGTTTTTAATCTGTTTAATACAATGAATACAGTCCATGTCCTGTCCACAACATCATTCTTGCCACACTTAATTGTCAAAGCAAATTTTTTGAATTTCATTGGCTTAAATGCAAATTTTTTCCGATAATCTTTTAAAATCTTGTTGTCCGTGTGTTACCAATTGGCTGTGGGTATGGATGCGATATACTGTTTCAGTCACTTGCAGTACTTTTACTAAAAAAAAGTTGATATGCGCGCACACAATATTGTGTAAATGTACCTGACATAAAGATTTACTTAACAAACCTCTACCACATTCAGTAGCAATTTCAAGTCGTTGCCAGCTACCAAAATCCCATAAAGAAATATTAAGAATACAGTATTGTATTTGAAAGAGAAGAGATCTTTGATTGCTCATGGTATACAAAGTCTCCACTGAAAGGTTTTGAATTCCTACAATGCACTCACAACCTTGGAGCATCCCAAAGCGCTCCTCAGTTACTGAATTACGTTTAAAGAACAGTCCCTGTGGTTAACTGGACAAACGCAGCAGACAATTCATGCACAAGGTGCCATATACAGCAGTGAGATGCGTGCCCAGTTAGTCTGTTTTGGTGGTGTTGGTTGAGGGATGAATATTAGCCACCTGCTCTTCTTCAAAACAGTGCCAAGAATCTTTTATGCCCACTGCAACAGGCATGGATCAGCTTCGCCTTCCATTAGTACTGCACTGAAGTGATTGCTGGATTTATGTACTCAATGGATGCTTTTTAAAATTTATTTATTCACATGTCTATGTTCCTGTGGATGTGGGCGCTGGAAAAGGCAACATTTATTTCCCACCCTTAATTATACTTGAGGAGCTGCTGGTGATGAGCTAACTTCTTGAACCGCTGCAGTCCGTGGTGTAAAGGTACTCCCGTATTGCTGCTAGGTCATGAGTTCCAGGATTTTGACCTAGCAATGATGAAGGAATGGCGATATATTTCCAATTCAGGATGGTGTGTGACTTGGAGGGAAACATGGAGTTGGTGGTGTTCCCATGCACCTGCTGCTCTTGACCTACTAGGTGGTAGAGGTCGCGGGTTTGGAAGGTGCTGTCTAAGGAGCCTTGGTGCTTGCTGCAGTGCATCTTGTCGATGGTACACACTGCTGCCATGGTATGTCGGTGGTGAAGGAAGTGAATGTTTTAAGTGTTCGATGGGGTGCCGATGAAGTGAGGGTGGAACCCGCAAATTTCTGACTTGAGGTGAGAATGCTTCCAGTCTAACAAGCAGTACATGATTACTGAAACACAGAGGCAGTTACCAGGGAAAATATCACTGGGGAATAATAGTTTCTCTTGACGATAAATACCAGCCAGTATAACTATTCCAAGTTCATCAACTGAAAGCAACAGAAGGTTATGCTGATAGCGTGAAATGAAGTATGCCGGGAGGAGGTTCTTGTCGAGCATAAACACCAGAATAGACCTGTTGAGCCAAATGGCCTGTTTCTGTGCAGCACTTTCTGTGTAATTCCTTTTTCAAATGTTTAATCTAGGTAACTACCGGACTCAGTTATGGGATAAGCAGTCAGAATCTTTTCTGCCCTCGACTCCAGGATTGGGGATGCATGTGGAAGTGCGAGATCCTGACTTCAAGGTAGGGTGCAACCTGGAGTTGGGGTATGTGTTTGTATCAGAGGTTGGAAAGTAATATGGGTGAACACTAGAGCTGTCCTTGTTGGAGGAGATACGAACTTACAAACATACAAAATATGAGCAGGCCACTCGGCCCCTCGAGCGTGCTCCGCCATTCCACAAGATCATGGCTGATCTGATTGTAACCTCAACTCCACATTCCTGCCTACCCCCCCGATAACCTTTCACCCCCTTGCTTATCAAGAATCTCTCTACCTCTTTCTTAAAAATATTCAAAGTCTCTGCTTCCACTGCCTTTTGAGTTCCAAAGACTCACGACCCTCTGAGAGAAAAAAAATTTCATCTCTGTCTGAAATGGGCATCCCCTTATTTTTAAACAGTGACCTCTAGTTCTAGATTCTCCCACAAGAGAAAACATCCTTTCCACATCCACCCTGTCAAGACCCCTTAGAATCTTATATGTTTCAATCAAGGCGCCTCTTACTCTTCAGAACTCCATTGGATACAAGCCTCACCTGTCCAGACTTTCCTCATAAGACAACCCGTCGATTCCAGGTATTAGTCTGATAAACCTTCTCTGAACTGCTTCCAATGCATTCCAATCCTTCCAATATTGTACACAGTACTCCAGATGTGGTATCACCAATGTCCTGTATAACTGAAGCATAACCTCACTACTTTTAGTTTAGTTTAGTTTAGTTTAGAGACACAGCACTGAAACAGGCCCTTCGGCCCACCGAGTCTGTGCCGACCATCAACCACCCATTTATACTAATCCTACACTAATCCCATATTCCTATCACATCCCCACCTGTCCCTATATATTTCCCTACCACCTACCTATACTGGGGGCAATTTATAATGGCCAGTTAACCTATCAACCTGCAAGTCTTTGGCATGTGGGAGGAAACCGGAGCACCCGGAGAAAACCCACGCAGACACAGGGAGAACTTGCAAACTCCGCACAGGCAGTACCCAGAATCGAACCCAGGTCCCTGGAGCTGTGAGGCTGCGGTGCTAACCACTGCGCCACTGTGCCGCCTGTACTTTTGTTCAAGTAATGTGCAGAAGTGACTTTGGTCAGACATTTTAGTGTTTCCCAATGTACAGTTGCTTATGACGTAAAATTATTTCTTGTTCTGATGTGACTCCAGCAGTGTGCTGTCCTTTACCGGGCATGGAGCGTCAATGGAAAATCATCTTTCTCCTATCCGATGGGCTCCACTGCAGGAGCACAGACTCTCATGTTGGAGATGTAGATGCCAAGTTCCCAGACGTGAGTTCGGCTGTTTGGGTAATTTGGTATCAGTCACCTGGCTCAGCTAAACACATTGTAAGCAATCCATAACATCCCACCTTGGAATATTGGGTTGGGCACAGATGGTTGTTTCATCGTGCTGAGTGTAAGAGGTTTCAGATCTTAAACAAATGCTACGAAAGTGCCTCTGTGTTTTGTTAAATATTTTTTTTTTTGAGGATTTATTTTTGAAAGATTGGAGAAATGTTAAACATTGTGGTTTTCAAAGGGGGTCATATGAAGGCCACTTGACTTGGAAAAACAGTCCCTGGAAATGTTTTTCAAAAGGGGCACTGAGAAGTCTTGTGAGGAAAACAAGCCTTTCTGGGAAACCACCTGACTTCTAGCTTAGAGAACTTTGGACACCTTGAGAAGTTGTTTACGAAGAAGTGACAGGTCAAGATTGATGAGGTCAAAAGGTTGACCTGTTGTTGGTTTTGCTTTTGAATTGTTTTTAGTAGAGGTTGAACTGTAATAAAAGGGAGAGAACTTCTAAGGAGAGAAGAGAACTTCCAGGGAGAGATTAGAATTCCTAGGAAAGGAGCGAATACCACAACCCAGCTCAGCTTTCTAGCACCTCTCGAAAAGACCCTGAGAAGTCCACTGTGTCAACTCATCTCGTCTCCTGTCTTTGAAGAAAAGCCTGCTAAATTAATTTGCAACGCCGCCTGAAAAGGACTGTTCTAAAAGATCCCAGTGATCTGTCTCCGTGTACTCAGGCCAGACTGAATGCCGGTTTTGGAACAGCACATATCTCATCTGCTGTTACTTCAAGAATGATCAAGTATTCAGCCCAAGTGTTTTTTTGTCTGTAATAGAGCTCTAAAAACAAAAATTCCTTTATTTTTCCAGTTACTGTGTGTATGTGTGTGTGTGTGAGAGAGAGAGTGTGAGGGGGCTCAGGTGAAAAGGGAACTTTAATATTTCAGTCTGTGTGTTTTTGCTTTTCTTCATTCCTGTTTCAGACTTGTTTTATAATAAACCGATAATTTTGTTGTTTATTAAAGAAACCTGGTTGGTGTGTTTTATTCTGGGTTAAAAATAGAGTCTGTGATTGACTGTATCGGTTTAAGTAGGACAAAATTTAAATATATGTTGTGACCCGTGGAGAGGTTGAACTAGAATAAACAGTGCACTCCTGCAAATGAGGACTTCAACATGATTTATGTAATTGTTGAGTTTAGTAGCAGTGCAAACTTTGAGTGCATATTTTCTTTGTGTGGTGGTCCCCACATAATTAAAGCACATTTCCATATGGAGTGACACTGCTAAGTATTGCTGGATAAATATCCCAGATAGAAATCTTTAGCAAAAAGGATCAGATGAATTCAAAGTAATTGGAGCAGAGCTCCAGTGATGGGTAAAGTGATGCTGATCAGTACGATACTGAGTCACGCAGATCAGGAAGGTCTGCACTCAGGTGGCTGATTTCAGATGGGATGGCAGTGGAAGGATTGCAATTGGCCTCAATGCACTTGGTTTAGGGAGAGGAAAGCCAGCTAGGGACCTTGCTCCTGATCTCTCTCTGGTGACTGGGGGAACATGCCTATGAACGGATGAGATCAGGATCTGTGGTAAAATAGCCTGTTACATGTGGAACCGCACCCCAGAAAGAGTCAGTCATTTCAGGGAAGCTGAATACTACCTTAAGTTGTGAAAAGCTATTCTCAGATTTAACAAGGCAAGACCATGTGAACTCTTCTCTGTTCCGAGAGAAGGCTGCTTGCTCCGTCTTGTTTTGCGTCAGGCAGAATTGGGAGTTTGAGCACATTTCTACTTGTCCACTGTCGACTGACTGTTTCTTCCAATTCCCAGATTATCCTCTCCCGGCAGTACGGCTCTGAGGGACGATTTACTTTCACATCACACACTCCGGGTGAGCATCAGATCTGCCTGCACTCCAACTCCACAAAGATGTCACTGTTTGCAGGTGGAAAACTGGTAAGAGCTGGACATTGGGTATATCTGTGAATTTAACTGTAGGGCACCCCATCGGAAAAAATGCAGCTGCTGGTGTTGTTTCTGCTCTGTTTCATTTTATCTCAACGTGAAGATGAAAATAGTACGTTGTACGGAATAAAACGCGTGGCGTACGTTCAGCTGCTGGAGCAGGATCAACATCTGCAGCCCTGTTCTGATGCTGTGTTCCTCCTTGAGCCTGCACTGAGTCTTAATCCTGTTTTTTACTGTGGGTTTCTATATTGGTTTGTTCACCCAGTCCCACTGAGAGATTCACCACCTTGTTCTTTACACAAAGTCTGTTAGGATCCCCTGAACATCCTGTATTCAGTATTTCCAATGATAGAATATTCTGGATAACCTCTCCGAAAAGGGCAACTAGACCTTGTGTACGTTGTTAACATAATTCAGCTCACGAGCGGTGGGACCAGAATGATAGCAGCATCAACATGATTTCCCAGTGCTCTTCTACATAGCAAGCTCCAGGCTTTTTACTAAAAGTTTCCAGCATAAATGCATGTTTCGAATTTCTATTTTAATTCTTGCTGGTAATTTTTTTTCTTCATGAACTTGACTTCCTTCAGCCGATGCTCTCATTGTCCCATGGGCACAGCCTCCTTCAGTACTTGAGTGACCCATGTTTCATGGCTCTGCAGCTGAATGCACGTTGTGGTGTGGTCCTGAGTCATACAGACCAGGAATGAAACAACCTCCATCTGTATGTCTGTATGGCTCAGTACGAAACCACTGATATCAACCAGGGCTGTTAATATGCCACAATTGCCATCACTGACGTTGGTAAGGGAGAAGAATATTCTGCTCCTGCTCACTATATAGAGACTCCCTGCTGCACAGAGATTACTGGACAAGTAATCCAGAGGCCTGGACTAATGAGTGCAAATCCCACTATGGCGGCTGGGGAATATTAATCTAGTTAATTAAGTAAATATGGAATAAAAAACTAGTGTCAGTAACGGTGATCATGAAATTACCGGATTATCATAAAAACCCATCTGGTTCACTGTCGGGAAGGAAAACTGCTGTCCTTACACGGTCTGGCCTCGATGTTTGTCCATACCCACAGCAATGTGGTTTACTGTTTGGTATCCTTTGAAATCATGTAACAAGCCTCTCAGCTGTCTCAAGGGCAGTTCAAGTTGAGCAATAAATGTTGGCCTTGCCATTGATGCCCACATCCCATGAATGAATAAAAGAAAACAATACATGCATAAAGACAGGATCAGGCTCAGCTGCGATGCTTCCATGCTCGAATACCCTGCTGACTCACATTGTCTCGCCTCGTATTTAATGATTGATACCTGTGTGAGGTATCAGCAGTGCTGGAGATACCTGTGCACCAGTGCCTCATCATTGTGTGTCTTCAGGAAAGGCAGGTTGGGTGGAATTATTGTGACGTTATTAATGTGTGGCATTAACTGCTTATCTTCAGTGAACACTTCTCCCTCTCTGGTTTAGCGAGTGCACCTTGACATCCAAGTGGGGGAACATGCCAACAACTACCCAGAAATCGCTGCAAAGGATAAATTGACCGAACTGCAGTTGCGAGTCCGGCAGCTGCTGGACCAGGTTGAACAGATTCAGAAAGAACAGAATTACCAGAGGGTGAGTGAGGAGCAAGTAGTGCTCCAGGAATCTAAAGCTGCAGCAGCTCCTTTTGGAATACACAGGGATAATTTTCTGGAATGGTCCGGTGGGAAATCAGAAAGACAAACACTGCTGTATAATCATAAATAGCTTGCCTCCGGTGATTTGCTGCAGCAGGAGTGAGAGACATGGATCTCCATCTATCTCAGCAGCCCTTCTCTGGACCTCCATTTACAACATCTGAGAGTCAATAACTACAGTTCAGAAGCAGACTGTAGGCAGAAACATGTGTTGAGGCAGAATTGCTGTGGCTCCTAGACGTGACTTATGTGCTGAGATTTATTGCGCGCAGTTTTTAACGGGTACAGGGTGCTTTGAAAAATTGACTTTTTTCACAACACCAGCTTTACTGTTGTGTAGTGTTATGACTGGATCTGAGACTCCATTTAACCCAGTTGCCAGTTTCTGTTTTTGTAAAATAGTTTCATCAAACTTCAAGGGGGCTACCTCTTTTCATGCATAGTTTCTACATTCAGAGCAACAGTATGCACTTCCCCCTAGCCTGGATGGTTGTGAATATCTTGGGCTTAAAGATTGCAGCTACCAGTTATTTTTCAGATGGCTAATACGTGCTGAAGTATCAAACTCATACAAATGCTATCCACTGCATTTTGTTTCCCAGTATTTTCTGAGCTGAATGTTGTTGAGGTAAGGGTTCGAAAGGCAATGGCAGCCGTCCCATGTCTCACCCAGTTGGCCATTCTCCATCTCTGAGCCAAACAGTGTGTGTGGACTGTGCTCGACTGTGGAGGGCATCAAACTTAATATTGTACTCATCTGACATGCACATTGCAGTGCTGCTGCTGAATTGCAGTCAGGAGCAAAAACCCTGGCGGATTTTCCTCCCTTCCTGCCCAGGGGTGCAGAGGCCATTTGTGGTGCACTCCACAACAAATAGAAACACATACGTAGAATTTACAATAAAGAAACTGGCCATTTGGCCCAACTAGCCTGTTTACTCCCCACTCCCACTTGAATATTACCTGCTGCCCCAACTAAGATCAGCTAACTCAGCACAGGGTTGCAGTTGAATCTGGGACTTGCACTCAGTGACCTTGTTCACGGAACCTCGTGGGCGCCTGCTTGTTCTTGTCTAATAGATTGCTTCTGCACTTAAGAAGTGAAAGTTTATGGCTGATTTTCATGACTTTGGTCTTGTTTTCACTGCTTCAGTACAGGGAGGAACGATTCCGGCAGACGAGCGAAAGCACGAACCAACGCGTCCTATGGTGGTCGATTGCACAGACGATTATCCTAATCCTAACCGGAATCTGGCAAATGAAGCATCTCAAGAGCTTCTTTGAGGCTAAGAAACTAGTGTAGATGTCTGTCAGCTGCCATCATTGCAAGAACATGACAACAAAACTCAACCCGCCTCCCCCATCCTCACTGACTCGCAATTTAATGTGACTTTGTACATGTGGTACTTGAAGCTCTTCTAGAAATTAAAGAGGGGATGGTTTGGTTGCATATCTTATAATGATCACACTAGTGCGAATGTTGTGGAACAGTTAGTGCAGGGATCCCTGGTATATCTCTGATAAAATGTTGCTTCATAGTTTACCTGTGATTGTTGATTGAAGGTGGGAGTTTGCTTCTAAAGAGATTTTTGTTCCTGATGATCATGTGTTTCGGATTCGTGAAAAGTCACAACAAATCTTTCTGTAGAACTTGATGATCTCAGAGGGTTCTTTGCCAAGTTTTCATAAAACACTGCCAATTAAGGTTTGAAATATGCAGCATTACTGCCATGTTTGAATTCTGTGTAGTTCGGATTGAGATCATGAAGCCTCCTGCACTTGCCCATTCGTCAGAACCCAGGTAATGTTGCTCCATCCAGCTTGTAAGTTTTATTTCTCATTGATTCTGACTAAATTATCATTGTTTCTTGAAAAGCAACAAAACTGCAGAAACAAACATGACATCTACTTCTGGTTTTAAATAAACTGATGAAAAAGTATTTAAGGGAGGAATTTTTACAGCCGCTTACTAAAAAGAAACCCTTGAACCTAGATTTGTTTACTCAATAAGGGAACTCTTCTCTCCCGATGATTCCTTGTCTCTATTTTTGAAGATGATTGCTTGGTGAAGGTTTGGGATCGGTGATTAGCTATGCTAACTTTGGAAACTGGTAGCTTTGCCTGAGTGATGAAAGAGATGGGAGAGAATCCACAAATCAGTGTGTCTTCTTACAGGTTAAGTGACCTTTGTTGTCCAAGGACCTGTTTATCTTTAAGGATTTGAAAGCAAAATTTAAAAGGCCGATTTTAACTCCCATGTGGACAGGCCTCTAGGTGGAATGTTAACCACCCAGACCTCTGCAGCGGGAGTACCAGGAGATTTTAATTCCCGTGGCTCAGCTGTACAGGGTGTCACTGGTACCCAAAGAAACAGTGCCCTATAATCGGGCTGGAGGTTGAGTCGGGTATCATGGTCAAGGGGAGGGAAGAGAAACCAGCTGTAAGAAAGGCCCATGGTTTCCTTGTGGGTCCCAGAGGAGCACTTCATATTTCTCCAGGCTCGGAAGAAAACAAAAGGACCTTTCTGGGCCTCTTCTGGCCCTGGCTCCTCTTCCCACCTGGCCTGCCACAGCTTCCTCTGCCCAGGCTTTGGGTTAAAATAGCAATTGGGCCCCGTTTACATCACAGGCGTGCATATTTGAAGGTGCCACTGCCTTCCTCCGAGTGTTCAACCCACAGGCAAGTGGTGGGATTGGTCCAGGTAAGTCAGTGCGGCCAGTTTTAACTGCTTGCAGGCTTGGTTTCCACTGAGCAGGCAGGATCTTTCATAGGCCCTTAGCCCTCGTCTTATTGCCAGCTGTCATATTTAATAAGATCTACCCTGTGAATTTTGCAGTTTGCCAACAGTTCCTCTCCAACACTTGCCATGTGCTGTCTCCTATCTCGTTGCAGATTGTATTAGATGGAGCTCTGATGTTGCTGTAATGTGATGCACTGTGTTAAGAATCTGTGGTGTTCAATGTAGCAGTTCATGCATGGATGGAGGAAGCCGTTACACTGAAAGCATATTCAGGTGTCCTGTATCCTGGGTACTTGCTGCTGGTTTTAGTCAGCCCCAATTTGCCCCATTGCTACTGTTCCCCACACTGTGGCCCTTTTGGTACAACTTATTACATCACTGGAATGGAGAAAGTCATCAAAATTTGAAATAAAATTCTTAAACACTATTGTATTAAAACATATGCCTGTGTGACATTACTTGACTAAGAGATACGTTTTAGCTGTGATGATTCATAACCAAGAAAATAGCCTCAAAATCACTGTTGTTATTAATAGAAATTTAATGCACTCATGCATTTTTCAATCTGCTGTTAACGAAGGTGTTAATCTGTTTCAGGAATATCAACAAACACATGAAGTGATCATCCGCTAATAACTCCATAAAACTGTTCAAGGTTCATAAGAAAAGTCAAGACTGAGAAAAAGCCATTTGGTTTTTTTCAAGTAAGATTGAGGAAATATTTTAACATTCTGGTTTCAGAGGTGGAAAGACTGCTGGTTAGTTACTGTCCTTTCACCTTTGGGATCTAGGTTCATATCCACTCAGACAGGAGGTGAAGGTCTGTTGTCTTGGGGACAACAGGACAATGCAATGGAATAGAGTTGGGCTTCTCAACTGGGGGTCCTTGAGAAGGTGACAAGGCGCTGCCCCACGTTTTCTCCCAACACCATCAATCTGGCCCCCGCATTGTGTCAGCTCTTTCTGACAACTGATTGGCAGCCATCACAGCGAGCACCATACCAGTCATATAACCCAGCTGACCTCCCACCTCTCCAATGAGCCAGCAATTCATTTCCAAAGTTCAACATCAAAATATTGTCAGCAGTTTAGCTGTAAATACATTTTGCACTGTTTAGATCCAAGAATAAATGTTATTACTGCTTGATGTTTGATTTATTACTATTCTCTCCCAGTGCTGCTCCCCTGCCCCCCCCCCCGCACCCCCACCGGTGATTCTGGGTTGTGTGAGCCGCCCATTTTGTTTGAATTATCAGTGCTTAGAGGGATAGAAGCTTCGATAGAGAGCGGTCTCCAGGTATTGAAACCATGAAGCAACAAACCCAGAGCTTGTAACAGAATGAAACTGTCAGATGGGAATTATTTAGGACCCCAGTCACAGGGAGCAGGAAGTTCCGGAGAGAGGATAGCAGGTGGTGGGAAGAGGCTGCAGAGAAAAACCAGGAACCAAAAATGGTCAGAGAGGCAAAGGGGGCTGGAAGCTATGGGTGGGGGAAAATGAGCCCTGTTAATTCTATGTGTAGAACATGCTTGGGACTGGAGTGCTATAAACGTCCAGGAATATGGAGGAAGAAGTGGCAAGGACAGCCTGCAGAATCAGTCTCCGTGAAAAACACTGATCATTTACTTAAACGAAGAGAAGAAACTGAAGCAAAAGGAGGTAAGTGGTAAGTAGTTGTTCCAAACCTGCTGTTGTGCTGGGCGGGGAGGGTGATTTGGAATGTAGGTGGTGCCCTGGAGCTGTGAGGTTGTTTGAATAGTGCAAAGCACAAGGATGGGCACTGACCACTTAAGGTGTTTTAACTGTTGATAGGTGATTGGTGGCTTCATAATGCCTGAGACTGTGATGGAGACAGATTCAATAGCAGCTTTTAACAAGAAATTGGATAAATCCTGAAAGGAGAAAATATTGCAAAGATGTGAGTCAAGAGCTGGGAGTGGGATGAACTGGCTTGCTCTTGGTAAGAGCTGGCAAGGACACAGTGGCACAGACCATGATACCCCCACTCAACTTCCAGCCTGATTGTAAGGCAACATTCCTTTGGGTATGAGTGACGGCCTGTGCAGCTGAGCCCCAGGAATTAAAATCTCTTGGTACTCCTGCTGCAGAGGTCTGGGTGGTTCACTGACCACCTCGAGGCCTGTCTGCATGGACATAGAAATCGGGCCCTTTAAATTTTGCTACAGGATCCTCAGAATGGGCAGAATGACCTGTGCTGTACTAGTTTATAATTCTATTCCATTGGAGACAGTGAGGGTTCCAATCTGCAGTTTGCAATCCTGATTCTGTTTTTTTAATTCATTCATGGGATGTAGCTGCTAAGACTAGCATTTATTGTCCATCCCTAATTGCCCTTGAGAAGTTAGTGGTAGTGAGCCACCTTCTTGAATACAATTGAGTGGCTTGCTAAGCCATTTCAGAAGGCAGTTAACAGTCAACAACATTGCCGTGGGTCTGGAGTCACGTATAGATAAGACTGGGTAAGGACATCAGATTTCCTTGTTTAAAGGACATCAATGAATCAGTTAAGTTTTTACAACTGTTGGGTAGTTTCATGGTCACTGTTACTGATACTAGCTTTTTATTACAGAGTTTATTTAATAACTCAGTTTAAATCCTCCAGCTGTCATGGTGAGATTTGAGCTCATCTTAGGATCATTAATCCAGGCCTATCTGTCATGACATTTTGTCTCTGGGTGCCAGGTTCTGTTGAGTGCAAATGCAACAAATGTATCAGACAGATAATGTTTCAATGATCTGCCAAGTAATACTCCATAAAGGATTCCCAAATGAGGAAAAGGTGGTGTTTGTGTTTTGCAGGTGGTCTGTCGTTAGTTCTCCTAACTCAATGCTTAAACAACACAATGACACCATGAGGGTTATTCACGAGCCCATCTAACCAGAAAATTGTGGGTTTGAGCCCCATCGTAGAATTTGAGCATGTGACATAGACTGATGTTTCAGGAGTTTGCTGAGGGAAATCTGTTGGATTGACAGTGCTGTCTTTCAATAAGACATTGCACGGAGGCCCTGTCTGCATCTTTCACTGGATGTAAGAGATGGCTACCATTCAAAGGATCCAGTTTTCCTGGTGTCCTGGCCAACATCCCTCCCTTAACCAGTGCTTCCGAAAATAAACTACTCATTCATTTCACTTCTTGGATTTTGCTGTGTGTAAAATGACTGCTGCAGTTGCCGACATGACATTAACTGCAATTCCAAACAGTTCTTTGCATAGGAATTACTTTGGGATGTTTCTGACAGATGTGATAAGAAGCTATACAAATACAAGTCTTCCTTTTCTCACTGAAATTGTTCCAGCTTTTATTATTTAAATGTTAGCAGATGATCTGAAGCACACAGTGGAGATGTGATTTTGAGAAAGGTTTCACATCGCTCTGGGTTAAAGGCAAAACTGTGGAGGAACCATTCGTTTTATAGGGTAGAAATGCAAATCGGTGCATCAATTGCAAGTAGGAAGAAAAAATATACTTACTTTGTGAAAGACATCAAAATAGCACATATTGAAATTCAGAAATCTAGAAGTGTCAGTAATCTCAGCATTTAACACTTCTAATCACTGCAGATCAGTAATCAGTGCAAGTAGGATGCCAAGGCACTATTGTACAAGTTAGAGGAGGCCATGTAAGAACTGGAGAATGCTCGGATGACATTACACCTTAATACAGCATCCAGTTCTGAGCAGCGATATGCAAGGGAGATATTCAAGACCAAGCGTCACAGAGAAGAGTCAACAAGATGAATCTCCAGCATCAGAGCACTGAGCTAGAGGATAGAGTGGAACCACTGCCGCAGTGTTTACATTTTCCCATACCAGCCACCTCTTTGTGGTGTCCAGGTGAGTTGAGACACTAATTTAATGTCAAATGGTGACTCATGCTCACTGAGTCTTGTGACTCAAGAAGAAGTTGCATTTATATAGCACCTTTAACATAGTAAAATGGCCCAAGGTGCTTCACAGGCGCATTATCCAATAAAATGTGAAACAGCGCCACTTGAGATGTTAGGACAGATGACCAAAGAGGTAGGCTTGACGGATAATCTGAAAGGAGGAGGGAGAGCTTCAGGGAGTGAAGGGAGTGACCTTAGGGTCACAACAGCTGAAGACATGGCCAACAATGGTGGAGCGATTAAAATCAGGGCTGAGTGAGAGGCCAGAATTGGAGGAGCACAGAGATCTCGGAGGGTGTTGCAGAGATAGGGAGGGATAAGGCAATGGAAGGGTTTGAAAACAAAAATGAGAATTTTTAAATTGAAGCATTGCGGGACCGGAGCCAATGTAGGGTAGCAAGTACAGGGGTGACTCATTTCATTTCGGATCCTTAAAGTCAGCAGACAGACTTTCATTCCATTGATTTGGGCTGGAGTTGATCTTGTTAACCCTGAGGTAAATTTTGAGTGATTTTTACTTGGGTTGAAGAGTGTCATTGTTTTATTTTTAAGAACTTAGAAGCTGATATCTGTGCAGCTCAGAAAAATGTTGGTAGCCAGGCTCTGCTGCCAACAAGCAGCTCTGCTGTTTGTCCTTTTGAATGCCAAAATAAAATACGTTCTCATTTTTTAAATGCTTTCAGTAAGTTGGGTCAACAAAGTGATACGACACAATCACTTCACAAAACAAAGCGCATTCAGCACATATTTTAGATTAGGATTCTTGCTTTTCTCTGTCTCCGGCACTCAAATGTAGATTTACTCATAGCTCTTTGCAACTCAGTGCTGTAGGCGAGCTGTATGTACTCAACACACACTTCTGCTCTGACTCTTGGGTTTTATTATCCCATGTACTGGGGGAGTAAAATTGCAGAGAGTGGGCATGCAGGTTCTGAGCCTGTAAGGAGCAAGAGTGGTTGTACGTAATATGTCTGTCTGCAAATCCAAATAGGAAAAAAAACTGTTGTTCAAACAGGCATTTTTTGCATACGACATAGTAAGGCACTGGAGTTCCCAGCCAGACTGATCCAATCTCTCAGACATGTTGTAGAACACCAACATTGCTTTGATTACCTTCCTTGTTAATAATTCTTCATTCCTTCCTGATGTTTCTAGGAGCCATTGATGCTGAATAACAGTTTTTTTGAAGTTTCTACTTCACTATGGGTTCAAGTAGCAGAGTGTGGCAATTCCTGTTTCTCATGTTGGCTCTTGTACTGAGAGGTAGTGGCTGTTTCTCACTTTGTAGAGTTGTGGTCTTGTCTGCAAGATAGACTAATCTCTTGTTTTTAACGCCTGTTTCTATTAATACTGCAGCAGTCGGGCAGAGCGAGATGAAAAGGCAAGTCAGCTCTCGTCTGGATCCCGTTGAAGCCAAGACGACCCTTACAGCAGAGGATGCAATTGTCAGGATTAACCAGCGTATGTTCCTGAATTAACATCTTGGTTTATTTCACTATCATTGGGGGTAAGCTGTTCTTGAGCTACTCCCTGGTAGCTGCTGTATGAGTGTGCGTGAAACTTTTCCTACGACTCGAAACTAACTTTCTTGACTGATGAATTCCAGAGACATCACCCCTTGCAATGGAACTGGTTTTTAGAAAGTTACCCACTGTCCTCATGTACTTGCTGCAGCAATTTATCAACACATTGTTGCAAATGATTAATTACGTTGCAGTCAGCCTAGTGTGCTGTAAATTGTTTTGTGCTGGTTTGAATACTGGTTGCTCCCTTGATGATCCTGACTGGGCTATGGGATCAAACTGCTACCGTTTGCTCTCCTATTTATAGGTATCTTTCAGTATGAAAAGCCCTGGAGGAGCTTCCTCATTGAAGGGGACATCATCAAACCTGTAAGTTCCTTTTCAGTTTTTCCAGATGAATGTGTGATGGTCAGTGGCCCCTCTTAGCTTGACGAGGGGATGATATACCCTGTTGTTTCATTTCTTCATTCTTCTCCCTGTGGATAAGTGCCTCAGATTGAGGCGAGCTGTTCCTTAACTTTTGGTTATACTTGAGCCCCACTCTCCTAATCTTTGAGCACCCACTTTTGGTGGGTTGGAGGGGCCAGGATGGGGGAGGGTTGGTTAAGCTGGAGGATCTTCTCATGGACCTGTTCCTGAGCTGAGCTAAACAGGTGCAGGACTGCTGGGGCACATGGGTGTGGAGGGAGGGGTTGCTCTGGCTGCAGACTCTATTCTGCAGTCTTGTTCATGCTCGAGTGGTTCTGCAAAGGGAGTATGCAGTGTTAACTGGTACGCTTGATGCCTTCCATGACCAGTGGGCACTGCAGGGTACACAGTGTCTTGTAGACATGAATAATTTTGTGATTTGGTTGGGAAGGTATCACTTTGTTTTTGGTGGGACTTGATATTATTTTTGCACCTTTTAGTTTGCTTGGACCATCCTATCTCTACTTATTTAAAAGGTACCTGGATATGCACCTGAAGTGCTGTAACCTGCAAGGCTACAGACCGGGTGCTGGAAGGTGGGATTAGATTGGGCGGCTCGTCTTTTTTTTTCAGCCGATGCAGACACGAAAGGCTGAATGGCCGCCTTCTGTGCTGTAACGTTTCTATAGTTCTATTTCAGTTTGGCCGAAAAGATGCACTTGTGATAATTGGATACTGGGATTTTTATTCTAGCTACGAGATACATTGGTTTAAAATTTTAAATCTCTGGTTCATTGTCAATGCTTGCTGTGTATTGGGTGCTCTGATGGGATGCTGTGTGACTGCAATTGCTGTCTCTTTTGCTGCTCCAATCAGCTGTGGAGGAATGCTGTACTATCTGAATCCAAGACATGGCAGAAGTCGCCAGATGGGATGGTGAGAATTCCATATAAAATATCGCAGCAGTATGGTAAGTGCTGAGTGGGACCTCTGGGTTGGAAAGTGTTAACCTTCCCTTTCAGTAAACACAGCTTTCTAAGCTGTGGTGAGGTGTTGGCACAGAATTGCAGGGCAGGTGTTGTGCCCGTGATTCCACACGGTTGGGGCTCCGAATCATTCTTATTTATTTTTTATTTATTTAGTAAGAGATACAGCACTGAAACAGGCCCTTCGGCCCACCGAGTCTGTGCCAACCAACAACCACCCATTTATACTAATCCTGCAGTAATCCCATATTCTCTACCACCTATCTACACTAGGGACAATTTACAATGGCCAATTTACCTATCAACCTGCAAGTCTTTGGCTGTGGGAAGAAACCAGAGCACCCGGCAGAAACTGATGCTGATACTCCATCGAGCAGCTGGCCTTCCAGGTCCACACACCCAGACTTTAGTGAGCCACTAAGATGGACAAGGACAAGGCAAAATAATTCCCCCCCTCTCTAGGTTCATCAGTAACCAACCCCAAGGCTCTTGCTGCATCACGCTGTGCGCCTCCAAGCCCAAATGATGATGATGTGTCATGTGTGGGTACTAGTGACTGTTACCTTATTAAGTTCTGATGTTGCCAGGTAAAATATCTGCTCTTCCCCCATTTTTCTCCTCCTCTCTAGGTATTCATTTGTGTAGATCCTCAGGTGTGTCTTCTCCTCCAGTACCTTAATCGAGTGGCCATTCATAGTCCTGCTCTGTCTATGATCCTTTCAGCCTGTGCTGGAATTAGCTATTGAACTGCAGTCATTTGTTATGAACCTGGACTATAGAAGCACAGTATTTATAGTCTACTTCTCTTTCCTTTTCTGAGTCTAAAGAGTTGCTTTCAGAATAGTCATTTGTGAGAGAGATCATGGCCGAGCTCGATTTCCATTCTCTTGCAACATCCACGCTTCCCAAAAAAAGGGTCGCTGGTAGTGCAAGGTATAAATGTTGCCTGATGTTATTCCCCTGCTCACCCAGGAACTCAGATCTATTGTAGCATGCTAGCTAGTGTCCTGGTTGGGACTGGTTAACTAATCACAAAGCTGACACGGGACCTGAGATTGTCCTGATCAATGTGGCTCAACCAGATAAACTTGGGCTTTGTGGAGGGAGCCTCAAAAATGAATTTTTGTGGGCTATTTGACTACAGGGATTGTCAAGAGTTGAGCCCCAATCCTGTCTCCACACACTTGCTCTTTGCAGTGTGGTCACTGGATAACTGTTTGTCGTGGAAACCCTGACTGAAATGAGTTGATGGAGCACAGGCCAGTAAGTATCCTTCTGGTATGTAAATGAAATATCGATAATATGATGGCCAACAAAAGATCTCCTGGACCATCCAGCCTCACCCTTGTGCATCGCAATACATGCATCTCCAGCCAAATGATCAGTTTCTATTTCAGTTCATTAAGTGTAAACGTGTCTGTGGACAGGACATTTTCGTTTATATGGTCATAGCCAGATTAATACAAGATCTTGCAAGTCTCATTGTGAAAATGCATTAAAAGCACAAGGCAAGAATCACAGACTAGGTTAGTCGTCATTTGCCAGGAAGAGGCACATGCAGGAAATCTACCAAAATGTTAACTTGTCTTTTCTCTTCCAAGTCTTTTTCAGATGCTGACTGGTGTAATGTGTTTCTGTTTTCTGTTTTGAGTTCAGATTTGTGTCTTCATTTAAAATATACATACACTCTTTGAAGGATCTAGAACGAGAGGTCACAGATTTCAAGTGATTGACAAAAGTGACTGAGGAAAAACCTTTTCATGCAGAGAGTGGTTAGGATCTGGAA
The DNA here is from genome assembly GCF_036365525.1 of Heterodontus francisci. Lineage (NCBI taxonomy): Eukaryota > Metazoa > Chordata > Chondrichthyes > Heterodontiformes > Heterodontidae > Heterodontus > Heterodontus francisci. The sequence continues at coordinate 9,486,884 of NC_090417.1, forward strand.
TGCACTGCCTCTGAGAGTGTGGTGGAGGCAGATTCAATCGAGGCATTCAAAAGGGAATTAGCTAGTTATCTGGAAAGGAAACATTGCATGATTACGGGGAGAAGGCGGGAGAATGGCATTTGGTGAATTGCTCAATCGGAGATCCGGTGCAGACATGATGGGCCAAATGGCCTCCTTCTGCGCTGTAACAATTCTGTGATACATATACATATTTTCTCCTCTTCCTCCAGACGAGGAGACTCGGAGCTCCATCATTCGAGGTTTCAAGGACTTTGAGAAGTTCACGTGCGTACAGTTTTTACCTCACAGTGATGAGGACGACTTCATTTCCATTCAACCCATCCACGGGTATGTATCATATGTAGGGGCTGAGGTGCAGTGGTCCTGGTCTACGAGCTCGCTTTGTTTTTGGATGCAGGCTGATTGCAGCTAAGCCTGGTGATGCTTCCAGTTCACTGCTAACATTCCCCAGGAGCACGAGTGAGAGGCCATGGGTGGCAAGGTGGCAACAAATGTGACATTTTTAGACTTGCACGACCACCTATCAAATGCCATCCGAGAAATGAGGAACATAGCTAAGTGGGTAAAATCAAGCAAGCAATCTGCCTTGTACAAGCAATTACTCTAAAAGAAAGTCTTGAATTTATATAGCGCCTTTCATGACCTCCGTTTGCCGCAATGTGCTTTACAGCCCATGAAATACTTTTGAAGGATAAACATAAAATGTTGGAAATACTTGCATGTCAAGCATGGCTGTGCATACAGAAACAGAGTTAATGGTCCCACTATTTACTGCGGTGGTATTTCCTAGTGTCGCAGAGATTGGGGGACAGAGTTTTGGTCGCCTGAATGCTCACTTTTTTTCCAATGGGTACACCCCCCCGCTGTCCCCTCCCCCCCTCCCCCCCCCCAACTCGATTGACACGCTTGGGTGGGGAACACTACAGAAGAAAGCACAGCCCAGGAGCAAGCAGATTTCCTGCTGCTGAGATTAGAGATTGTGTGAGGTGGGTATAGCATGGCTCAGAGGGTTGAAGAGAGATTATGGTAGGGGTGGTCAGAGAGAGGTTGAGATGGGTGGGGGTTTGTGGGGGGAGTTCAGTCGTGGTGATAGGAAGCAGGTTAGTTTGGCGAGCTGCGGGGAAAGCACTCTTAGTGCACATGACCCACAAGCAGTGCTGGAAAAGCACTTGCCTCAAGCACACAGCGCTCCTCGCCTCCCTTCAGCTGCCAGGTTTTTCAGGCCCAGTAAACCCGGCCAGTCAGCGTTAAAGTTGGAAGAGAGAGAAAATCTGAGGCATGCATTTACATGAGTGACCACCTTTTGGGATTAAATTGAAAGAAGTACAAGTAAATTGCTACTTCACCTGCAAGGGGTGGTTGGAGCTGTAGATAATCAGATGCACACCTGCCCTTTCCCCTCCTCCCTTCCCACTGTCCAGGGTTCCAAACACGACTTCAAGGTGAAAGAGTGATTTATTTGTACTTTTTTAACATTAGTATTCTGTATTCACTGCTCACAATGTGTTCTCTACACTGGGGAGACCAAACACAGACTGGACGATCATTTTGCTGAACACCACTGTTCAGTCTGGAATTATGACCCTGAGCTTCTGGTTGTCTGTCATTTTAATTCTCCGTGCAACTCTGACCTCTCTGTCCTTGGCCTCCGATGGTGTTCCAATGAAGCTGCGTGGAAGCTTGAGGAATGGCGCCTTTTCTTTCAATTAGGTGTTTTACAGCCTTCTGAACTCTATTGAGTTCCACAATTTCAGATCATAACTACTCCCTTTTGTTTGGACAACAGCAGTCGTAATGATTCTGCTGTTGCCATTTATAGCTCTTCTTGGCTCATCTGTTTGGTTTCTTTTACTTGTTCCATTACCATCCCCTTTTGTCTTGCCCCATCATCCCTTTATTCATTTAACCACTCCTCTCTCCTACCCTATCACAGACATTCTCTTTGGTTCTTTCTTCCCCTCTCCCGCCCTTTCTCAGCCTTTTTACTTGGTTAAAATCTGCTGCACCTGGGACATCTTCCAGTTATGATGGAAGGTCAATGATCTGAAACTCATTCAGTTTATCTCACTTGACCACTTGAGTTTTTCCAGCATTTTCTGTAAAATTTCAGATTTCCAACTTGCCGAAATGCTTTTTGAAATGTAGTCACTGTTGTAATTGAGGAAACATGGCAGCTCATTTGAGCACAGCATGAGCTTGAGATTAAAAATGATCAGATAATTTGCTTGTGATGCTGGGTGACAGATAAAGATTGTCCAAGACACAAGGAGAGCTCCCCTGCTTTCCTTCAAATTGTGCCATGGGATCGTTTACATCAATTTGAGAGGGCAGAAGGAGTGTTAGTTTTAACATCTCATTTGAAAGATGAGCCCTCCAACATTGCAGCACTCCTTCAGACCTGCACTGGAGTGTCAGCCTAGATTACGCGCTCAAGTTGCTGGAGAATGGGGCTTGAACTCACGGACTTTTGATTCGGCTGACCCCTGTTTTGTGTCGTGTTTACCTTTCAGTGAGGATGGCTACACTGCTCAATTTTGTTTCCAGTTCTTTATCATTTCCCAATGCTGCATTGCAATGGCCTTTCAGTTGTCGCTGGATAAGAGGTCATGTTTCAGTCTTGTCTTTGAGTTTAATGGCCATTTGTCTCTGTCTCTCAGGTGTTACTCGTCTGTGGGACGTGTTGGTGGGATGCAGCTTATCTCACTCAATCACCAGTGCCTGAAGAAGGGGAAAGGAGTTGTTGAACATGAGATCATGCACTCACTGGGCTTCTGGCATGAGCATGCGAGGAGCGACCGAGACAAATACATCAAGATTGAGTGGAAGAACGTGTGGCCTGGTAATATGGTTCCTTTCCTTCCACTTGCCCGTCAGTACATGTCTGGATAATCCCCCTCCCATCAGACTAAACTTGAAGCCAAATTCAGGGAATCTCAGAGCCTTGGGACCCTGTAAAGTATTTCGAGCACGAATGGGCCATTTGACCCAACATGTCCATGCCAGTGTTTATGCAGCCTCCTCCTGCCCTTCTTCATCCAATCCCATCACCATATTCTACTGTTCCTTCTTAACTCATTTATCTAGCTTCTCCTTAAATGCATCAACACTATTAGCCTCAACTACACCTTGTGGTATCAAGTTCCACATTTCAACCACACCCTGAGTGGAGGAGTTTCTCCTGAATTCCTTATTGGATTTATTGGTGACTATATTTATGTCCCTTCGTTCTGGTTTCACCTGCAAGTAGAATTGCCTTCTCTATGTCTGCCCTGTCAAACCCTTTTAAAATCTTGAAGACCACTATCAGATCAGCCTTCCAGTCTTATCTAGGAGGCACACTTGAAAGCAGAGAAGATCTGCTCCAGGGAGCGTGAGATTCCTTTCCAAGTCTTTGTTTGTAAGTGCAACCAGAGCAGGGAGAAGCCGATATCTGCTATCATCTCCAGTACCACATTTAGACAATATGTCTGAAACTGAGATGGATTTGAAACCTAGAACCAACCTGCTCTGAAATTGCTTACGCACGATCAGTAGGTCCTGATGCAAGGGAAGAGTAATTGAAGTTCAGACGAATAGAGTGGACCTAATTTGCTCACGTTATGAAGGTACCCCATGGTTTGTAATGGAGTGCTTTTATTAGTTAATGCAAGACATCCTGACATAGAAAGATATCTTTTAAGAAGTGTAGTTTTGTTTATTGCTAACATGTGCCATTGGCTACCTGGCTTCTGTTTCAGGTTATGAACACAATTTCTTGAAGCAAAACACCAACAATCTAATGTCCAAATATGATTATGGCTCCATTTTGCACTACAGCAGGTGAGTACAGTGGGGAGTTGGTATTGCAGCCACTCCTTTCTCTGTATAGCCTGAGTTGGAAGTAACTGAAGCCTGGGGAACATCTCAGGGGCTGACAACATAGTCACAAACTGATGTGAAGCCCTGAATTAAATCTCAGCCCAGATGCTCTTATCCTGCATGTCATCTGGAACTTTGCACCTTCCCTAAATTTGAGCTTATCCAAAATTTTGCTGCTCGTTTCCTAAATTGCACCAAGTCCCATTCACCCGTCACCCCGATGTTTGCTGATTTACATTGGTTCCTGGCGCAGCAACACTCCTTTTATTTTGATAGAAGAAAACTCACAGTTGTTTTCAAATTTCTCCATGGTCTTGCCCCTCCCTACCTCTGTAATCTTCTTCAGCCCGACAATCCTCCAAGATCTCTGTGCTGCTCCAATTTTGGCCTCTTACATGTCCCTGATTTATCACTCCACCATTGCTGGCAGTGTCTTCAGCTGCCTGGGAACTTTATAAAGTGATCCTTAAAATCAACCTCTTTGACAGAGCTTTTGGTCATCTTTCCGAATAGCTCCTCATGTGGCTCAGTATCACAGTTTGTTTGACAATCCTCCTCTGAATTGCCTGAGGACATTTTACTGTGTTAAAGGTGAGATGTAATGCAAGTTGTTTTATTTCATGACACCTGCTTTAATGTGCAATAAACTTCTTGCCCAAATGTAGGACTGCATTTTCCAAGAACGGACAGCCAACCCTAAGAAAACTTATGGATACCGATGCTGTGATTGGCCAGCGTATCCGGCTGAGTGAGCTGGACTTGCTGAAGGTTAACAGGCTCTACAACTGCACCACGCATCTGAAAGATAAGGCGAATTTGTTGAAACGTAAGGGTCTGAGGAACCAATTCTTTTAAGAGAACCCTTGACTCCTCTAACGTTCAAATGGGTCTTGATCCTGTGTGAAAACCACAACAAAAATCAATCACAAGTTTATGCAGGTCTGAGTTATATGAATCCAAGCCAAATTGTAAAGAATGCAGTGAGACACAGATCTCTTTCTTGATAGTAGGTTTATTCACAGAATGCAGCATTGCGTATCTCTGCCTCCTCCTTTTGCCCTGCCCTGTCTGCCTGTGTCCCAGCAGGCTGTCTTTAATTCAGGACTTCGAGTGGATCTAAACAATGCCTTTCACATGAGTATCTTCAACAAAATAATTAACCTACTATTAACAGTCTGTGTCCATGAGCATAGCAAATAACCTCTTACTCGTTCTTCCTTGGTTTCCCTCTGTGCTGCTCCTGCTTACTTTCATGGACCGCCGGTGTTATTTTTCTCACCTGATGCTGCTTGTCTGTTTGTCCCCATACTCCCTCATTTAGGAGGAGGGAAAAGAAAAACAAGATTTTTTCAAAAACATGAAATTGCTTTTGAATTCCTGAATAAGACCTGGCAGTTTGCAAGACTCTGAGAACTATACTCATGATCCACTGATTTGAAAACTGTTTGTGGGCAGCTGAATACAAAAGTTGCAGAACGCAACTGAACTCGTACTGATGTGTCTCTATAATATCCAAGACATTGCAGTTTAAATGCGCGTAACAGGTTATTGTGGAATGTATGGAGGGTACATGTACTCACTGAATTATCAGGTGAGTTCCACAAGGAATCCATTAATAGGATTTAACCTTTATTAGCAGCAATACTTTCAGAGCTACTGCATGCACTGCAGGTTGGGTGCTGTTCTGTGAGTTCAACTTTCAGTTAACAATTGTTTTGCAACTTCCTGCACAAGAGAAGCTTTCAGTCAAGAGCTATCTGCAGAATCTCTCAGATTCGTCAGTGATAGTAACTACTGACATGATCAGGGATAGGAAACTTGGGATTCGCGGATGTGCTATAACCAAGCTGGGGAGGTGAGTGTCCATCTTGAGAGTAAACAGTAACCCTTTATTTGTATGATAATGGCATTGTACAAGGAGAATGGTATGTAGATAGGATGGGCTCTTCCTATCTAAGTGTTGGTACACAGTGCTGCTTGTATATGTCTCTGGATTGCAGATACAGAAGCCTTTATGCATAAAGAAGGTCGTGATCCCATAACAAATCTCGATACTCAAAAGCACAGTGAGTAGAAAAATTTCTTGCTGTTGTGATTAAATAACTTTTGAAGAGGGACGCTCCTGATTTGGTTTACCCTGTGTAATATCGGTGGCATTCCAGGAGCTGTGGTTAAGCACATACCCTTCTACTGCATGTCCTTCACACAACAGCCTTGAGTCACAGCTTCCTGTCCTTCACACAACAGCCTTGAGTCACAGCTTCCTGTCCATGTTGTTCACAGAATTTTTGTTCTCTTCATTCTGTGTATCCATAGAAAAGATTTCTTTTTAGTCACGAGCTTGGTACAATTAGCCTGTGCATAAGGGAGAGGGTTCTGTGGCTCACTGACTCCTTCACCAACAGCACGACTCTTGGTGATGCTCTGATGTGACAAAACAGAACTGTTTTCCCTTTCCCTGTCGTGAGGGGCTGCCTTTCCAACATGTGCTTGAACTAAAAGTCGAACTGACGGCAGAATATACCCAGCAGACCGCTTCAGCTTGAAGCATGTGGGATTGTTCTCCTTAAAGCGAAGGAGATTTGATAGAAGTGTTCAAAATCGTGAAGGGCTTTGATAGTATAAAGGAAGAGAAACTGTTTCCAGTGATGGAATGGTGGGGAGCTGGAGTTCACAGGTTTCAGACGATTGGCAAAAAAAAAGAGGTAACATGAACAAAGTTTTTTTCACAAGAAGTTGTGATCTGGAATGCGCTGCCTGAAAGGGCAGTGGAAGCAAATCCAATATTAGATTCAAAAATGAACTGGAGAAATATTTGAAGGGGGCAAAGATGATAGGGTTAAAGGGAATGAATAGGGAAATGGGACTAATTTGGATAGTTGTACCAAAGAGCTGGCAGAGGGATGTTGGGCTGAATTGCTACCTTCCATATCATTCTATAATTCATGAAACCTCAACAACTGACACTTTAAAGTTGCAAATCCTTATTTAAACTGTTCGATTTCTTCCCCCCTCCTCCCACCCCACCCCACCCAAATCACCTTAGGTCTTACATTGCTATATGAAGATGGTTCCTTTCGTGAGCTTGGAAGAGCCAAAGAAGCTGGGAGATTGAAACCTGTCTTGGATATTTCTCCTGGAAAAGGGAGAGTTCACACATCAGCACATCTTGTGATGGCCTCGGGTGGGAATGGATCCATCATAAACTGGACCATGACCGCTGCCCGCAGATATCCTGAATGCTTTCTGGTACACAAGTGCTCTCCCACTTCCTGGCTGACTAAGTTGGTGCCTGCAGTTGACAGTACCTCCAGAACAGCTGTGTCAAAGGAGCCCGCACTTGAAGCTTCTGGGGACCAGATGGAGTTGTTGGGTGTTGCACAGGTCCATAAGGGAAAAACTGAGACACTGTTTCCAACGCTAACTGAGCTGCCTTTCGTTCAGAGTCTGACCACAAATGCAGTGACCACTCGCTCCCTTCTGCACAAAATGTCTTCTGCACTGACCATGCCATCACTGACTCAACGACCCACAGCTTGCCCCAAGGCGTATGTCACGTGCTTTACTGAAGAACCAGTTTTGCCACCGCAAAGCCATAAAACAGTTGGCCACATTGAATTGTTACCCACATTTCCCCACGCCCTTAAAATTAGCAACCAGACCCAAGAATCAATGCTGTTTCTTGCTGACTCATTCACCAGAGGTCGGCAGAGTCTGCGACCACTTAACTGGACTGACCCACCAGACACATACACACAAACAGCCAAAGTTATCCACCAACCTTCGCCATCAGTTGGGTTTCTTCCCACTGTGACCAATGATATTTATCCAAAACGACTGTCTATTTCCCACCAAAGACTTAAACACAGCCATCAACAAAGATTCCCCATTCTTCCTCCAGTCACCCAGACACAGGTAACTAGACTCTTGAAAACAGTGACTCCAGCCAGTGAGATTAAGGTGCCAGCTGTGCCTGGGCAGCCCTTAATCGCAGGCACAGGGACCACAATAGCACCTGAACCTCTTTCCACCCAGATTGAGGAAGCTAACAATGGGCAGATTAGAACGGCCTCATACACAAAAGGACCAACAGTGGCCTCACACACAAAAGGACTGGCTTCTCTCCTGAGAACTGGGATCCTGGCGAGTTGCAACAAGGCATGCAGATCACATGCCAGTTTGGTGCCAACTCTGCCTCCCCCTACAGAGAGCCTGCTGGTTTCCACACTCCCAGGAGAGAGCCTGCTGGTATCCACTCGGACATCAACATTGCCTCCTCCTCCAGAGATCCTGCTGGTGTCCACTCCCCCTGTGGAATCTCTGCTGGTGTCCACTCCCCCTGCAGAACCCCAGGTGACGTCCACAGTCTCATCAACATTGCCTCCTCCTGCAGAGAAACTGCTGGTTACCAATTCTCTAGCGGAATATCTGCTGGTGTCCATTCCCCCTGCAGAATATCTGCTGGTGTCCACACCCCCTGCAGAACCTCTGCTGGTGTCTAATCCCCCTGCAGAGCCCCAGGTGGCGTCCACACTCTCATCAACATTGCGTCCTCCTGCAGAGAGACTGCTGGTTACCAATACTCTGCCAGAATCTCTGCTGGTGCCCACTCCCCCTGTAGAATCTCTGCTGGTGTCCACACCCCCTGCAGCGCCCCAGGTGGCGTCCACCCTCTCATCAACATTGCCTCCTCCTGCAGAGAGCCTGCTGGTGTCCACTCCCCTAGCAGAATCTGTGCTGGTGCCCACTCCTCCTGCAGAGCTCCCGCTGGCGTCCACACTCACATCAACATTGCTTCCCCCTGCAGAGACCCTGCTGGTGTCCACTCCCCCTGCAGAATCTCTGCTGTTGTCCACTCCCCTTGTAGAATCTATGCTGGTGTCCATTCCCCCTGCAGAGCCCCCAGTAGCATCCATACTCTCATCAACATTGCCTCCTCCTGCAGAGAGCCTGCTGGAGTCTAGTTCTCTGGCAGAATCTCTGCTGGCGTCCACTCCCCCTGCAGAATCTCTGCTGGTGTCCACTCCCCCTGCAGAATCTCTGCTGGCGTCCACTCCCCCTGCAGAATCTCTGCTGGCGTCCACTCCCCCTGCAGAATCTCTGCTGGCGTCCACTCCCCCTGCAGAATCTCTGCTGGCGTCCAATCCCCCTGCAGAAACTCTGCTGGCATCCACTCCCCCTGCAGAGCCCCCGGTGGCATCCACTCTCTCATCAACATTGCCTCCTCCTGCAGAGAGCCCGCTGGTGTCCAGTTCTCTGGCAGAATCTCTGCTGGTGTCCACTCCCCCTGCAGAGCCCCCGGTGGCATCCACACTGTCATCAACATTGCCTCCTCCTGCAGAGAGCCTGCTGGTGTCCAGTTCTCTGGCAGAATCTCTGCTGGTGTCCACTCCCCCTGCAGTGCCCCCACTGCCGTCCACATTCTCAACATTGCCTCCTCCTGCAGAAAGCCTGCTGGTGTTCATACCCACTGCAGGCACCAGTGCCTTTGACAGCCGGTCACTTATTTCACCATTGACTTTGACCAGATTGTTCAATCCTGTGGTGAGCAACCCCTTGTATGATGTGAATATGATTTCTCCCAGTCACTCAGTGTTGTCTGATGAACTTTCTGTGGAATTGCTCTGTGACTTTGAACATGGTCTGTGTGACTGGGAACAGTCCACGACAGATGACTTTGACTGGATGCTTCATCGCCACCAAACATTCTCCAGGGAAACGGGACCAAAACGGGACCATACGAAAGGCCAGTGCAAAGGCCAAGGAGGTGAGGAAGTATTGTGAGAGTTTGAGGCATTTGGGAGATTGGAGTGAAGGAAGAAAGGGACAGCTTATATTTTTGGGCTTGCTTTCCAAAATCGGCACAGGCAATGGATAGATGTGACGAAAAGAAAGGTTCTGAATGTGTAAATCTCAAATCATGTTCATTAACATCTGGTAAGACAGAATACAGGTTAACCTTTCCTTTGTATGTTCTTCAGAACTCAATTTATTTTTTATTCATTCATGGGACGTAGAAGTCGCTGGCAAAACCATTTATTGCCCATCAGACGGTGATGGTGTGCTGCCTTCGTGGCTTGCTGTGCCATTTTAGAGGGCAATTAAGAGTCAACCACATTGCTGTGGGTCTGGAGTCTTGTATCGGCCAGATTGGATAAGAACTGCAGCTTTCCTTCCTTAAAGAACATGGATTTTTACAACAATCCGGTAGCTTCATGGTCATGAATGCTGATGCTCGCTTTTTAGTTCATATTTGTATTAACTGAATCCAGTTCACAAACTGCTATGGTGGGATTTGAACTCGTGTCTCTGGATTACTGGTCCAGTCATGTAACCACAATGCAATCATACCCATGTTTGATTGATTGTTGATGGTTAGGCTGTGGCCAGTTTGGGTACCTGCTTACATCACCCTCTCAGAACCACAGGGGAAAAATGCGATATGGATTTACGAGTTTGATAACTCGAATTAAAGGATTTAAGTTATGTTGAGAGGCATGTGATGTGTTCACTGGAACAGAGAAAATTAAGGGATAATCTAATAAGAGGGTTCAAAGTTCTTAGTGTTTGAGAGTATAAATTTTGAATTAGTAGTAAGAACTTGATAGGTACAAGGTTGGGAAACGAAATAGAGTCAATATCCAAACAGATTTTTGTTTTAGAGGTACTATTTATGACATTTTTTGATGGATGCGATGGTCAGATGGTTGGTTTGATGGGCTTTTTTTTTTAAATGCAGGTCGCTACCTGTACCTAGAAGCTTCGTATCCTCAGCAGAGTGGTGAACAGGCTGCACTCATCAGCCCTCTATTGAGAGGACAGAAGTGCTTGGCATTCTGGTACAATATGTTTGGCAAACATATGGGTGAGTTGTGAAGGACCCAGACACCAGCTTCAAACTTTTACTTGTCATAATTCACAGAAAGTACCTGACTTCAGCTCACTGCCAAAAAAAAGGTTGGCATGAAGAAAACTGCCATTTGTAACTGTGTGTGATGAAGGGCAGAAATGCATTTATAAGCAGAGGATGGAGCTTGTGAAGACGTGTGTTTGTGTGGTGTAGCTGATGTGCAGTGGGTACTGGAGGGGATTAAGTGTGTGGGACTGTGTGGAGGTTAATGTGTAGAGAGCAGGAACTCCTAGATTAGATTAACATTGAAGGAGCAATGTAAATCGGGATGGGAAAACACGAGGAAACATCACTTAAGGCAGATGGATTGGTTTATTGCTGACTGGCGGGAAAGCAGCAATGTGATCTTAGATTTGCTTTTGATATTCTCTGTCCACTGTAAATGACACTATCTTAATGGAAACCTTTTAATCAGGGACACCATGGGGGTGGGGGGGGGGATGCACTTAAGTTTAAAAATCAACTGCATGGAGGAAATGATGACGGAGAGTCCAAATCCGTTTTCTTGCAGGTTCCTTAAATGTATTCCTGAAATATGAGAACTCTCCTCACTGGCACAAACTGTGGTCCGTCTCTGGAAACCAAGGCCGGAGGTGGCTAAATGCTGAGATTGATATTTTCACGAATGGGGAGATGTATCGAGTAAGTCAAAATATGGTTTGTGTTGCGTTAAACAGGAAGGATCAGCATGCAAGCTGCTCAGGAAAGAGTCCCATCAAACATCAACTGTTATTGTCCGGTTAAACTGTTCGGTCTGCTTTGATTCAATTAAATTTAGAACACAGGCAGGGGAAACTCCATGACATGGAGAGTTGTGAGGGTGTGGAATTCATTTCCAGGGTTAGTTGTGGCAGAAACTATGTTGCCATTCGATTGGATAGATGCATCAATGGAAAAGGTTGAAAGGATATGGCAACAGGTCAGTTAAATGAACAGGATTGTTTGCTCACATGGAGGAGAAATGCTAACACGGACTGGATGGGCTGAATGGCCTGATTACCTGTTACAATGTCTGGATGTTTCTTGGTTTATTCTTCAGCCAGGCTGAGCAGCTGCTTGAAGAAACCTTCACCATCCATACCTGGCGTTTAGTATTTTACTGTCGCTCAGTTTCTCTTTACAGATCTGACTCGTCTTTGTCTCTTCAGGTGATTATTGAAGGCGTACTGGGACTGAACTATCAGAGCGATGCTGCCATTGATGATGTACATATCTACAGAAGCAGCTGTGCTCCAGGCAAGAAGCACCCGCCATCCTGCAACCGCGGCCTGAAGAAAAGGGACAAATCTCTCATGGGTTAGAGAGTGCTGACTGTAAATTCCTTCTATAAATTCCTGCTGAAGGTGTGCTGATTGCCTAATGTCAGGGCAGTGTTCATGGGCTGGCAATTCCACACACGAACTGGGACAAAAGGTGTGTTATATTCACAAGAGGAGCTCATCTGTTTGGGCTGATTTGTTTGAATAATAGTTCAACATAAAGCTTCTTCTTCTGAGAGATCGGAGCTCCTTTTGACACCTGACCCTCCTGCCAAAGTCAGTCTCCAGCCTCTGAGTCTATGTATTCAGGGTCAAATGCAATAAATGCTTGGAATTTGTTTTACCTTGTTTGTATAGATTACCATTTATCCTCCCCACATTCTATTGGGCATAGTGCAGGAATATGACGATCAGCCATGATCTAGAATGGCGGAGCAGGCCCGAAGGGCTGAATGGCCTACTCCTGCTCCGATCTTCCTATGTTCAGAATCTGGGATTCAAACACCTTTTAGACAACACTGTCCCCTGTCTGTCGGCAGGGGGCACAGATTTAAAATGCTTGGTAGAAGGATTAGAGGGGACATGAGGAAATCCTTTTTCACCCAGAGGATGGTGAGTGTCTGGAATTCACTGCCAGGAATGTTGGTGGAGGCAGAAACCCTCAACTCACTTAAAAGGTACCTGGACATGCACCTGACAACCTGGGGATATCCCAAAGCACTTTACAACCATTGAATTACTTTTGAAGTGTTGTAACAAAGGAAACGCAGCAACCAATTCATGCACAGCAAAGTCCCACCAAACAGCAATGACCAGATAATTTGTGATGGAGGGATAAATATTGGCCAGGACCCTCCTGCTGTACCAGAGTGCCATGGAATCTTTTCTGTCCACTTGAGAACACACAGACGGCCCTGAGTTTAACGTCTCATCCGAAAGACAGCAACTCCCACCAATCACCCCGCTAAGTTGCGCAGCTGTGCGACAGCCTGGAAGTTCCCGCGCAGGCCGAGCATCAAGTCAATCCCTTTAAATTGCCAGGTGTGCGCAGCAGTGCAAAAAATTTAAAGGGGCCGCACACAACAACAACAAAAAAGAGGACATTGCCTCCAGCAGTGGTGCACTACCTTGGTACTGCACTGGACGTGCCAGCTTTTTGTGTTCAGATCTCTGGAGTGGCACTTGAACTCACAACCTTCTGACTCCAACCTTCAAAGCGACAGTGCTACTCACTGAGCCACAGCTAATCCAAGAACATGAATTAGCAATTAAGGTTTTTATTTTGCTTGTTTAAGAGCGCCGCCTCTTGCTGGCATACAATCCATGGAAGCTGGCAGCCTTCCTATACTACATCCAAGTCTCTGATCCTTAGATAAAGTGCTGTTGGAATATGGAAGTTTTTAACTCGCCCTCTCCATCAGAGCAGCAGGATTATTTTTCACTCTTGTTCACAATACAAAATGTTTAGAATTAAGTGAGACAATGTAGATATTTTTTGACTTCAAAGAATGTAAATTATATTCACACAGTATTACTTGATGCAGGACTGAAAAATAAAACACAAAACCAAAATACTGCGGATGCTGGAAATCTGAAATAAAACAGAAAATCGCAGAATAATACAGTGCAGAAGAGGCCCTTCGGCCCATCGAGTCTGCAGTGATGCATTAAAACACCTGACCTGTCTACCTAATCCCATTTGCCAGCACTTGGCCTATAGCCTTGAATGTTATGACGTGCCAAGTGCTATTCCAGGTACTTTTTAAAGGATGTGAGGCAACCCGCCTCGACCACCCTCCCAGGCAGTGCATTCCAGACCGTCACCGCCCTCTGGGTAAAAAAGTTCCTCCTCAAATCCCCCTTAAACCTCCTGCCCCTCACCTTAAACTTGTGTCCCCTCGTAACTGACCCTTCAACTAAGGGGAACAGCTGCTCCCTATCCACCCTGTCCATGCCCCTCATAATCTTGTACAACTCGATCAGGTCACCCCTCAGTCTTCTCTGCTCCAGCGAAAACAACCCAAGCCTATCCAACCTCTCTTCATAGCTGAAATGTTCCATCCCAGGCAACATCCTGGTGAATCGCCTCTGCACCCCCTCCAGTGCAATATTGAAATACTGAAATTACTCAGCAGGTCAGGCAGCATATGTGGAGAGGTCTTCATTTAAAACAAGATTGAGAACATAATTAATTCCTCCGTTAACTCACTATTTGTACCAAATAACATAAAATGTCTGATAGCCTAAAGCAGTCACCTAGTGCATGGTAAATCTGGGCATAAGTCTATATTTCAGCTGTTGGTGGAGCACTCCTTCTGTAAAGGTGTTCGTGGAGTACGAGGTTCTGAAATACATTGAAATGAAACTCATTCCAAGTTGGTACTTAGGCTGGATTCAGAATCCTGACCCATCTGGCCTCTCCTTTCCCTGTCTCTTAACCTCCTCCACCCCTATAGTCCTGCACTCTTTTAATTCTGGCCTCTTGCACATCCCCAATTTTAATTGCTCCACCATTGACAGTTGTGCCTTCAGCTGCCAAGGCCCTAAGCTGTGAAATTCTCATCCCAATCCTCTCAGCCTATCTATCCTCCTGAAAACCTACCACTTTGACCAAGCTTTTGGTCATTTGACCTCATATCACTTTTTGTGGCTCAGTGCTACACTTTGTTTTCTAGTCCTCCTGAAAAGTGCCTTGGAACTTTTTATTTCATCAGAGGGTACTATGTAAATATAAGTTGTTTAGGATCAATCAGAAAATGCTGATTGTACAGTATTGAGTTCAGCTTCATTGAGCAGATGGGCTGGGGAACAGAATTGGGGGATAAGGTGCAAAGTTTTTGGTGGGAGCCAAATACGATAACTGGTCTCACCAATTTTGAACTGGAGCAGTTCTAGCTGAACCATAAGTTCCTGTAAGACAGGCAACCAGACAGCACAACAGTCGTGGAATCAAACGTGGCCGTAGAATGGAAAAGCTGGGTGTCCTTCGGAGCCAATGTTTAAGTTGACTGCTCACGAAGATAATGTTAGTCGGTTCCTCTTAAATGAGTACAACGTCTTCCACTGTAGCTGCCTTGTTGTTCTTGGCCAGGTCCACTTGGGCAGCAGTAATTTGCTCTCCCAGAGTAGCAGGCCCAACTGCCCTACTCTCTGCTCCAAACAACCATCTTATCCCACACACTCCTCAGGGATAATCTTTCCAACCTTCTCCTTATGCCACTCACCCCCTGCAATGCAGCTATGCGCAAATCTACAATACCACCCATCTCTATACTGTCTTCCAGAATGCTCGTTTCATTGTGAACAAACCCTTTGCCAGTCACAATCTCCTCATGGTCAAACTTGTAGTCATCCTGGCATTGACAGAAATTTGCCTCACACCCAACAACACAACCATATTGCTTGTCTAATATCAGAGCCTGGATGACCCACAAATTGTTCCAACTCAACACTGCCATCAGTTTCAGTCCCTACCAGAAACTTGCTCCTTTGCCACTGAATACATCTCCCTTTTCGGCCACGTGCTCAGGCTAAACCAAGATCATGCGCAACTTAAGTACCTTATTCGACTTTGAGTTCAACTTGAAACCCCACAGCCGATTCTTTCCATTTCTACCTCCACCCGTAATGCTGCTGGTCCCACTGAAACCCTTTCAAATGCTTTTTAGAGTTTAAAGTGAGATTTGTATCCTTAACCATCCAAAAGACAAAGATTCCAGTTCATACAAAAATTATGCTAATTCAGTTGATCACGAATCAAAGGTGTCATGTTAGGCCCCCACCTGCCTAGAATGAGGCACATTAATTTTGTCATGAACAGTGGTTTTAAACTTTTACTGTTACTTAGGTGGGGGAGCTCGCGTTCCAGGTTGACTGCTAAGATGGCTGAATACACAAACGGACATGGGCAAACCAGCTAGTTACATGACTAACCTGCTGGGCAATCTCAGTTTTTTGAATTTGTACAGACAGTTTGGGCAGAAAGCTGTTTGCTCCTGGACTGAGAAGATCTCTCCTGTCTGCTCCCATCTCTTTCTCACAAGCCTCTGAATCCACTGAAGACACATGAGCCCAAGAAAGAAAAGTCTCCTCCAACGAACCAGGTTTAAGAAGAATACTGGGCCCCAACGAAAAGCAAGATCTACCTACAATCAAGGACTCTAAAGTGAGCTCGAAGACCCGTCATAAAAACTCTTCAGATATCGCCACAAACCTTTCTACTTTATTTTTCTTTTGCTCTTTTCTGTCTCTATTTGCATGTGTGTATCGCGTATGCATGCTACCGTGGGGTGCGGCGTGTATCCGTAGGTGTTAACAGAATTAGAGTTTAAGTTTAATAAATTTCAACTTTTCTTCTTTAAACCTAAGAAAGCCTGTTTGTGGTGGTTCCTTTGTCTTAACATTGGAATGCAGTGAACAAGGATTCACCAAGGGGGAGCTCAAAACACAGTGTGTTTTAAATTAAATCCTGTTACAGTAAGAAATAAAAACAAGAAATGCTGGAACCACTCAGCAGGTCTGGCAGCATCTGTGAAAAGAGAAGCAGAGTTAACGTTTCGGGTCAGTGACCCTTCTTTGGAACTGCCAAATACTAGAAAAGTCACAGGTTATAAGCAAGTGAGGTGGGGGTGGGGCAAGAGATAACAAAGGAGGTGTTGATTGGACCAGGCCACATAGCTGACCAAAAGGTCATGGAGCAAAGGCAAACAATATGTTAATGGTGTGTTGAAAGACAAAGCATTCGTACAGATTAGGTGTTAATGCACTGAATATTGAACAGCAGCAAGTGCAAACCTGAAAAAAACCAGTGGGTAAGCAAACTGAACAAACGAAGATGAAATGAAATAAATGCAAAAAAAAGAATTGTAAAAAATGTAAAAAAAGAATGTAAAAAAAAAAGAAGAAAAAGAAAAAATAACTAAAAATGAAAGTAAAATGGGGGGCTGTCATGCTCTGAAATTATTGAACTCAATGTTCAGTCCGGCAGGCTGTAGTGTGCCTAATCGGTAGATGAGATGCTGTTCCTCGAGCTTGCGTTACAATAAGACCAGGTGAAGGCTGAAAGGGAACCCTAGACCTCTTTCTCAACTGGTCGTAACAAAGGATATCGCAAATCTATTCTTTACACAGCTGTATGAATCTGTGGTGAACCACGTCCGTAGCATACTTGATTTCTGCAGAGCATCTGAAACCTCCTTCCGTGAATAATGTAAAGAATATTCAGAATACAAGGAGTGATGGAATTGGAATGATATTTCCTTTGATCTTATTACTATTTCTAGAGCAGCAAAGGCAGCTGTGCCCATCAAGCATTTCTGTGTTTAAAGTTGAAAAATCCAACATTGCAATAGTTCATTACCAAAAACACATATTCCTTTCGCTTTTACAACACTGAACCTCTCTTGTCTGCACTCCATGTTTTTATAGATTGCTTCATGTTTCTGGTAACAGCACCCACCCACCTCAGTTCCCACAGCGTAGTGACTAACCTCCACAACCACAGACTCTAGCAGCCCTACTCCACATCATCAGATCTCACCCCACCCTTCAATCCTACAGATTGCTGCCCAACCCCACATCCCACCCAACATGCTCCCCGCAGACAACCTCAGAGTGACCTTTCTGAGTGCTACAGCACCTATGTTAGACTTTTGTGTTCACCGATCTCCTTCAAGTTTGTACAGTGACAATAATGGATACTGAGGGCAAAGGGTTCTTAAAGATCCCTACGGTCAGCAAATGTTGCACGTTGACCCCAGGCTGCAGCTGGTGCCCAGAGGGAAAACCACTGCATTCTGTGTCAAATGGTAAAAAGCAAGTTTCAGCAGTCCAGACTGTTTGGACAGCTTACTTTGTAACTGTTGTCACAGAACCAGGTCTTCTGCATGGGAAGTAAAAACCCATGTCACACGAATGGAACTGCTACAGGAAACTGAAATTGTCAGACGTACCCTTTGAGGAATCTGAAGCCATGAGCACACACCAAGATGTTGCCATGAGCGTCCACTTTCAGAAGGTTTCCATGCAGAGAATCAAACACAAGCCCTCTGTAAAATAAAAGTGTCAAGGTTAAAATGGAGGTTTGCCATAAGATGCAAACACATATCCAGACAAAGAAGGCAATCCATTTACACCACAAGCATCGGTTAATTGAGGGTCATATAATTTTCCTGTTTACAAATTAATTTAAAGTAATATTTCTGATTTTACACAATTCATTACTATTTATTATCACTAAGGCTATCTTGCAGATGCCTCCCCTTCCAGGCTGAGAATCTCGGTTTCTCCAGACTTTTCTCATAATTCAGACTTTTTTTTTATTTGTTCATGGGATGTGAGCATTGCTGACAAGGCCAGCATTTGATGCCCATCTCTAATTCCCCTTGAGCAGGTGCTGGTGAGTTGTTTTCTTGAACCACTGCAGTCCTGGTGGTGTGCTGTTAGGTAGTGTGTTCCAGGATTTTGACTCAGTGACAGTGAAGGAATGGAGATATATTTTCAAGTCGGGATAGTGTGTGAGTTGGATGGGAACCTGAAGTGAGTGGTGTTCCCATGCACCTGCTGCCCTTGTTCGAGGCGGTGGAGATCATGGGTTTGGGAGTTTCTGTCGAAGAAGCAGCACGGATCGGATTTTTGCCCCTTCTCTGCACTGTCTCCAATTGTGCAATGTCGTCTCTGTCTTGCTTACCACTGGTGCCCACAGTATTCAAGATACAGTCTGACCAGAACCCTGCACAATTTGATCATGATCTTCTTCTTCATTCCAGGGCTGTTTCCACTTTTTACATACAGAACTTCACACTGATGCCATTAACTTTCATCTCTCAGACTATTCAACTTTTGCTCTATAGCTTCTGAGCTGATTCTTGAACCCTCCGAATTTTCTACACACAGTAAATTTGGCCATTTTGCATTGAGATCAGTTTGCAGTGCAGAGAAATATTTGCATTTCAGAATTTCCATATCAAGTTGAATTGCAAATTGCTGCTGCTGAATTGACTATTAGCTGGGCAAGTAGCAGAGTGACAGGAAAAAGTCAGCTCGAACTGAAGTGGTGAAGCTGCCTCTTGCTTTCAGATACTGAGAGACTGATTTGAAGCATTTGTTTTGCCATGGGAAACGCTGAGAACTTGCCCTCAAAGATGCAGCTGCTGCTCTCACCTTGCTCTTTGCTGCAGTTACTCGGCGCCGACGCCAGGGGGCAGTGGGACGACGCGCGTGACGTCAGAGGGACCAAGATGGCGGCGGAGAAGCTGCGGTTCCACGAGATGGGACTGGAGGAGAGGCTCCTGCAGGTTAAAGAGAGGGCGATAGGCGGGGAGGAGACGGGTTGGAGAGAGCAGAGGGAGTGGGGGAGCTGCAGTGAAAATTTGGGGCAGGGGGCGCGAGTCAGGGCTTTGGCCTGGAGATTTGTTGGATGGGGGGGGAGGGGATGTGCGGGGACAGCAGGAGTGGGTCTTGGGCTGAGAGAGAAGCTTGGCAAAGGGGCAGGGGTTGTGAGGGGAGACGGTGAGATCAGTCATTCTGGATCACGAAAGCTGGGGACAGAGCTGAGAAATCCCAACTGCAATTGCAGCTCATTACCCATCACCACAGATGCCTGACTGCATGGGAATATCGTGTTTATGATGAGGCTGTCGGCAGCACTGTCACTCTGCTTCATTTGTGTGATAACTCATGAGCAGTATGCTCAAAATATCGAAAAATAGGAATGGCACAGGGTCTGACAGAATCGTGTGTCAAATCCAGTGGGAGAAGAGTGAGGGAGTGGGAAGAGAGGGAGTGTGTGCGTGGCTTTGTGTTGGGAAGATGCAGGCTGGGCAGGGCAGTCCATGCACATTGTGAACAATATGAGTGATAAGCAGCTTTATATCCCACATTTGTTAGGCAATTGCTAACCTCAACTGGGCCAAGCCAACCTTGATCCAGGAAAAAGCCATTCCCTTGGCGCTGGAGGGAAAGGACCTCTTGGCCAGGGCACGTACGGGGTCTGGAAAAACTGCAGCATACGCAATTCCCATCATTGAGCATCTTCTTAACACCAAAAAGGTGAATATACTCCTGCATCGGCTTTATTTGTCTTGATTTTTAAGGTTTACGAATCTGATTTTGTGAGCGAATGCAAGCCAACGTGGTGAGTTTAATGTAAAAGCAAAATACTGCGGATGCTGGAAATCTGAAACAAAAACAAGAAATGCTGGATTCACTCAGCAGGTCTGGCAGCATCTGTGGAAAGAGAAGCAGAGTTAACGTTTCGGGTCAGTGACCCTTCTTCGGAACTGACAAATATTAGAAAAGTCACTTTTCTAATATTTGTCAGTTCCGAAGAAGGGTCACTGACCCGAAACGTTAACTCTGCTTCTCTTTCCACAGGTGGTGAGTTTAATGGGTGTTTTCTGGGGTCGCTGTTAGGACAGGCTCCATATGTATGTGCGGGCACTGGGTTTGGGTTCTGGGGTGAGGGAGTATCGCTGCAGACTGCACTTGAAGCCAAGATTTATTTTTGATTCGCTGCTTCCCATCTGAGCTTCTCGTTATCACTTGACTGATATCTGCAAGTGGCATTGGAGATTGCCATTTTGCACGTACCTCTCTTACTCCTCTGCGTTATAATTCCTCATCCTTGGCAGTGCGTCGCTCAGGGAGATATAACTGAATTCATTCACTGCTGCAGAGCAGCAGCGGCTGTAGGAATTGTTGATGCTGCACAGCGAAGTCAGCGCAGGAACCAAGTGTGCAGGTTTGAAATTGTCTGTTTCTGCTGCTGACTGGCGGTGGAGTGGATAGTACGTACGATGTCAGTGATGAAGCTAGACTTTTTTTAAAACCCCTTTTGTCTCTCCTTAGTCAGTGTGTGAGCAGGCAGTGCGAGCCCTTGTGCTGGTTCCCACGAAGGAGCTGGGCCAGCAAGTGCAGCGGATGATCCGACAGCTCACGTCGTGTTGTGTGCGGGATGTTCGAGTGGCTGATGTCTCTGGACAAGCGGATATATCTGCACAGAGGTATGAATTATGAGGGCATGATCATGGGCACCGTTCTCTTTTGTATCTTATTGCGTGCACCTTCTCAGAATTGACTATCTCTTTCAGGCCCATATTAATGGAGAAGCCTGACATTGTAATTGGCACGCCCTCCCGTATTCTGCGACATTTGGAGCAGCACACCCTGAACCTGTGCACCTCACTGGAGATGCTGGTGATCGATGAGGCTGATCTGCTCTTCTCGTTCGGGTTTGAAAATGACCTGAAGAACTTGCTCGGGTAAGTAGCTTTTTTCAGACTCCTCTTGGTTCAAAATCATGAGGGGTCTGGACAGGGTAGACGGGAGAAACTGTCCCCATTGGTGGAAGGTTCAGGAACAGGAGGACCCCGACTTAAGGTGAATGGCAAAAGAATCGAAGGCGACACGAGGAAAAACTATTTCAGGCGGCGATTAGTTGGGATCTGGAATGCACTGCCTGAGAGTGCGGTGGAGGCATATTCAATTGTGGCTTTCGAAAGGGTATTGGATAATAATCTGAAAAGAAAAAAATTGTATGGCTGTGGGGAAAAAGATATGTGAGTAGGACTATCTGAGTGGCTCTTGCAGAGCGTTTGCACAAACACGATGGGCAAAATGGCCGCCTCCTGTGCTGTAATATTCTATGATTCTATTTTATTTTGTGCTTGGCTTCCCACCTGCCTTTGTATTTTGAAGAGCTGTTTGCGTGAATTTAGATTTTTGTCTTGAAATTTGTCTCTGTGAACTTTTCTTGGACCCTATTCTGGATGGTAAAGACTGCCCCACAGATGATCAGCACTAGAACTGCAACACATAGTTATAGCATTCGGCTCATCTAACCATGGGCTCTGACGTAAGAAGGCATTTCTCACAGGAACTCCTGGTTGTGGAGTCTGTTACTGGTGGAAAGATTTGAGGTGCTGATTTAGGAGCAGTGCATAAGAAGCATATTACACGGTGCCATTGCTTTTCTTCTCCAGTTTATTAGCACCAATGTGCCAAATATGCTCTGTGACAACACCATTGCTGATAGTGCTGCTCCCTGGGCAATCTATCTGGATTGGTGCTTGTGCAGTAAGAGGAGTGCCACTTCCCCCAGACAAACTGTCCGGAAAAGCTTTCGTGCAGCTGTGCACTGGAGTCGATATTTGCCTGCTGAGGGCAAACGAGCTCAGTACCTGGCCCCTCTTGTTCTCTGTTCTGCAAATCATAACCCATGTTCCAGCAAATGTAACATTGAGGCCCATCGGGGTCACTGCTATAGAATGTGGAGTCATGTCCATCAGGCTTATTCTATTTGCTTGCAGGCATCTGCCAAAGATTTATCAAGCGTTCTTGATGTCAGCCACATTTAATGAGGATGTTCAGGCCCTGAAGGAGCTGATACTTCACAACCCGGTAAGAAATCTTTTCAAAGATTCCTACACGAGAATTTCAGTGTCAGCATTGGCTGAGAGATATCACCCGCCCGCGCCTCTGAATTGTGAAATTTTAGCTTCCGTCCCCACTCGAGGACCTGACCACATATTCTCGGCTTCAGGCGGGACTGAGGAGAGTGTTCCGAGCTTCAGATGAGGCGTTAACCTGAGGCCCCCGTCTCCCTGTTCAAATGAACATTAAAAGATCCAATTGAACTTTTTCAAAGAACGGGGGTGGGGGGCGGGGGTCACCTGGTGTCATGGCCAACATTTCTCCCTGAGCCATCTTGACCCAAAACTGGTCAGCAAGTCGTTGATTTCAGCACTGTCTGTGGGCCCTTGAGTGTACAACATGGCTGGCTGGTGCATTTGCAAAAGTGACTACACTTAAAAAAGTGATTAATTTACTTCGTGACTTTGGGGTGTCCTGAGAATATAAAAAGTGCGATATAAATAGAAGTTCTTTCTCTGTCGGGTGGATTGTGCAATGTGTCTCAATATTCAGATTGTAGAAATATAGTCAATATCTGAGCAGTGAAACACGTACTATGTTCTGAATGCAGCTGTTTTTTTAATTCCTTGTGTATGTACTAAGAGAAATGCGACCAAGCGAAAGCCAGACACAAACGCTTCATTCGTGAGGAGGGCATGGGCAGACAGGCAGACTGGAGTGCATCCTGGCCTGTATCTTGGTGCTGCACTGTAACCCGATATTCTTTACCCCGATAGGTGATTCTGAAGCTGCAGGAGTCTCAGCTTCCAGACAGCTCCCAGCTGACCCAGTACCACGTTAAATGCGAGGAAGAAGAGAAATTCCTGCTGATTTACACATTACTCAAACTCTCCCTTGTCCGTGGCAAGACCATTATTTTTGTGAATTCCATCGACAGGTGCTACCGGCTGAAGCTATTCTTGGAGCAGTTCAGCATCTTGTCATGTGTCCTTAACTCAGAGTTACCAGTGCACTCCAGGTATAGCATCTCTTGGATAAATGTGTTTCTCTGTTTTTCTTTCCTGGTGAGTGGGTGGCTGTCACTTTCTCTGTTCCCATCCTCGCGCGTCCTGACCAGCGACACAAAAAAATAATCAGCATGGGTAAAAACAGTTGCACATATTGGTAACTTGTGAATTGTACAAAGAAACTGGCTTTAAAAGAGAGACTGCCTCACTGCCTCCACTTGTGCCATGTGATCAGATTAGCTGAGATCCCAAGAATTCCTGGTTGTATCTTTGCGAGGTGCGTGTTTTTTTGCGTGGTGGGATGTTGGGATAAGGAGCGATTGCAGCGGCCTCTTCGCTACAAGGTGTCGATGTGGAGGAAAGGTGATTGCCTTTGGAATGTGGAGAGCAGTGAAGCTGGGGGGAATATTTTGCCATTGTTGGTGTTCCTTATTTACTGTGTCTCTTCATCAGGTGCCACATCATTGGTCAGTTCAATCAGGGTTTCTATGATTACATCATTGCCACAGATGAGCATGTTCTGACGGATGCCACTAGCACAGAGGGGGTAAAGAGCAAGAAAAAGCACAGCAAAGGAGCAAAGTAAGCCTTATAACTATTCTAATAGTCAGAAGTCTGGTGCTTTTCGACAAAGGATTACAACTTCCAAATGACCTGTAATTGTTCTTGTAAATCCTGGATTTTTGCCAGATTCGTTATTCCAATTTAATGGGAGTTTGAGGATCTTGACTGGGCTTTCCTCTCTTTGAGCCTGGAGTCTGCTGATGGCACGGGATTTTGCATCTTGCGGGCATGTGTAGCTCTAATTTGCAGCTCATTCCAGCATGTCAAATGCCACTCTTTGGTTCATAACTTGCCTTTCTCTCCAAAACCATTCTATAATGTCTGGCTGACCCTTACCTCACCTGGGACAAAGCCAGCATGCTCTGTACAGAACCCTAAGGGAACTGAGTCATTGGCTTTCATTCTGTGGTCCTCAGCTCCATCATATATGAAAGCCCCTTCAGTTCTGTCACAGAGATGGAGATTCGTTTATTGTGTCGCCTTGACTGGAGCATTTTCTCATATTCACATTTACCAGATCTCTCGCCTTCTTTTTCAGAGTGAAGGATCGTGAATATGGAGTCTCCCGAGGGGTAGATTTTCAGAATGTGTCGAATGTCATTAACTTTGACTTCCCACTCACAGTGGAATCGTACATACATCGTGTTGGCAGGTGAGGTCTAATGTGCCCTTGTACACCAAGCATCTTTCCCATTTTTTTTTGTCAATCTTACATTTGCTCCCCTCTTAGCTGCCATGGTCTTATGATTATCCAGTGTACTGCAAGCTTCTCTTTGGGTGTAGTAGTGTAACTGCCAACTATTTAGCACTGCCATTGGTCACCTGGCTGTGTTTAGCATACCAGAAAGTATCCATAAAGCTGGTGGTGTTTATTTTTATATTTTATTGAGAATAGACTGTATCTTTGGAATTCTATTTCGATTTTTTTCCCTTAGGACGGCCCGTGTGGATAACCAGGGTACAGCGTTGACCTTTGTGTCTCATACGGAATTGCCACTGCTACAGCACGTGGAGGAAGCACTAACTGGAGGTTGATAGAATTAACATTTATCCTGTCTGCTCTGTTGCTTGAAATGCTGTGTCTGCTGTCAGGTCACAATTTGGTTCTCTTAGCTGGTGGAGCAGAATGATTGAATGTAAATCTGTATTTGGAATTCCCCATGTAAAGCTTTGTCCCTCAAGGCCACGAACATCCAGCTGAAACTAGATTTTCCTCACAGAGGGGAGAAGTTTCAAGTCCTGTCAATGCTCTCAAACCTGCAAAGCCCAGCTGTCCTACAGACTAGTCTGACACAGTCATGCTCACCAAGACATACCTTACAGCCAACATCCCAGACTCCTCCCTCACAATCCCTGAGGTGGTGGCACAATAGGATACAGTCAGGAGGAAGTAGTTTTGGCAACACTGACTGCAGACTCTGTGAAATCTCTTGGCATCAAGTCAAACAAACATGGGCAAGGAAACCTCCTGCTGATAACCACCTTCTGACCTCCCACAACCAGTACTCCGATATGTTGAACACCACTTGGAAGAAGCACTGAGGGTAGATAAGGCACAGAATGTACTCTGGATAGGGTAGATAGATTTTTGTTAGGCATGCGCATCAAAGGTTACCGGGGATAGATGGGAGTGTGGAATTCCAGAGACAAACAGATCAGCCATGATCTTATTAAATGGCAGAACAGGCTAGAGAGGCTAAATGGCCTCCTTCTGCTCCTAATTCATATGCTCGTATATCTGCCAGACTGGGCTGCAGCAGATGGTGAGAGAACCAACAAGATGGGGGGAAAAAACCTACTTGGCCTTGCTGTTACCAGTCCAGCCGTTCAAGTAACCACTGCACAATCCTTGCGGAGATGAAGTCCCGCCTTCACGCTGATAAGCTCCATCGTCTCAGAATAGATGTAGCAGCTCAAAACAGGGCATCCATGAGGCGCCATCCCCAGCAGCAGAATTGTGTTCAGTCACAATCTGTAATCTCATGGCCTGGCATATCCCTCAATCTACCACTCCCATCAAGTCAGGGAATCCAACCCTGGTTCAACGAGAAGTGCAGGAGAGCAGCACCAGGCATATCTAAAAATGAGCTGTCAGATTGGAAGAGCTACAAAACTGGATGACACGCATACTAAACAAAGGAAGCAGCATGCGAAAGAACAAAACAATCCCACAAGCTACAGATCAGCTCAAAGCTCTGCAGTTCTGCTACATCCAGTCGTGAATGGTGGTGGACGATTAAACAGCTAACTGGAGAAAGCTCAACAAACATCCTATCCTCGATGGGGGAGCCCAGCATGTCCGCGTAAAAGACAAGACTGAAGCATTTGCAAACAACTTCAGCCAAAAGTGTTGAGTGGATAATCTATCTGGCCTCTCCTGAGGTCTCCAGCATCACACACATTAGTCTTGAGCTAACTAGATTCATTCCACGTGAGAGCAAAAATCGGCTGAAGGCACAAGATACAGCAAAGGTTATGGGTCCTGACAGTATCCATGCTGTAATGCTGAAGACTCGGGCTCCAGAACGAGACAAAATGTTTCAGTACAGCCTTCACATTGGCATCTTCCCAACAATGTGGAAAAATGCCAAGCTGTCTCCAGAAGGACATCTCCAATTCGGCCCCATCAGTCTACTCTGAATCATCAGCAAAGCAACGGAAGGTGTCAAAAACACTGCGATGAAAGGGCACTTATTCAGCAATAATCTGCTGACCGATGCTCAGTTCGGGTTCCACTTGGGCCACTCGGCTCCAATCTTCATTACATGGACAAAAAACTGAATTCAAGGTGTGGGATGAAAGTTGACCTCAAGGCAACAAGTGACTGAGTGTGGCATCGAGGTTCCTGAGCAAAATTGAAGTTGATGGGAATTGGGGGAAAGCTCTCCACTGGTTAGAGTCATACCTTTGCTGGTTATTAGAGGCCAAACATCTCAGCCCCAGGACATCTTTGCAGGAGTTCCTCAGTGTAGTGTCCTATGCCCAAGCATCTTCAACTATTTCATCGATGACCTTACCTCCATCATCAGGTCAGAAGTAGAGTTGTTGGCTAGGGATTACATAGTGTTCAATACCATGCGCAAGTCCTCAGATACTGAAGCAGTCTGTGCACATGAACAACACTCAGTCTTGGGTTGGTAAGTGGCAAGTTACGTTCGTGCCAGGCAATGACCATCTCCACCAAGAGAGACTCTAAGCTTCTCCTCTTGACGATGAACAGCATTACTATCACTGAATTCCCCCACCAGCTACGTTCTGGTAGTTGCCATTGGCAAGAAACTTAACTGGACCAGCCATATAAATACTGTGGCTCCAAGAGCAGGCCAGAGGCTGGGAATCCTGTGGTGAGCAACTCACCTCCTGACTCCCCAAAGCCTGTCCACCGTCTACAAGGCACAAGTCAGGCGTATGATGGAATACTGTTCAGCGGCCTGAATGAGTCCAGCTCCAACAAAACTCATGAAGCTCGACACCATCCAGGACAAAGCAGCACGATTCTTTGGCACCCCATCCATCACCTTCAACATTCACTTCCTCCACTGCCAGTGCACTGTGGCAGCAGTGTGTACTTTTTCAAGATGCACTGCAATAACTCTCAAAGCCTCCTTGGACAGCACCTTCCAAGTTTGCGACCTCTACCATGTAGAAGCACAAGGCAGGAGACACATGGGAACGCCACAACCTGCAAGTTCCTCTCCAAGTCACACACCATCCTGATTTGGAACTAGATTGCTGGTGCTTCATTGCGAGGTCAAAATCCTGGAAACCCCTTCCTCACAGCACTGTGGGTCTACCTACCCCACATGGACTGCAGGGGTTCAAGAAGGCAGCTCACCACCACCTTCTCAAGGGTAACCTAGGGATAGGCAAAAAATGTTGGCCTAGCCAGCGATGCCCACATCCCATGAACGAATAAAAAAAAGTCACAAGTGCAAGTACTATGCTTATTTCCACGATTTGTGTTTGGCAGTGGCTCAGTTACAAATCTTATTGTAGCCATTTTCAGTGTTGAACAGAGCCCTGACCGCACCAAGTGCTTCCCATGTTGCTGTGAAATGTATTCATCTGATAGGCTTTCTGTCATTTGCTGGAAATAAATGGGGTGCAGGAATGTGTCACACTTTGCTGGGTTAAAAACCTATTTCTTGCACCTGGATGATAGCAAGAAAATAAGACATCATGTAGAAAATTGTAGCTTAAGTTCTGCCACTGATTGCACCATGGTTGCTGCTTCCACTGTTAACCACAGCCCACCCCCACCTCCCAAAACCTGGTGTTTTATCCTCCATCGTGATGAAGAGCGTTTCTCTCACTATCCAGTGATCTATGAGCAACGTCCAGGAATGGCTTTAATGTTCAATATTTTACTTTGGCAGAGAATTTCGACTGTGCTTTGAAACCCTACCAGTTTCGCTTGGAGGAGATTGAGGGCTTCCGCTATCGGTGTAAGGTATGGTGATCACAGAGGGCACAGAACTTGCTGGTTCCTGTTGCACTGTCTTTTCCAGTTTGTCTCAGATTTGTTTGAGATTTTCATTTTGAATAAATATGTAATTTAACCATGTCAAGTCACAGTTGTACTCCTATGAATATTAAAATGCAGCTGATCATACTGAGCGGTCTTCGGAATGGATGTGCTGCTGTTGTGTTCTGAAAGGAACTGATAACCCTTGCAAAAAATAGTGAGTGCCAGACACCATTGTCATGCTTTGGCTCATGGAAAATCAGTGATACAAACTGGCAACCAGTTCCAGAAATTTCTGCAGAGTTTTTAGACAAAAAAGGGCAGCTCTTCATTCAGTTCTTGCAGTTCCATTCATGCCCCATCTTCGGAAAAGAAACAGAAGAAAGAAAGACTTGCATTTCATGATTGTCGGATGTCCCAAAGCACTTTGCAGCCAATGGAGCACTTTCTGAAGTGTAGTCATGTGTGATGTAGGAAATGTGTAAGCCAATTTGCCCATTGCGCACAGCAAATTCCCACAAGACTAAGTGATGTTGATTAAAGGGTAATCTTTGGCCAGGACACTTGGGAGAATTTCAGTGTTCTTAAGCAATGCCTCAATGTTTTTTTAGAATTATCATTCAATTTTTAAATCCCTCCATGGCATGACCGCTTTTTCTTTCTGTCATCTCCTGCAGCTCTTGCAACCCTCTGGGATTTATGTGTTTCTCTAATTCTGGCCTCTTGAGCTTCTCTGATTTTAATTGCTCCACCATTAGAATCATAGAAAGCTTAAGGCACAGAAAGAGGCCACTCGGCCCATTGTGTCTGTGCCAACGGAAAAACGATCCACCGATTCTAATCCCAAATTCCAGCATTTGGTCCGTAGCCCTGCAGTTTACGGCACTTGAGGTGCATATCCAGACACCATTTGAATGAGTTGAGGGTCCCTGCCTCAACTACCCTTTCAGGCAGTGAGTTCCAGACCATCACCACCCTCGAGGTGAAAAAGTTTTACCTCATCTCCCCTCTAATTTTTCTACCAAACACTTCAAATCTGTGCTCCATCATCACTGACCTTTCTGCTGAGGTGAATAGACCCTTGACCTCCACTCTATCCAGGCCGTTCAAAATTTTGTACATTTCAATCAGATCTCCCCTCGGCCTTCTCCAAGGAGAACAACCCCAGCCTATCCAATCTTTCCTCACAGCTGCATTTTTCCAGTCCCGGCAGCATCCTTGTAAATCTCTTCTGTACCCTCTCTACTGCAGTTACATCCTTTCTGTAATGAGGTGAGCAGAACTGCATACAGTACTCAAGTTGTGGCCTAACCAGTGAGTTATACCGTTGCAACATAACCTCCTGCTCTTATATTGTATACCTCGGCAAATATAGGAAAGGATTCCATCGGCCTCGATAACTACCTTATCGACCTGTCCTTCTACCTTCAGGGACATTGACTCCAAGGTCCCTTAGTTCCTCTCCACTTCTTAGTATTTTCCCATTCGTCATATATTCCTTTGCCTTGTTTGACCTCCCCAAATGCATCACCTCACACTTCCCCAAGTTGAATTCCATTTGCTACTTGTCTGCCCATCTGATCAGAGCATCAATATCTTCCTGCAGTCTACAGCTATCCTCCTCGCTTTCTACCACACGGCCAATCTTTGTATCATCCGCAAACTTCTTGATCATGCCCCCTACATTTGCATCCAAATCGTTAATATACACCACAAAAAGCAGGGGACCCAGTACTGAGCCCTGCCGAACACCACTGGAAACAGCCCACCAGTCGCTAAAAACACCTGTCAACAATTACCCTTCATTCCCTGCCACTGAGCCAATTTTGTAACCACCTTGTTGCATTTCCCTGGATCCCATGCGATTTTATATTTTTTACCAGTCTGCCATGTGGGACCTTGTCAAAAGCCTTGCTAAAATCCATGTTGACCACATCATCTGCACTACCCTCATCTATCTTCCTTGTTACTTCAAAAAATTCAGTCAAGTTGGTCAAACAAGATCTTCCCTTAACGAATCCATGCTGACTATCCTTGATCAACCTGTGACAGTTTATCCTGTCTCTCAGAATAGATTCCAATAATTTGCCCAATACTGAGGTTAGACTGACTGGCATGTGATTGTTCAGTCTATCCCTCGCTCCCTTTTTAAACAGAGGTACAATGTTAGCAATCCTTCAATCCTCCGGCACCACACCTGTATCCACTGAGGACTGGAAAATGATGGTCAGACCCTCTGCTATTACCTCTCTCGCTTCTTTTAAGAGCCTAAGATACATTTCATCTGGCCCTGGTGATTTATCAACTTTCAAGGATGCCATTCCCATTGATACTTCCTCTCTCCCTATGTTTATCACATCCAATACTTCAGACTCTTCCTCCTTCGCTACAATATCTGCATCGTCCCCCTCTTTTGTGAAGACACAGACACAAAGTATTCATTAAGAACCGAACCAATATCTTTCGCTCCAACACACAGGTTAACTTTTTGGTCTTTGATGGACCCTACTCTCTCCTTCGTTATGCTCTTAGCCTTAATGTACGGAGAAAACATCTTTGAGTTCACCTTGATTTTGCTTGCCAATATTCTTTCGTGCCCTCTCTTTGCTTTCCTAATATTCTTTTGGATTTCACCCCTCCACTTTCTATACTCCTCTCTGCTTTCTGTAGTATTGAGTTCTCGGTGTTGGACATAAGCTTTCCTTTTCTGCCTTTATCTTACCCTGTCGGCTCCTCGACATCCATGGGGCTCCAGATTTGGCCGCCTCACCCTTATTCTTTGTGGGCACATGTTTACCTTGAACCTCTTGAATCTCCCCTTTGAATGCCTCCATGCCTTCTGTCTAAGTCTGAAATTCCCTCCCTAAACCTGTCCACTTCTTCACCTCTCTTATCTCTATTAAGACGCATCTTAAAACCTATCTCTTTTACAATGTTTTTGATTGTCTACTTACACAATCAGAAAATGGTTACAGCACAGAAAGATGCCATTTAACCTGTCGTGTCAGTGCCAGGTGTTAGCAAGAGCAACTCACCAACTCCTGCACCTTCATCCCGTAGCCCTGCAGATTTTTTCTCAAGATAATTACCCAATTGCTTTTTGAAGGCCACAATTGAATCTGCCTGCATCAGTCTCTCAGGCAGTGCATTCCAGATCCTAAGTGCTCGCTGCATGAGAAAAGCTTTTCCTCTTGTCACTGTTGCTTCTTTTGCCATTCACCTGAAATTGGTGTCCTCTGGTTCTCGATTCTCCTGCCAATGGGAACAGTTTCTCCCGATCTACCCTGTCCAGACCCCTCATGATTTTGAACAGCTGTATCAAATCTTCTCTTCACCTTCTCCAAGGAGAACAGTCCCAGCTTCTCCAACCTATCCACGTAACTGAAGTTCCTCATCCCTGGAACTGTTCTCGTGTGTCTTTTCTGCACCCTTTCTAATGCCTTCACATCCTTCTGAAAGTACGGTGCTCAGAACTGGACACAATTCTCAAGTTGAAGCCGGACCTGTGTTTTGTACAGGTTTGTCATAACTTCCTTTGATGTGGCTTGGTGTCAAATTTTGTTTGGTTCTTGCTCCTTTGAAGTGCCTTGGGACAATTTTATTATGTTAAAGGTGGTATATAAATCAAAGTTTCCCTTCAATAGACATTTCTGCTATTCATTTGGAGGTTTTGGTGGGCGTTTTGTGTTTGTCCTTGCTGTTAATGTTAATATTTTTATCTCTTTCCAGGATGCCATGCGTTCAATTACAAAACAATCGATCAAAGAGGCTCGACTCAAAGAAATCAAACAGGAACTGCTCAACTCGGAGAGACTGAAGGTGAGAAACAGTGAAGCTCTCTTGAACTTCCGTTGGAATGAAAAAACATCAGATTGGCGAAGTTACAGGAAAACTAAAGTTGTGGGGGAAAATAGTTTTTTTATTCATCTTTGTTTAATTTTTTTTCAGTGAACTTTGTTTTCTGTTTTGTAGACCTACTTTGAGGACAATCCTCGAGACTTTCAGTTGTTACGACACGATAAACCTTTGCACCCAGCAATTGTGAAGCCACATCTGAAAAACGTACCTGATTACCTGAGTGAGTAACCTGGCCAGTGACCCACACTGGATGTAAAGGACCCATCCCTGTTGAGTTTGGACTCTGCTGGAGTAAAGACATTGCTATTCCAGAATGCAGAACTGGTTGGAGTGATCTGTGTTGGAAGGAAGGCATTTGGTGCTGTTGTGTACGATACCATTTACAAATCATGTGCATTGAAATGAAGTAACAATAGTGTAGAGACTATCAGTGAAGGGTGTGTAAGAATATTTAAGGGTAAATTTTCCACACCTCTGATGCCAGTACCTGCTGTTGGCATAATTAGTGAAATTACGCAGATCCTACCTTTCATTTATTAAATCCTGGCGGTGGGGGTCCCCAGGATTTTAGTGCACAGTCATGTGGGACATGAGCATCACGCAGTGGAAAAAATAGTTCAACCTGGAAAACTGTCTGAAATAACTTGCTTCAGAAAGTCCAGTTCCCTGGACTGGTGCCCAGACGCCTTATTGACTGGCTGGAGTGCACACTGTCACTCTTCATTTGCCTGAGAGTGTTGAAGTTCTTCCAGTGACCAGCTCGGTCTTGAACGTCATAACTCTCAATTCCTTAGCACATGATTCTCAACGAACTCAAGTCCAATTTTGTACAATGTCAGCTCCAGCATGAGACTGGACATTGCAACTGCAGAGGCACAGCTTAAGAGTGAAAAAGATTTGTGGAAGGAAAGCTGATGAGTATGCTTTGTAGAAATAAACATCAACTTGGAATAAAAAGGAGACAGAATGGAGGGGAAAGGAAGGACAGGACAAGCAGTGATAATGTTGATGTTTCCTGTGTATTTTTATCAGTGCAACACATCCTATGTACTTGACCGAATCTGACAAAATTGCGATAGCTGCAGTGTAATTCTACAGTTATTCGTGCACTGCATGTGCGAGGTGGAACAAAGCATAAAACATTCTCTCTCTACCCTACCCTGTAACAAGTTATCCTGCCAGATCTTTTGAGAAATAAATGTTGGGGGTTGGCAAGAATAGTAATAAGAGAAATTGTGGGAAAAAATCTGTTCTGTTCTTTGACTTGGAACGGAAATAATCGTCATATAGAATTAGGTCTATGAGCAATATGAAGTAAAGAGCGTTGAGAGGAATTTAGTGGGTGGAATGGCAAACAAATTTTAATGTGGTGGAAGATTCAGAATACCTGGACGCAATGAAGGCACGCCCATAAGCCACAAAGGAGCAGGTTTGGGTGCTGTTGGCGATAAAGGAATATAACTGGTAGAGAACGGCAGGTTTGGAAACAATAGTGGAGTTGTGTGGATAGTGTGAATTGGCTTCAAGAGTTGGGGAGCATTTTCTCAGGCGACAAAATGGGTTGACTGCATAGATTACACATGCTCTTCCTGAGCAATAGGGTGATTAGCCAGTCTTTTTTTTTAAACGAACACAGATTAAAGATCTTGCCTTAAGATGGCACTTGTCACAACCTCAGGATATCCCAAAGCAGTTCAGAGGCAATGAAGTATATTTCAAGTGAAGTCCCTTGTCCTGTAGGGAACCCACCAATTTGTGTTAAGCAAGATTCCACAAACAGAAATAAAATAAGTGGCCAGATAATTAGTTTTAGTGTTGTCAATTGAGGGATAAAGGCTGGGAGAATTCCCCTGCTCATTCTCTACTGGCATGGAATCTTGCATGTTCACCTGAGAGGGCCTTGGATCCACATGTGATCAGAAAGGCAGTAACTATGTCGCACTCATGAATGTACTGCTGTGTCATTTTTAGATGATATGCTCAAATCTCTGGAGCGGAATTTGAAATCATGACTTTCGGACCTGGCGAGAGTGCTGCTCACAAACTAACGCTGCCAACCAATATACATCATAGATCAGTTATTACCTCCAGCTGTTTGTGCCACCCGTTGCATCAGTGAAGCTGGAAAAGGAATATTTTAATTCAAGTTAGTTTTCTGATTTCAGCTGTCAAAACCATTAAAATGACTTTTATTTTGACCCTGCCAGTTCCCCGAACACTCCAAGGAATAGCTAACCCCCTCATCAGTAAGAGAAAAAGGAGGCGGAGAAAGATCCTGAAAAGCAACACCCAGAAAAAAATTAAGGTGAGAAAAAACCGAGAAACCGAAGTCCATTTTAGGGACCTACTGTTAGTTGGAAGTCAGTGTCATTTATACCCACTCAAATCATCAGCATTGTCCAGCTGTACGAAATTAACCTGCCAGGTTCTTTTCTCAATAGTCATCCATATAATGTAACTGAAGTGTGCTGGATCCGAGTACAGCACATCTGCATTGTGAATGTATCCCACAATGTTGTCCACTTGGCTTATTTTGCTTTTTGGGAGTTGTTACATATCCTTGATGCAGGTAATGTTTATGGATAGGGGAAAGAAAGGTGGAGAGCAGGAGATCTATTATCCAGCACAAAAAAGCTAAATACTGCAGATGTTGGAAATCTGAAATAAAAACAGAAAATGCTGAAAATAGTCAGCAGGTCTGGCCACATCTCTGGAAAGAGAGATGGTTAACATTTCAGATCGATGACCGTTCTTATGAAAGGTCACTAACCTGAAACCTGTCTGAAATCTGTCTTTCTCTCTCTATACGGACGCTGCTCGACCTGCTGAGGGGTGGGGTTAATGAAGGGGTATTTTCCTGAATAAGGAAGTCGTAGCCCAAGATTCAAGCCAGTAAGGAGCTGTCTGATTCCTAAGATTATGATTAAACGTGCATTCTCTACAAAGCTTCTTCCAGTTGAAGATGAGATACAGTAAGTCTTATAAGTTTGGTTTGCAAGTGTACTGTTCTAGATTATCTGCCTGGAACACCTCATTTATTGCCTTGAGAGACGATCCTCATGTAAGTGATGAGTTTTATCTGAGGTGCTGATGGATGAGGTGAATGAAGACGATGAGAACAGAAGAAATAGGAACAGCAGGAGGTTATATGGCCCCTCAAGCCTGAACTTCTACATTAACTTCACTTTCCCGCCACAATTGTCAGCTCTATTTTTCAAATGAGGATTCTTAATGCATCTGGGAAGCTATCTTATAATTAATTAATTAGTCACAACTGGCTAATAGTCCAGTTATCTCGCAGTAGCAATTGCTGCAGTCCATGGGATCGTTTTGTCATCAGGTGCTAACTATGTTGATGCACGTTACTAGTGGTTGGTAAATTTGGGTTTGTTGCACTGCAGTGTGGAGGGCACAAATGAATAGAAGGTGGATTGTGCTGTTGGTGTTGTGGAAGATCAATATAAAAGTTGGTTGTTTTCCTTTTTAGCCAATTATGAAACAGAATCCACTCAAGCATTTCACCTACAAGGGGAAGAAGAAAAAGACCAAGAGTGCGAGTTAAAGTTGAGCCTGCAGTGACCATAAAATAGAGGATTCGACTTGGTGGAATCAGAGACTGTTGTATCTACATGCCTTACATTGACACCCAGCTGTGGTCCTTGTACACCGGGAGGAGTCTACAATTGACAGAAGCTGCTCGAGGTGGTGGTGCAGTTTGCGTTTCTCCAGTTTAGTGTCACCGTGGATAATGGCATTGACTGAAATGTTTGTCCACTTAAGTGGAGCAAAAAGCTTTCTGTCCGTACTGAATTCTCGTAATGTTGCTTTTGTTCTGCACTTTTGAAAATGGGTTCCGGGTTGGAGTCTTATTCCGTTTATTCCCTTCGGACAAAACTTTGAAACTGTTGCCCTTGCTGGCTTAGTGAGTGATGCATGTCATTCTTTTAAAGTATTCTATTTCCCCCACCCACCACTCCTCTTCCCCAACACCCTCCCCCCACCCACCCACCCACCCAATAAAACCCCATGCATTAACACAATTGTTTTGAATAACTGTTAATTTTGTACAAACCAGTTTTTTTTCTTGCTTTTAGTTGCTTCGACTTGGGTACATTCTGGATTGCTGAACACTGAGTTCACATTTATGCCCTTAGTTTTTCCGATATAGGAAACGTGAATGAGGTTGGATCCTTTTTTGGCTTTAAGACTTCATGCAAAATGAAACTCCTATCCAAATTTCACAAGATAGCTTAGAAAAAAATGTCCAAGACACGGTCACCATGTCTGAGCACTTTTATTGTCCCTGTTGTGTTGGTTTTCAGTAGCTGTTGGAAACAGTTCAGATATGGTTCATCATCACATCTCAACCTTTTTATCCTTCCAAAAAAACTTTAACTTCATTAACTTTCTCTCAAAGCTTGGGATTATTTATGTTGACAAAATGAATTCAGTTTTGCTTTTAAAAGCAGCAGACAGGGTTTGCTGCTTGAAAATTTTTGTTACATTGGAAACAAATATATTCAGCCAACTGGCCTTCGCACGCTTGTTGGCCTCAGTTTTCCAGATAATGCCAAGCTTTAAGAAGAATTTGACCTTTGGTTCCCAAAGGAACTAGGCTCCTTTAGTTGGAAGGTTTGCGCCAGTCTGATTTTCTTGCCTGCTATAGTCTCAGACCTGACCCCTGGGTTTTCTGACAAGGCACAGTTATTGTGAGAAAGAAAGACTTGTATTTATATGGTGCTTTGCACAATCTCAATATATCCCAAAGCACTTTACAGCCAATGAAGTACTTTTAAAGTGTAGTCTGTTGTCATGTAAGTAACACAGAAACATAGAAAATAGGAGCAGGAGTAGGCCATTTGGCCCTTCGAGCCTGCTCCGCCATTCATTATGATCATGGCTGATCATCCAATTCAGTAGCCTGTTCCGGCTTTCGCCCCATACCCTTTGATCCCTTTAGACTCCAGGGTTATATCTAACTCCTTTTTGAAAACATTCAATGTTTTGGCCTCAACTGCTTTCTGTGGTAGCGAATTAGACAGGCTCACCGCCCTCTGGGTGAAGAAATTTCTCCTCATCTCAGTCCTGAAAGGTTTACCCCGTATCCTTAGACTATGACCCCTGGTTCTGGACTCCCCCACCATCAGGAACATCCTTCCTGCATCTACCCTGTCAAGTCCTGTTAGAATTTTATAGGTTTCTATGAGATCCTCCCTCACTCTTGTGAACTCCAGCGAATATAATCCTAACCGACTCAATCTCTCCTCAAACATCAGTCCCACCATCCCAGGAATCAGTCTGGTAAACCTTCGCTGCACTCTCTCTATAGCAAGAACATCTTTCCTCAGATAAGGAGACCAAAACTGCACACAATATTCCAGTTGTGGCCTCACCAAATCCCTGTATAATTGCAGCAAGACATCCCTGCTCCTGTACTCAAATCCTCTCGCTATGAAGGCCGACATACCATTTGCCTTTTTTACCGCCTGTTGCACCTGCATGCTTAGCTTCAGCGACTGGTGTACGAGAACACCCAGGTCTCGCTGCATATTCCCCCCTCTCAGTTTATAGCCGTTCAGATAATCTGCCTTCCTGTTTTTGCTACCAAAGTGGATAACTTGACATTTATCCACATTATACTTCATCTGCCATGCATTTGCCCACTCACTCTTGTCCAAATCACCCTGAAGACTCTCTGCATCCTCCTCACAACTCACCCTCCCACCCAGTTTTTGGTCAACTGCAAATTTGGAGATATTACATTTCGTTCCTTATCTAAATCATTAATGTATATTGTGAATAGCTGGGGTCCTAGCACCAATCCCTGTGGTACCCCACTAGTCACTGCGTGCCATTTGGAAAAAGACCCATTTATCCCTACTGTTTGTTGCCTATCCGCCAACCAATTTTCTCTCCATCGCAATACACTACCCCCAATCCCATGCGCTTTAATTTTACACGCTAATCTCTTATGTGGGACTTCGTCGATAGCCTTCTGAAAGTCCAAATAAACCACATCCACTGGCTCTCCCTCATCAACTCTACTAGTTACATCCTCGAAGAATTCTAGTCGATTTGACAAGCATGATTTCCCTTTTGTAAATCCATCCTGATTCTGTCCGATTCTACCACTGTTCAAGTGTTCTGCTGCAAAAATCTTTGATAATGGACTCCAGAATTTTCTCCACTACCGACGTCAGGCTGACTGGTCTATAATTCCCTGCTTTCTCTCTACCTCCCTTTTTAAATCGTGGGGTTACATTAGCTCCCCTTCAATCTGTAGGAACTGATCCTGAGTCTATAGAAATTTGGACGATGACCACCAATGCATCCGTTATTTCTAGGGCCACTTCCTTAAGTACTCTGCGATGCAGACCATGAGGCCCTGGGGATTTATCGGCCTTCAATCCCATCAGTTTCCCCAACACCATTTCTCTACTAATACTGATTTCTTTCAGTTCCTCTCTCTCACTAAGCCCTGTGCTCCCCAACATTTCTGGCATGATATGTGTGTCCCAGTTTGTGAAGACAGAACCAAACTATGAATTTAGTTGGTCAGCCATTTCTTTATTCCCCATAATAGATTCCCCTGTTTCTGACTGTAAGGGACCTACATTTGTCTTCAATCTTTTTCTCTTCACATACCTTTAGAAACTTTTACAGTCAGTTTTTATGTTCCCCGCAAGCTTCCTCTCGTACTCTATTTTCCCCTCCTTAATCAATCCCTTGGTCCTCCTTTGCTGAATTCTAAACTGCTCCCAATCCTCAGGTCTGTTATTTTTCCTGGAAAATTTATATGCCTCTTCCTTGGATCGAATGCTATCTCTAATTTCACTTGTAAGCCATGGTTTGGCTGCCTTTCCCCTTTTACTTTTGCGCCAGACAGGGATGAACAATTGTTGCAATTCATCCATGTGCTCTTTAAATGTTTGCCATTGCCTATCCACCGTCATCCCTTTAAATAACGTTTCCCAATCCGTCGTGGCCAACTCGCACCTCATACCTTTCTAGTTTCCTTGACTAAGATTCAGGACCTTTGTCTCAGAATCAACTATGTCACTCTCCACCTTGATGAAGAATTCTACCATATTATGGTTGCTCATCCCAAAGGGGTCCGCACCACGAGATTGTCAATTATTCCCCTCTCATTACACAATACCCAGTCTAGGATGGCCTGTTCTCGAGCTGGCTCCCCAATGTAATGGTCCAGAAAACCATCCCGTATACTCTCCAAGAAATCCTCTTCTACGGTATTGTGACTAATTTGATTTGCTCAATCTATATGCAGATTAAAGTCACCCATAATTACAGTTGTTCCTTTATTGCATGCTTCTCTAATTTCCTGTTTAATGCCATTCCCAACATCACCACTACAGTTTGGGGGTCTATATACAACCCCCACTCATGTTTTTTGCTCCTTAGTGTTTCTCAGCTCTACCCACACAGATTTCATATCATCAGAGCGAATATCTTTCCTCACTATTGCGTTAATTTTCTCTTTAACCAGCAATGCAACTCCACCGCCTTTTGCCTGTCCTTCCGAAATACTGAATACCCCATGATGTTCATTTCCCATCCCTGGTCACCTTGCAGCCATGTCTCCGTAATCCCGACTATATCATATCCGTTTACGTCTATTTGCATGATTAATTCATCCACTTTATTGCGAATGCTTCGCGCGTTAAGGCACAAAGCCTTCAGGCTTGTCTTTTAAACATAACTTGTCCTCTATCCAATATTTTTCACTGTGTCCCTGTTTGATTCTGGCCCTTGATTTCTCTGCCTATCACTTTTCTTATTCCCCAATACTGTCTTTTGATTTTGTCTTTGATTTCCCCCCCCCACCCCCCGATTCTTTGCAAAGGTTCCCATCCCCCTGCCATTTTAGTTTAAACCTTCCCCAGCCCCTCTAGCAAATACTCCCACGAGGACATCAGTCCCTGTCCTGCCTAGGTGTAACCCGTACAGTTTGTACTGGTCCCCCAGAACCGGTCCCAATGCCCCAGGAATCTAAAACCCTCCACCTCACCATCTCTTCAGCCACGTATTCATCTGCTATTTCCTGATATTTCTACTCCGACTAGCATGTGGCACTGGTAATAATCCTGAGATCACTACCTTTGAGGTCCGACTATTCGACTTACTTCCTCGCTGCCTATATTCTGCTTTTAGGACCTCATCCTTTTTTTTTACCAATGTCGTTTGTACCAATGTGTACCACGACCACTGGCTGTTCACCTTCCCCCTTCAGAATGACCTATAACCGCTCTGAGACATTCTTGACCCCAGCACCAGGGAGGCAACATACCATCCTGGAGTCTCTTTTGCGGCCACAGAAACGCCTATCTATTCCCCTTACAATTGAATCCCTTATTGCATTTCCACATTTCTTACTCCTCCCCTGTGCAGCAGAGACAACTGTGGTGCAACGAATTGGGCTGTTGCTGCTTTCCCCTGAGAGGCCATTACCCCAACAGTATCCAAAGCAGTATATCTGTTTTGCAGGGGAATAGCCACAGGAGATTCCTGCACTGCCTGCCTGGACCTCTTGCTCTGGCTGGTGGTCACCCATTCCCCTCCTGCCTGTGCGGTCTGAGCCTGCGGTGTGACCACTTCTCTACAGGTGCTATCCACGAAACTCTCCGTCTCGTGGATGCTCCACAGTGTCCCCAGCTGCCACTCCAGCTCCAAAACCTGAATTT
Organism: Heterodontus francisci; assembly: GCF_036365525.1. NCBI lineage: Eukaryota > Metazoa > Chordata > Chondrichthyes > Heterodontiformes > Heterodontidae > Heterodontus > Heterodontus francisci. Next base: position 9,527,899 of record NC_090417.1, read on the forward strand.
CCAGGAGCTGCAGCTGGACAGATTTCCTGCATACATGGGCACTGGAATTGTTCCCAGCTTCCGAATTGGAGCAGGAGGAGCACACCATGGCTTTGAGCTCTCCTGCCATGACTTAACCCTTTAAATTAACTTAAACCTTCTGGAAGATTTCAATGTCCAATAATATCAGTTACTCTGGGGCCCTTCTTCCCTGGTCCTCGTTATTACAGAATTCCCTTTAAAAAAAAAACTACTTACTATATTTGAAATAAACTTTAAACTTTTCTTCCCTGAGATACTTACCCAGCTTTTTGGAGCTTTTCCCGAACAGCAGTGACTCACCAACCAATCACCTTGTCGCTCTCCTGTGACGTTACTGTTAGCTTGTTTTTCTTTTTGTTTTCAAAACTCCGGTGCACTGGAAGAGCTCCTCGCTGCTCTGCTCCCGGAAAGTAAGAGACTGGGCTTCGATCCTCGGGTTCGATTTATAGGCTCCGCTCTCGGTTTTCTCCCCACCGGTCTGCTCCGCTCCTCTCTGCTCTGCTCCCAGAAGGTAAGAGCTTCCATGGCAGCCAATTTGCTCACAGCAGTCTTCCATATTTGTCAGTATGATACCGACCAAATAATCTGTCTCTGAGTGATGCTGATTGAGGGATAAATATTAGTCAGTATAATGGAGATAACCTCTCCTACCCCTCTTTGCCCTTGGGATCTTTTCCATCCAGCTGAGCGGGTCAGACTCAGTATAACGTCTCATCAGAAAGACGGCATCTTCGACAGGGCAGCAGTCCTCAACGCTGCACTGAAGATAGTCAGAATTGTATGTTAACGAATGCACAAGAAGTTGTAATGCGCAGAAGAACACTGCTCCAGCTATTTGATCTTCAAAGTACAGAACAGAAACTAAATGTCCTCATGTTTTGAACTGAATTTGATCCTTCATTTTCCTTCACTGGCATACTTATGCAGTCTGTTGACTTGCTATTCAGAGATTCTGAGTAGGAGTTCTGATAATGCAGGTCAGAAAACTCAGAATAGGATCCATTGTACTTACTCCAGCAAGAATTTCCAAATTTGGGTCAAGTAACATGAGATGATACAACTATTATGAATAAATCTGCCAGCTTTAACGACAGTGCCCAGTGTCATGCCATGCCATAATTTCCAAAATTACTATTTAAAATATTAATCAATTTCAGGGAAGTATCATAAAGTGCTACATTAACACTGCAAATGCCACAATGTTTCCTCCAAATCTCGATCACACAATCCTCAAGCCACACTGTTGACAGTTTTTTTAAATTGACCTAACAAAGGCAGGAATTGAATCTGCACCCTCACCAGTAACTGACCAGAGGATTCATTCCAAGAATTCAGAGCAATTGCACCAGGGAAGAGAAAAGTGGTTAACATTGGAGCTTGACAGAGACATGTTCACACAGGGCACATGTTTTTAGCTTTTGTGCAAAGAGTTCTCACGAAGTAGGAATTGATGTATTTTTGATGGAAACAGCTGCATGGAGCACAGGAGGAGGTGGCTTTCACGATGTAGGAAAGAGTTTTGTTTGAAGTCATACAATGATACGTAATCAGAAGGAAGTCTGCACAAAAGTTAAGACGTTAGGTGATTGAAGAACCCCAGTGATATTCACGGGAAACGTGGAGTAAGAGAGGACTGATCCTTGAAAGGACTGAATTAATGGGGATTGAAATGGCAAAGGAAGAGCCAGTGATGACAGCAGAGAGCAATTCTGGAGTACGGTACATTCGTTTCCCTCTTTATGTTCATGATGCACGAATTAGTACTTGTTAAATTCCTGGGTGTCATTTTAACTTATCTAATCGTAGCCACAGTATCACTTGCAATGGCTTCTCTTCCTTCTCCTGCACTGCCAGCTCTGGTGACCCCTCCTATTTCTCATTTCCATGCTGCTCCTCGGTGCTATCCAAAAGCAAAGCGTTCGTTTTCAGGTACACTGACGACACTCAACTCTACCTCACCACCACCTTGCCTAACGAATCCACTGTCAAAATTATCAGATCCCTTTCCATCCGTGTAAATGGGATTTATGCTGCACTTCTGAGGGCAGAGCGGGAGCAGCTGCAAGGAAATTCCAAACATTTGTCTTTTTCACTACGCTTTCTCTTCAGTTAGAAGGTGAAACAGGACCAGCAACTTTCCCGTTTCGTTATCCACATTCCAATTCTCTGTGCACACCTTTCATCTGGGGCTCACTCCCAATGTTGGGTCTGGAATTTTATGGCCACCCAACAAGTGGGCTGGTGGCGTTCCTGTCCCCCTTCCACTTATGCTGCAATTTTAAGCGGGGCAGTGGCGACAAATAGCCTGATCCAGGCCAATATCGGTTCTTAAATGGTTAACTAACTGACGATTCAGGGCCTCCTCCCACCGCCGTGGGTATTTTACCCTCGGTGGCCGGACGGCAAAGGCCCCAAGAACCCTGCTGACAAAAACCAGGCAGCCTTCTTGCGGGCTGCGGGGAGCCCTCCTGATTGGGCACCCTGTGCTCCACGGAGGGCCGCCCCTAAAGCCCCAACTGTCCCTGACGAACAACACTTCCTGCCCTGCCCCTCAACCAACCACCAACCCACCCCCGCCTCGCCAGGGCTTGGCGAATTGTCCCTGGCAAGGCCTGAAAAATTTACCTGAATTCCGGGGCTGGCCTTCCTGTTGCCTCCAATGACTGGGTATAGTCCCAGCAGTGGCCACTGCTCCCGGTGGTGCTGCTGAGACTAAGAGCCTGCTGACTGGCTGGCAGCTCCATTCAGCGGTACCTCCTGCCAAGGCCAATTAAGGGCCTGGGGCTTGAAAAAATCCCAGCCTGGCTCCCCACTGACCTTTTGGCTGGTGGGAGGGGCCTTCCGCCCAACTTAAAATTCTGGCCTGGCGTAAGTGTCAAGATAAGTAAATGAGCTCGCAGGATTATATTAACAGCTTTGTGATATACCCCACGAACTAACTGAAGGGGGTTTCTCAGTAAATCAATACGATAAAACTGATTATCTCCACATGATAAATGTTAGTTGTTCTTGGTCTTGCTTTAGCCCTTCCTACCTTGAGATCAAGACCATCAAAAAGCTGGGGCAATGATCGGCTCAACACTGATCTCAGTTTAAGCCTATTGACCCACAAATATGCCAATATGTCAGTCGAAGCGTGTGGTGAAGGCACAGCTAACATTGGCCCTTTGGCTGTGCTTGCAACCCACGGAAAGAGGACAGATGATTGGAGGACATTTCCTCTTCGTTGACCCTTTATGGCTGGTGGAGAGGATTGTCTTTTCCAAGGTCAGAGCAGCAACACTGTCATATTTGGGAATGGAGGAAGGTCAAGTCTGACAACTTATGGAGCTTGGATTGTAAGAACTCCTTCGAGCAGCAAGATTTCGGGAGGAACTAAAAGGAGACGTCACTGTGAGAGGAAATACACAGACTGTATGTTATATGGACTACCGAGGACATGGGGGTATGACCATAAACTCTGTACCCTCATTCCTCCATTCATCCCGCTATCCAGTTGCTCAGGCTGAACCCGACTCTTCATCTTACCACCTAAATCAACCAGGTGTATTGATATGCTGCTTGGTGATAACTTAACTCCTGGCGGATGGGGAGGACTGAAGGTTGTGTTGCTTTGTTGCAACATGACTGAATAGGACAGACTCAATGTACCAAGTGAAAATTATCTGTTCATCCTGTCATATGTTCATAAGTATGGGCCTCCTTATCTTCCTAGTCAGCACACCTTTTGCTATTTCCATATGTTGACTGATGGGTTTCTGTATTTCCAGCATTTTTGTTTTTGTTTCAGGTTTTTAATTTTTATTGTAAAAGAAAAGGAGTTTTTCACGTTCTCAGCAGATTTAATTTAATGTAAATGTACTATCCTTCCAAACATACAAATGGTGTAAATGATTGTTTATCTGTGAAGTGGTAAATTACAAATTTTAAATAAAGTACAATTTGAATAAAAGACATCTAAATAGAAAGTATTAGCGACGATTTTATGAATTACATTTTTAAGTATCTGTAATTTGTAGATAACTCGTTCTCCGTTATGTTATGCATAAGTCGCAGATGGCAACATTGATCTCTGTAAACTATGTATTAAATGAAGCAATATCTACCTCTGCGGCTAAAAGATGGTACTACCAGAGCCTTGAGCGCTATCTATGAAGACAGTTCAGTGCAATACTGAGGGAGTGTGGTACCATATGCCCCATGGTTGGATGTTAACAAAAATCCCAGGGCACTAGTCTATTTGGAGAAGAGCAGAGAACTCCTTGTATCCTGGCAAATATTTATCCCTGTTGTTTGTGTGTAAATTGGCTGCTGTGTTTCCTGCATGACAACAATGACGACACTTCTGAAGTATTTAATTTGGTCTCACGCACTTTGGGACATCTCAAAGTGATGAAATGCAAGTCTTTCTGTTTGGAGCAGAATCTTCCTTTGATGTCGAGAGGTTATGACACCGTGTGCTGGCATTCAATTCAGTTTCTTTACAGAAATACACCATACTTGACCCCGGACCATATTAACCAGGGGCTGTTCAGGGAGCTGTGGAAGATCCCATGCTTTTATTTGAAGTGCTTGAGAGTTCATTTGGCAAATATGTATCTCTGAACGAATGCCAGTGAGAAGAAAAATGGAAAATTTGTGTCAGTGATGTCTGTGGGATCTTGCTGTGTGACGATTGGCTGCTGCGTCCACATACATCACAAGGGTCAGCACACTTTGAGACGGTGAGACACTTGTTGAAAAAAAAATCGCCATTCGATGTGATTTAAGGAGGGACAAATGAAGGTCCTGGTCCGCCGTGAAGTGGCCACTTTTAAACGCCATTGTGGAGCTATTTCTTTGCCAGCCGCTCGCGGCTGAGAGAAGACGCCGCACCCGCGCCAGCCCGAACTTCAAATCCAAGCACGTGAGCACACCGCCAACCGTCACTTCAAGCCCCTCTCGGATTGGACGGAGCCGCCGCCGCGTGACCTCCGTGCTTGGTTATCATTGGACCGTTTCAAATCTTGCGTGTCGCCTCCCAATATTTTTCTTCAAACAAAAAAGCTTTGATAAATCCAACATTCTTATCGGAACAGGTTCATAGCGAGTTTCTTCTAGGAGGAGAGAGGGTTTTCAGTCAAGGAATGGCTGACCGGACGGTGGGTGTCTTCTGCTCTTGGAGAAGCGGTTTTAACTGTCTGGCTCTTTTGTTTTTGGTGTCTGATAAAGTTTCATTCGTTTTGGCGTGTTGGGGAGGGAAGTGCAGTCTTTGGCCGAAAGGGGTGGGTGAGGTGGATGTTTACATTCCACTGAGCCATTTAGAGCTATAATATCCCAGGACTTTGTGGTTGCTCCCTGGGCTTCACCTCCATCCACTCGCTGCTGTGATGCACCTTGAAGCTGAATAGCTCATGTCGCCCATTACAAGGGGCAACGTGAGCCACTTGGGGAGCGGTTCCCAAATAGTACCCACTACTTGTGGACTCCTGAGCCATTATAAGGTCCAGATTTCGGGAGATGGGACACGTGGAAGAAAGCAACGCCCCCATGTTTATATATTGTCTTTCACGACCTTGGGATGTCCCTAAGCGCTTTGCACCGAATTTGGAAGTGCAGGTGCGGTTGTAATGTAACGGCAGCGAATGTATGCTTAGCAAGGTTCCCATGGACAGTACTTGGATCGTGAGGAGAATAATCCCTTCTTGTAGTGTTGATTGATGGATAAATGTTCATCAGTTCACCGGGGAGAGCTCCACAACGCTTCGTCAGTCATACCACGAGAGAGCAGATAGTTCTCAAAGACTTTCTCAATACTTCATTGATGTAACCGCAGATTTTTTGCTCAAGTTTCTGGAGTGAGACTCGAACTCCAAATCTTCTGACGCACTGAGCCACAGACTAAAGTTCAGCATTTTGGCTATACAGGGGTTGTTAGTTAGGCATTGTGAAATCTGAACTGACAACTGTTGAGAGTATCTATTGGCATTGCAAAGACTACGATTTACAACTGCTAACTGCTCACTTTGATATCGTTATTTGTCTCCTCCTTGTTTTCAGACGAAGGTGAATGTTGATCATAGTGGGGGTTTAACTTGGGTTGGAAATGGTGAAGATGGATCTCCCAGTTCATTGGACTCGAGGGCATTGTTTGGAAGGTTTGTACATTTTGGTAAGATGATTTAAAAAGCAAGTATTTGTAAATGGTTATGCTGGAGAGTATGTTTCAAATGGAGTAAGACAAATCTGGGACATCATTAATAATAGAATTGTAATGTTTAGTTTAGAGATACAGCACTGAAACAGGCCCTTCGGCCCACCGAGTCTGTGCCGACCATAAACCACCCATTTATACTAATCCTACACTAATCCCATATTCCTACCACATTCCCACCTGTCCCTATATTTCCCTACCACCTACCTATACTAGGGGCAATTTTTATAATGACCAATTTACCTATCAACCTGCAAGTCTTTTGGCTTGTGGGAGGAAACCGGAGCACCCGGAGGAAACCCACGCAGACACAGGGAGAACTTGCAAACTCCACACAGGCAGTACCCAGAATTGAACCCGGGTTGCTGGAGCTTTGCTGCTGCAGTGCTAACCACTGCGCCACTGTGCCGCCCCTAATGTACTATGTTTATTTAAGAAAACATTCTTCCCATCTCCCCTCTGATTCTTTTCCCAATAATCTATGCCCTGATTAGTGACCATCCTGCCAGTAGAAACTTTTTTTTCCCCCTATTTACTTGTCCAATCTCTTGATGATTTTGAACACCAAATAACTGTCACCTTGTGCTTTTTTTGTCTCGGGCTAACAATCCCAGCTTCTGTAATCTCTTGTCCATTATAACATGCGAGGAGGTCCACTTTGCATCTTCTCCAAGGCCTTGACATTCTTAAAGTGTATTGCCCAGAATTAGATATAAAAACTCCAGTTCAGGCATGACCTGTGATCTGTTTATAAAAAAAAAAATTTTAAACAGCCTATCCACTTAAAATGATTTGTGTATGTGGAGTCTCAGGTCTCATCAGTGATATACCCTCCTGAAAATTGTACCATGTAGTTAATAATGGCAATCCTCGTTGGTCCTACAAGATACACAGCTTCATACTTCTCTGCATTAAATTTCATCTGCCCATGTGGCTGTCTATTTCACCAGTCTGTGTCTTCTTAAAGTCTGCTGTTATTCTCTTCACTGTTGACTACGTTTCCAAAATTGTTCGTTCTGCAAACTTTGAAATTATGGCTTCTGTATCCAAGTCCCGGGCTGGGTATATATAAATCAGCAGTGATCTGAATACCGGCCCCAAAGGGCACAACTATATATTTGACTCCAGTCTGAGAAGTAATGGTTCATCAATTCTCTCTCTATTTGCCAATTTCATATCTGTATTGCCAATGTCCCTTTAATTTTTATGGGCTTCAATTTGGGTAAAAAGATTATGTGGCACTTTGAGAGTCCATACGCAAGCCATCAACTATAAATTCTGCAGGCATCTTCAGAAATTTTTCTGTTATTTCATTGAATTTAATTTAATGCAATGACACTAACAAAGCAAAGGAGTACTTTTACATTCATATAGCAACTTTCTCAACTTCAGAATGTCCCAAAGCTGTGTCCAGCCAGTCAAAAGCTTTTGCAGTGTTGTCACTGTTCTGGTAAAGCAAATATGACGGCCAATTTGTGCACAAAGAACCATGAGGTATGTGAATGGATATTATGATTTATGGCTGTTGATTGAGGGGTAAATATTGATTAGGACACTGAGAGAACTCTCCAGTTCTTGTTTTTTAAATAGTGCTGTGGAATCTTTTGCATTCATATCAGGGGGCACATGTGGTCTCAGTTTCATGTCTACTTCGAAAGATGGCATTGTTGATGATGCAGCACTCTGTCAGTACTGCACGGGAATATAAACCTGGATTATATTGCATTCATATACGGCTCACAGCTGAGAATTAAGCTCTTTATTTCAAGCAAAAGATGCTTTTACGCTGATCATTCTTGATCGCTATCCAAACAGAGCTGCTTGTGTACTTCTCTTCAGCTGTTACTTTCAGCTGTTGGCTGTTGCTTTTGGAGGCAATTTAGACTAAATATCAAGACCAGCTCCTTACCATGAATTTACTGAAACCTTCTGCCACGTGGAAAGGTTTGACATTTTTCTCAGTCTCTGGGGAGGCGGTGGCGTACTGGTATTGTCACTGGACTAGTAACCCAGAGACCCAGGTATTGCTCTGAGGACATGGGTTCAAATCCCACCACAGCAGAAGGTGGAATTTGAATTCAATTAATAAATCTGGAATTTAAAGCTAGTCTATTGATGGCCATGAAACCATTGTCGATTGGTGTAAAAACCCATCTGGTTGACTAATGTCCTTTAGGGAAGGAAATCTGCTGTCCTTAGCTGGTCTGGCCTACATGTGACTCCAGATCCACAGCAATGTGGTTTACTCTTGCATGCGCTCGAAATGGCCTAGCAAGCCACTCAGTTCAAGGGCAGTTAGAGATGGGCAATTAATGCTGGCTTGGCCTGCGACGCCCACATCCCATGAATGAATAGAAAAAATCAATGGTGCTGTCTGTTCACTGACCATTACAGTACTTATATTGTCATGTGTGGCTGGTGGAAGGAGATGCGTACATCTGCTGTTGCCTATACTTATGTGGTAGAAAAACATCGAAGCTGTTCCTTTTGTCTAATCTGTGCAAGCAAGTGGTGTGAATTTCCAGAACACTCTCAGCTGATGGTACTGACACACCTGTTCACAAGCCAACACTTGTTGATAGTTGGCAGGAAATATTTTGGATAGCGAGTAGCTGTTTGTCACAAGGGTGTTAAATAATGTCTAATATTTTGCCTTTTAAAGCCTCATGATTGTTGTGGAGTACCCCAATTTTTCCAGTTGTTGATTGAGGGAGTAGTGTTGGCCAGGATACTGGGAGAACTTAATGGTCTGAAAAGAAAATAATTTTAAGGATCACCAGAACCACTAGAACAGGCAGGTGGGGTCTCGGTTGAAAATATCATCTGAATAAGGTCTTTTAAGTCTTGAACATTTTAATGCTTCCAAACTAATATTAATGGGACCACTCGTGATTTTCTCCATTTGAAATAGATTTAATGAAATGTTCATTGCAAGTTCAAGGGCATTTAGGGATGGACAACAAATACTGGCCTTGTCAGTGATGCTCACATCCCATTAAAGAATAAAAAATGTACTTGCGCTTCAGCAATATACAGTGTATCTGTGTCTTAGTTGAAGTGACTGAATATAATCTCTTCAAGTTTGCTGATGATGCAAAGTAAGCTGTGAGGAGGATGCAAGGAGTCTGCAGAGGGATATAGATCGGTTGAGAGAGTGGACAAGAAGATGACAGATTCAGTATAATTTGGGGAAATGTGAAATTTTTCACTTGTTTAGGAAGACTAGAAAAGCAGATCTTTAAGCAAAGGTAAGAGAATTAACATGCAGGTGCAGCAAGCAACAACAAAACCAAATGGTATTTTAGCTTCTATTGGAAGGGTTTGGATTTTACAAGTAAGGAAGTGTTGCTGCAGTTATATAGCACGTCCGTGACGCCACACTTGGGGTACTGTGTACAGTTTTGGCCTCCTTATCTAATGAAGGATATACTTGCCTTGGAGGGAGTTGCAGCACAGGTTCACTTGCTGGGTTGAGAGGTCCTTGAAATGTATAAGATTCTGAGAGGGGAGATGCTGAGAGGCTGTTTTCATGGTCTGGAGAACGAGGAGTCACAGTTTGGGGGGAAATAAGGGTTAGCCATCTAGGACTGAAATGAGAAATTTATTCACTCGGATGGTTGTGAATCTTTGGCATTCTCTTCCGTCACAGGGCTGAGGATGCCCAGATGTTGAGTATATTCTAGACTGAGATTGATGGTCTAATGGTACAAGATATCACTTCCTTATCATTGCATTATACTGAGATTTCAATGATAAATTAGTGTATTTGGGGCTGGCAGGAAATTATTTTGTTCACCAGCTACTTTGGCTTTTAGTGAAGTTAGTTGATTCTCTCGTCCTTTCTTCTCCTGTCCAAGAAGCTGTTTCAGATTCAGCAGTGAACACTACCATTTAGCATTAACGTTTGTGAGAATGTCCAGTGATTTATGAAATGAGTTGTATTTGGGGTTCTTGGGAGTATTTACAATTCCCTCTCAATGTATTGTTTGCTGTAAGTGAATGTCTTTTGTAATTGGACACTTTTTTTCATTTTCAAGAAATTCAAAATTTGGCCTGAACACCATGGGCTCTGATGTGGCAAGAAATTACTGTCAATTGACAATGTGTAAATACAATGAAGTAAGTATTGTCCATGGTGGGTACGTTCATATTGTTTTGTCTGTGATATAGTTGGAGTGTCAGTTTGAGACTGTGCTGAATTGGAATTAAAGGCTTGCTCAGGTCAGGAAAAAACCCAACCTGAACCCGACCAAACCACATCGGACCCGGCCCGAGTCTGCATTTTTTCCTGAGCTGACCTGACTACCAGAATGTTCACTTTACCTTCCGACTCCCAATCTGCAGGAAGCTGCAGCATGAGCTTGATGACGTCATGGAGACGCTCACTGCGCCGACTTGAGAGTTTACCTTCTTGACGACCCAGACTCCCAGCTCAATTGGGCATTTCAACTTTTGACACTTACCAGCAGAGCAAAATGCAACTCTCGCTGTGCGTGTACAATCCGGACCTGACCTGACCTGACCCAAGCCGGACCCGGAAGAGCGACCCGACATGTTGTTTGGTCTGGTTTGGGTAGCAGGCCTTTAACTGGAATAACGCTTGTTTGATCTTTGTGCTTATTTCCAATACATAGAGTAGTTCTATTTACATTTCATTGTTTTATTCATTTACTTGATCACTGCAAAAGGTTGCTGTTAAATACAATGTTAGTTTATGTTTTTTGCTATGGCAACCTGGGCAAGATTACGTTTGTATTTACTAGATTGCTCGGTATTGACATACAGAGAAATGTAATTTAATGTAACATGAACATTTCACAAGTGTAGCTGTATACTTTGAAGAAACTCCCAACTTCCAAGGGTAATGCAGCAGTGCAGCCTTTTAAAATATTTGTCCTCCCACAATAAAGGAGGCAAAGCATACTTGAACTCGTATGTTATAAAGTGTGATCGAAGTGATGTCCGGCCAATATTGATCCCTCATTCAACATCAGAAGAACAGATGCTCTGGTCATGATCAGATTGCTGCTTGTGGGAGTTTGCTGTGTGCAAATTGGCTGCTGCATTTCGTACATTGCAATGGTGACTACGCTTCGAAAGTGCTTGATTGGCTGTAAAGCACTTTGAGATGTCGGGTGGTCGTGAAAAGCGCTGTATAAATGCAGGTCTTTATTTTCTTTTGATTTATTGGGACAGCCTTCTCCCCAGCACTACTTCATCATAGTGTAATATACAGGTCAAAATACTCTCACCAGAAATGATCCAAATTTGGAACAATTTAATCTAGAATTGTAGTGCTCAGTGTTAGCCACAGTTGAAGCGAACAGAATGTGAAATGTTAACACTCCCGCTATTACATGTTATTAAAATTGCGGCGCAGTGGTTAGCACTGCAGCCTCACAGCTCCAGCGACCCGGGTTCAATTCTGGGTATTGCCTGTGTGGAGTTTGCAAGTTCTCCCTGTGTCTGCGTGGGTTTCCTCCCACAGCCAAAAGACCTGCAGGTTGGTCAGTAAATTGGCCATTATAAATTGCCCCTAGTATAGGTAGGTGGTAGGGGAATATCGGGACAGGTGGGGATGTGGTCGGAATATGGGATCAGTGTAGGATTAGTATAAATGGGTGGTTAATGGTCGGCACAGACTCGGTGGGCCGAAGGGCCTGTTTCAGTGCTGTATCTCTAAATCAAAATCAAATCAAAATGCTGGTCAGCATGTGAAAATTCCCTTGGGTTGGAGTTTGTGATGAATATCCATTCAAAGTCATTAGTGAGAAAAGCAGTTAGATATTTCATTGTGCAGCAAGATGAGTATGAATGCTTTGCCACAGAGCAGTTGTAACAGAGACCAATGCATCTCGAGGTAAAAGTTGATAAATATTCAAAAGCAGAGAAAGATTCGGTGGGCTTATTTTGCGGGGGGTGGGGGAAGGAGGAGAGTGAGAGCAGTATTGGGGTACCCGTTTCATGAGCTGGCACCGAGGTACGTGTTTCTTTTAATCCTGTTGTATTTATGGGTGCTGCATCATTTAAAATAAACCGGTTGATATCTCAGTTTAGCATGTTGACCAAAATGTGTCATGTATACTGATGGTTGGAGCTTGATTTAAAAGCAGGTGTCATAGAGTTGCACAGCACAGAAACCGGTCCTTCGGCCCATCGTGTTCGTGCCGGCCATCAAGCACGAAACTACTCGAATCCCATTTTCCAACACTTGGCCCGTAGCCTTGTATGCTATGGCGTTTCAAATGCTTATCTAAATACTACTTAAATGTTGTGAGGGTTCCTCCCTCTACCACCCCTTCAGGCAGTGTGTTCCAGATTCCAACCACCCTCTGGGTGAAAAAATGTTTCCTCAAATCCCCTCTGAACCTCCTGCCCCTTACCTTAAATCTATGCCCCCTGGTTATTGACCCCTCTGCTAAGGGAAAAAGTCTCTTCCCATTTAACCTGTCAATGCCCCTCATAATTTTGTATACCTCAATCAGGTCCCCCCTCAGCCTTCTCTGCTCTAAGGAAAACAACCTGAGCCTATCCAGTCTCTCTGCTTAGCTGAAATGCTCCAGCCCAGGCAACATCCGGTGAATCTCCTCTGCACCCTCTCCAGTGCAATCACATCCTTCCAATAGTGTGGTGCCCAAAAATGTACACAGTGCTCCAGCTGTGGCCTAACTAGCGTTTTATACAGCTCCATCATAACCTCTCCGCTCTTATATTCTATGCCTCGGCTAATAAAGGCAAGTATCCATCTGCCTTCCTAACCACCTTATCTCCCTGTGCTGCTGCCTTCAATGATCTATGGACAAGTACACCAAGATCCCTCTGACCCTCTGTACTTCCTCGGGTCATAACATCCATTGTATATTCCCTTGCCTTGTTAGTCCTCTCAAAATGTATCACCTCACACTTCTCGGGACTAAATTCCATTTGCCACTGCTCTGCCCATTTTACCAGCCCATCTATATCGTCCTGTAATCTAAGGCTTTCTTCCTCACTATTTACAATACGACCAGTTTTCGTGTCTTGTCCAAATCATTCATGTACACTACAAACAGCAAGGGTCCCAGCACCAATCCCTGTGTTATCCCACTGCTCACAGGTTTCCACACGCAAAAACAACCCTCGACCATCACCCTCTGCCTCCTGCCACGAAGCCAATTTTGGATCCAAATTGCCCATGGGCTCTTACTTTCTTGACCAGTCTCCCATGCAGGACCTTATCGAAAGCCTGACTGAAGTCCATGTAGACTACATCAACTGCTTTACCCTCATCAAACATATAATCACCGCCTAGTTAGTTAGTTAGTTAGTTAGTTAGTTAGTTAGTTAGACATGATCTCCCCCTGACAAAGCCACGCTGACGATCTCTGATTTATCCTTGCCTGTCAAAGTGGAGATTAATCCTGTCCCTCAGAATTTTTCCCAATATTTTCCCAACCACTGATGGTTGACTCACCAGCCTGTAATTGACTGGTTTATCCCTGCTACCCTTGAATAATGGCACCACATTCTCTGTCCTCCAGTCCTCTGGCACCTCTCCTGTGGCCAGAGAGGATTTGAAAATTTGTGTCAGAGCCGCTGCAAACTCCTCCCTTGACTTACATAACAGCCGAGGATACATCTCATCTGGGCCTGGGGGCTTATCCAGTTTAAAGCCTGCGAAAACAGCCAATACTTCCTCCTTTTCGATGCTAATATCTTCAAGTATATCACAATCCCCCTCCCTGATCTCGACACTTACATCGTCCTTCTCCATATTAAACACCGATTTAAAAAGTAATAATTTAAAACCTCGCCTATGTCTTCCTGCTCCACACACATTGTTACTTTGGTCCCTCATGGGCCCCACTCCTTCCCTGGTTATACTCTTGCGCTTAATATACTTCGAAAACACCTTAGGATTCTCCTTTATCTTGCCCGCCAGTGTTTTTTCAGATCACCTCTTCGATTTCCTAATTACTTTTTTTTTTAGTACCCCCCCCCCCGCAACCCACACACACTTTCTATACTCCTCCAGTGTCTTTGCTGTTTTCAGCGCTCCAAATCCGCCATAAGCCTCTTTTTTTTTTTTCCTGATCCAATCCTCTATATCCCCTGACATCCAGGGTTCCTTGTACTTGTTGGTCCTACCCTTCACCTTTTAACTGGTACATGTTGGCTCTGAACCCTCAGTATTTCCTCTTTGACTCCCCTTGTTCTGATGTAGACTTTCCTACAAGTAGCTGCTTCCAGTCCACTCTGGCCAGATCTTGTGTTTTACAATAGGTTATACAGCTGTTATATAGTGCAGGTATTAAAATGCAGGAAACCATATTTCTGAGAGGGTTGAGCACAATCCTGGCAATTTGCTCAGATTTAACTTGATTTTTCAACAGCATTCAGTCGGAAAGGAACATGTCTTTTTAATCCCCAGACTTTGTATTTAATGTCATTCAAGTAATGAGGATGTGTATTTAGGGATGTTAACATTATTTTCCTGCAGTGAGCACCTAAAATATAACTGGCAACTTTTCTTCCTGATGGAGCATGAATGCTAAGTTTTTGTTTGGCCCATAATAACATAAAATAACGATGAAAAAAGATCACTTGGTTGCCAGGTTCATGACCTCAAATTTGATCCTTCGGATTCCCTGGATCCAGCTAAGTAATGCAGTTTAACTTTTGATGGCTCACTTTTGCTTGGCATCTACTTGGTAACTTTGGAAGAAGAAGCTCACTGCGTTGACTACTATCAGGAGATGTGCTGCCTCCTATCACTCTAAGTAGCATTTTGCAATAAGCTTGACTGCTCCATGAACAGAAGATGCATTATAAGAAGCATCAGTAACACCAATATAAAAAGAAGAAATGCTGGAAATATTCAAGTCTGGCAGCCTCTGTGGAGAGAGAAGCAGACTTAACATTTCAGGTCAGTGACCCTTTAACAGAACCCTACAGTAATACTCCTTCTCTTGATATTTACTGGGAGACGTTTGATGCAGGTAATAATACAACAGAATACCCTTTCGAACAAATGGATGTTTGGGGCTTTAAATGATGTTCAAGTTGATAGCAAGTTCTATTGAAATGGAATTAAATCTTTGACTTGAGCAATATTTCAATCTTTTCAGGTGATTTTAAAAAGTCAAAATTTTGCTTCACCTGCTTCGTTAAATGGAAATTTTGTATCTGATGGAAACTTGTTGAAACCGTGTGATATGACCATTTTTAATGATTCTGTCAGGTAATTTCACACCATATTCTTTGTTAATCCATGCTGATTCTTGATGTTGTTCACAGATATCAATTACAGGTAGTGGCTTCATTTGGCTCTCAGTGAAGCTATTGCCCAGTCATAAGTCATAACATACAGGGTAATTCCTAAATTCAGTTTCTCTTCCCTGATTAACTGACAATAAGCTGCTGTCATAACCGGGATGCTACAATTGGCTTCTGTGCTGTGGTAGCCAGGAGAAAAACCAAGAAAGTTGCTCTTGATGCCTCCCTGTGAGGCAAAGTGTGTGGATGTCCAGTGATGGCAGAATTTGGCTCAGCTGTGATGCCCTCTGTGATTTGAACAGGCTGCCAAAACTTGCAGGCTCACATTCATGAAGAGTGGCCAGTTGGGTGAACCATCTGTGGAACTGTAAATTTCTCATGTTCGGTAGTTTATGACCATTGACAGACGTTTTGGTCCAAAGCCATGCAACGCATTGATGTCAATGAAGCTGCAAAAAGTGAAGTGAAAAATTGACACACGAGTAGAAAAGGGCTGTCAATATTTTAAGAATTAATGTTAGTGATTTGTTTTAATTTATTATGACTTGTACGTATCTTTGTGACTTAATCCATAGGTTTGAGAACCAGGACTCAGAAACCATCACTTCATTGTTTGTCAAGGATGTAGCAGCACAGGTATGTCATTTAATATTTTCCAATCATCCTTTATTGTATGTAAGATTTGAAATTGGTTGACTGTACCGCATTCATGGGATTAAGCTATGCGCACCAGAAGATGTCCAGTTCGATGACTGTTGCATGCTGAGCCAGCTGATCTCAGCCAGGGCACCAGATGGGATGCGACAATGATTTTTAAGCACCAAGGCCAGGAAGAGGAAAATAGATTGCTCATTGATCGCTGTCCACTCATAAATTCTGAAAAATTTGTATGTGGGATATCGGATTAGGTCAGGTTTGGACTTAACTGTGATTATCACTGCTCAAGCAGCCTGGTGATATTCACTGGGTGCTAAATGAGGAAGTACATAGAAGTTATGTTTAGAGGTAGTTGACGTCTAGTTACATTTCAAATCTTGATAATATTTTGAAACTCTTGTGCAGTGAACCTTGAAAATTAATATACCAGCAGTCATGAAAACCTTTATGGACTAGGTGATTTAAAAATGCCCTGTGGACCTTTGCCATCCTGCGGAATGTGACCTCGTGCCCAATGATTAGAGGGACCAATAATTACTGTCGTTTGGACTCGCCCAGCTTTTAACTTCAAGCAGCTCTAAAGCAGCATGATAGTCCCTCGGCACAAACATGGACAAAAAATACTTGTAAGACATTTTCTAACGAGCAAGTTGTGCGCAGGCTGTCGTTGAAGGTAGATTAGCACTGGGTGTCCAATGATCCTTTTCCTTCAGAGCCACCCTGCACCGTCGCCAAGCCCCAAAGCTGAATTATAAATAGATAGATCCTACCCTTTGTGAAATATGCCTCTCCCTTGTTTATTTGTGTCTCTCTTTTTTTTTAACTCTTTCAATCTGGCTGTAATTATCTTCTGCCTTTTTTCTTGAATATACCTCTACTGCTTGGAGCTCACGACTGATTCCACGTCCTGTATCTTGTGGCTAAGATTTTCTATGAAACTGCAGTTTTGTGAATCATTTGAGCTAACTCCCCTCTCTCAAGTATTGTTAATGTTAAGATACTTCTTTGTTTGGAATAGAGTTATGACATTGACTTGGAGATGTTGTTAAGAAGTGATGTTCCTTTCGAGATCATGTTGTCTGCTGTTCCCAAGAACAATCTCCTGGAATGCTTTCAGTGTATTTCAGTGCCATTTGAGTGAATGGTGCACTGCCCCAATGGATTTTATTTTAGTAATATGCACATAAATGTATAATACAATGCTTTCCATCTCAGGTACTCGTGTCAGCATTTCTGCCGAAAGTGAAGCTTTGTGCTGCATTTAACATTCTAAATTTAACAGTGCTCCATACGACAGTTCCATTTCCCAAACAAGCCATTAAGAGCGAGATTTTCAATTTAGTGTTTGGGTGGAATTTAGGCACGTTTTGCTCTGCTTAATCAAAATTGCTTCATTACTTTTGCACAAGGCCCTTGTGACCAATAGACAGCGTGATCTGCATGTGATAAATTGAGCTACATTTGGATTTGATAAAAATTGAGGGTCTAACCAACTGGACCACTCAAGTTCCCCGCTTTGAATTGTTTATTGTGCTTTTACAGGTATAATTAGGCTGGAAGATGAAATGGCTGTAAAAACCCAACATTGATACTACTTGTATTCGATTGAGACATCAGGTTGTCAACATGCTGAATTTTTGTTTTGGAGTCTATTTTTACGCCTGAATTCCTATTACAGGAGGATCTCGAGTTGCAAGTGTCTCAATCCAAGAATAAAAGAAGGGCAAGAAGGAATGTACCTGGTAAATAAATTACGTTTCTTTTACACATTAAAAAATGCTTGGATTTATACAGTCCCTTGTCAAGTTTCTAGTGCAGTGCATTACTTTGTATCGTAGTCACTTAAGTGGGCAAATGTGATGAAATTAAGAAGCATTAAATCTGTTTGTTGCTGGTGTTGGTTGAAGTAGGACAGTTTGCCAGAATAATGTTGTATATTTACTGTCACTGCTACAGGGAGTTGAGGCATATATTGTATCATTATATCTGAAGAAGTGCATCTCTGTAATTTTAAATTTCCTCAGTACTGCACTGCAGTGGCAGTCTAGATTGTGGGCACAGTCCTGCCATTTCGACAAGATAACTTCAAGTAGATGTTTTGAAGTTGAGCAATATTGTTATGAAGGCTGGACTTTGTAGTTGTTCTAAAAATTGATTTTTCAAAGTTTAAGATGGAGTTCAGAAGGTCAGGTGACCTCAAATCCACTCTGCTGAAGGGCAAGACAGAAATCTTGGTTACCAGGACCACAGACAACACCGATCCAAGACTTTTTGAAAACAAGAGACTGTATGGTTAACACTTGAAGAACAATGGCTTTCACAATCACAGACTTGTGGGTCGTAAGCAAGGAACCAGTGATTCTGAGGTCATACATGTACCAGGCTGCTGTTAATAGCTGCCAACAGTGGAAGGCCCAGGTGGCTCTGTGAAACCAGACTTTTGTACTTGGCATATTGGAACAGGACAATAAGCTATTGACTTTAGAGTCAAGATAAATTCAACAGATTTTCTGAAGGTGGCAGGTTGAAAGAAAGGAAACAAGCATTTGGGCTGATAGTCGTTTAGTTATGTTGCTAAACAAGTAAAGGGCATTGTTTAAGTAAGGACTGAGAGAGGAGAGCTTGCTGGTACACAAGGTTGGGTTTGCAGACGTATGTAATGTTGCGTTCTGTGAAGAAACCAACGACAAAGAAAAGGATCTGTGTGTGGATTGATTCTTCACCATTTGGCTTGAATCCATTGTTGTGATCCTGGTAGTTTTTTTCTTTCGGGAAATATGTGGTGTGTTTTTAAGACAGCAAAGTATCAGTACTGCTTTAAGAATAAGTAGGTCTCAGGAGTCAGAGAAGGGGCATTCCCGTTGCCACTGGGACTGAGCATTGAGGTACATTTGCTAAAATTTCATTTTGAACTGGATTGTAGTGCAAACAGACTGTTCGAACAGGGGACACAGATGGACAGCTGGTGTTAGCACCTGAAAGAACTCTCAGCCATTTAAACTGAAGGAAGAGATTTTAGTCTGTTTAATTATTATATCTCAAAATTCTAAAAAAATGTCAAGCCAAAACCGAGATCTCTGATAGTTGAACTTCCCTTCCTTCAGTTTCAGATGGTTTCAGTGACCATCTTTTATCCCTCAAAAATTCTGAAGCCAAATTGATTCATTTGAGTGGCGTTTGCATGTCGTTGATTGTTGAAATTCGTCACTGGAGAAGGGAAGCATCACTTACTGCTGGATTTAGACTACGGACTGTTCTACTGTGGAACAAATCTTTTTTTTTACCTATCGGACGGCTGTGAGGACTTCGAGCAACATTGGACTGTAAATTTGCAAGGACTCCCATTTTTTTCTATTTGATATGTTGTTTATATCTTCGTAGTGTTTGAGAATTTGATTTTTCTAATTAAACACTTAATTTGTTTATTTAAAGAAGCCTGGTTTGGTTCGGCTCATTCAGGGGTTAATAGATGGTACAATTTGGCTGGGTTTTTTCTTTAATTTGCAAAGTTTTAAATGATGGGCGATCTGTGGAGGGATGGGATTGGATTAACAGTGTGTTTCTCCCACCACAGTCAGAATTGTGTATTTTGATTGGGGGCTTTGACCGGAACGGTCGGCCGTAACACCATGTTAGTTTGCTGCCTCAGCAGGCTGTCAGGCTGGCAATCAGTGGTTGCAGCCTCGAGAGAGAGGGGACATCCGCTTTCAGAAACCTGATATAGTGAAAGGCTGCGAAGACTGGAATCTGTTTTGAAAGTTGAACTTCACAGAGAAGTAAACGCCCAACAGTATCACCATGAACTGCTTTATTCATGGACATCCAGGTTAAAAGTGCTCGGAGAAGTGAGCGAAGAGGACAGAGATTTTTGAAAAGGTCAGGCAGATCCACCCATTGCAACTGGGAGGCATTTGGGACTTTTTACTGCGAAGATTTTGCCATCAAAGAGGACTGTGTAATGTCTAAGTGTGGTTTGAGGCTGTCAAGTATTGTACTAAGTAATGGAAACACCTTTGTTTGTAATTTGGGCTATTGGCTACTTATAAAATACTATTTAGTTTATGGGGAATTGTGATAGCCTTAAAAAGTGAAATCTTGTGCAATTCTAAATTGGTCTGGGTGTTCATATCTCTCTCATGAGGTCGTAACATCAGTTGGCACTTCAATTTTCAGTTCTGGGACGTGATGACTTAAGTCTAGGGGCAACTGGGTGGAACAATTCTTTTATCTTTGGGAATTGGATTAGAATCTGCACTCTTGAGTATGATGGAAGATTTTGTCATTCTCTGACTTTTCCCTTGCAAAAATGGCTTCCAGTTGGCAGTATGACGAAGCTGGGTGGGGAAATAAATTGCTCTGGTTCAGGGAGGAAGTTAACTAAAGCTGCTTGACTCCACCCTGCCTCAACTCCTCTGCAGTTGAAACCTTCACCCATGTCTTTGGCTCTTGACTTGACTATTCTGGTGCAGTGCTGGCCAGTCTCCCAGAAAGGACCCTTGAGGGGATCAAGAACTCTGCTGCCTGCGTCATTACTTGCAACGTCTCGTTGAACCATCACCCCTGTGCTTGCTGACTTGACAGTGACCCCTGGTTAAGGAACTCCTGTTTAAAATTTATCATCCTTGTTTTCAAATCCCTCCATGGCCTTTCTTTTCCCTATTTATGTGATCATCTCCAGCATCACAACCCTCTGAGATGTCAGTACTCCTGGCCTCTTGAGCATTGCTGATTTCAACGGCACCACCATTGACAGCTGAAGGCATGGCCACCAAGGTCCGAAGCTCTGAAATGCCCTTCCTAAACCTCTCTGCCTCACTACCCCTCTTTCCTGCTTTTTAAGATGCTTCTTTAAAATCTGCTTCTTTGCCCAAGCTATTGGTCATCTCCCTTAATCTCCTGAAGTACCTGGGTGTCATATAATTTTCTATAATGCCTCTGTGAAGTGCCTTTAATACATGAAAGACACTATATAAATTATCATGAGAAGTTTTGTATGTTGTCTGCTGCAACTTAAATGAGATGCATGAAGTCCAGGTTAATTGAAGATCTCCAACAGGTTTATTAACAGTTAACAAGTATATACAATGCAAAGCTATATCTTTAAAGGACTTGCCTCTTGGTGTTAGAGATAGTGAGAGTGGCATGTAGTCACATGACTGCATCCTGGTACTCTGCTCAAAGCAGACTAAGATTTTAAAGGGACATCACTGTCAAAGCCAATCACACACAATCCCCCTTTTTCCCAAAGTTATGTCTCGTATGCTAAAAGCAAAAACAGATAAAATTAGTTAACAGGGAAATTATTTACACAGGAATTTAGTATATGACCTTTACACGTACAGATGCTTAATAGGCAACCTGGGTATCGTTTTGGTGGTTTGACAACTTTTCCAGATCTGCTTATGTTTAACTTTCTGGGGATGCCATCCTTAGCTGTTGTGAGTATGCAGGCAAGTTGTCAATGCGCTGGCTACTGTCCTGTTGATCTGTCACACCTCCACCATCTGAGAGTGCTTTCTCTCTCTCTCGGGTCCGCCGTGTGAAATTGGAGCACTGCACACCTCCCTCAGTTGGCTTCGGTTCCTTCTCGACTGCTCCGCCAGATTTAATCTCGTAGGACCTAGGATCACCGCACGCTCTGGGCACCTCTGCTGGCAACCATGTTTTCATTGTGGGGTGTATGACCCTGACCTTTTGTCCCACATGTAGCTGTGAGACTTCTGCCCCAGCTTGTCAGTCATGCACAATCTTCTTTCTCACCTGTTTATTGAGCAGTGTCTCCTGCATCTTGAATTTGGATAAATAATGGCTTGTCAGAGTCGACGGCTCTTGTCTGCCAAACATGATCTCTGCTGGTGATGGTAGTTCCCTATCTATAGGTGTCGCTCTGAAGTTGCGCATGGCAACACTAAAATCTCGTTTCATTGTTCAACACTTCAGGATAAATACTTTGTTCGGACCATTTGCTTGGCTTGACCATTACACCTAGGCTAATGTGGTGAGGATATTACATGGTTGATGTCACATTTGGCGCACATATCTCTGAAAGGTTTGCTTGTTTACTGTGGCCTATTGTCAGAAATGATTTCTTCAGATGCACCGAATGGACTGAATATGGCACTAAACATGTCTGCAGTGACTGCGCTTGAAGTGTCTTTTATCTCCCTCTGATAATTGGAAATTTGGAGAAGTAGTCCATGACGTGGATAAAGTCATGTCCATTAATGGAAAACAGGTCCGTGGTGATTTTTGGACCAAGCTACTGACGGAGTCTTGTGAGGGCATAGAGGTTCTTTGTGGTGTGGCTGGTAGCTGTGGCATGCATCACACATCCTCACCTAACCTTTTGATGTTGATGATCCCTGGCCAATAAACAGTGTCTCGTGCCAGTCTTGTTTGCTCTCTGCCCGTTCGAACTTGAAGTTGTGGCAAAATGTCATCTGGGAGTTCATTGGGCGCAATCACTTGTTTTTTCTTCAAGGTGACACCTCTCGAGACCATGCTTTTACCGTGTCGGGCCAGCATTCCATGATTGTCCACTGCATTTCGTTGTGGGTCATTTGCTGTTTCTGAGTATTGTTAATCACGTTTGTCCTGACAAAAACGCATTGTCTATTTTGAGCACATCTTCCACTTCGATGTCCATGCTGTCTACTTGTAGTGGAGCTTCCTCATTCTTGCTCAGGTTTGGCAAACTGCTCAGCAAATCTGAGGTGACCATTTAGCATCCAGTTTGTAGCAGATGTTGAAGTAGTCCCCTTGTACCTTCATTAAGAACCACTGTAGTCGAGATGGTGCGCTTGTCAATACTTTGCGCCAGATCATCTCCAGTGTTTTGTGGTCAGTTTCCACCATGAACTGCTTGCTGAACAGGTAGGTGTGGAACTCCGTGATCACAAACACCAGAGCAAGTGTTTCACATTCTATGTTTTGAGTAATTGGACTGTGTCAAAACATTTGGACCATAATACAATTTGTTTGCCATCCTATAGCCCTTGTTGTCTGCCTTGGGTAGGTACAGGTTCTGCTGATGGTGCTTGTTTGAGACATTTAAACATAAGCCGATGGTCCTCCTGCCATACAAATAGTATGTCTTTTTGTTTTAGCGCTGTGTTTGCGATGATGCTTTGTCAGAAAAATTTGGAATAGTTCCGAAACGTTGAAGCCTTCAATACGCCTCTGGAAGTCTTCCTTGTCCGGTGGGGGAGGCAAATGCTTTGAAACCTCAATTTAGCCTGGGTCAGGACAGATTCCACAACAGTTTGTCGACAGAGCTCAAGAAATTGATGATTTGGATTCACCTGGCACTTCTTGCTGTGAAAAATGAGCTCTTCATGACCATCTACTGCCATCAAGCAATTAAGATTTGGATCACGTTTTTCCTATTACCGCAATGTCTTTGGCAATGCATATGCAGCCAGGCACATTTTCTATAATTTTGTCCATATGTTGGTGAAACAGACCTTGACTGATGGGTGAGTTTAACGGTAGTCTCTGGAAGCAGTATCTTCCAAATGGTGTCCTGAAGGTGGTGACTTCTTAAGATTCTTTAGCTACGTGTACTGACTAATCTCCAAGTTAGATGCCAAACAGGGATAAGAAATTGGCTCCTGTTTAGCAGGGATGCAATTTCTCTAATGTCAGAATCTTGTGGGGTGTCTATTTTGGGAGGTTTAGATGCCTCCGATCTAGACAAGTCCTGATTGCTCCTTCCTCCTTCAGTACGCAAGTGATTGAGCCGCACCAGTCTGCGTGATGATGCACATGACTGATAATGCCATTGTGTTCTATGTCATCTAACTTGCGCTTCAGTTTTTCTTGTAATTTGTTTTCCAGAAATACTTTATTCATTTTTTAATTTTAAAAATGTGTAATATTTTAACATTCCACAAAGTGCAAAAGAAATCCGCTTCCATTGATGCAGAAAGTGAGTTGCTTCACAGCTCTTTGCATTACATTTTAAATGCAATGTACATTTGCGTTGCACAGCAAAAATATATTTTAGTGCATATACCTGTAGAGTTTTATTCAAGTTCCAGACACACATTATACTGTGGCGGCAGGACCTTCCACAATGGCCTTATCCATGGAGTCTTTGCAGCACATGCTGCAAGCTTTAGTCTGTCCCTCAGCACATAGTCCTGGACCTTGGAATGTGCCAGTCTGCAACAGTCTGTCATGGACAACTCTTTGCTTTTGAAGACCAGCAACTTTCGGGTAGACCAAAGAGCTGATGGTCCTCCAGCAGCACTTCATGTTTTATCTCTGTGTACGTCCCTGGAAACAGTGTAGAGTACAGAGTCCTGCGATATGGAGTTGCTTGGGATGAACCTTGACAAAAACTACTGCATCTCTTTCCACACCTGCTTTGCAAAGGGATATTCCAGAAGGAAGTGAGTAACAGTCTCTTCCCCAGCACAGCCAATGCTGACAGCGTGTGGAGGAGGTTAGTTTCTGGGCGAGCAGGAAGGATCTGATTGGGAGGGCCATTCTCACCACCAGCCAAGCTACATCTTGGTGCTGATTTGAAAGTTCTGGTGATGATGCATTCTGCCAAATAATTTGGGCCGTCTGCTCTGAGAACCATCCAACAGGATCCAACTGTCTCCTTTTTCCGTAGGCCCTGGATGACATTCCGTGCAGGCCACTGCCTGATGGATTGGTAGTCAAAGGTGTTTTCCGACACAAACTTTTCCACAAAGGAGAGGTGGTAGGGCACAGTCCAACTGAATGGAGTGTTCCGTGGCAATATGGCCTTCACAACACCTGGGTACAGATAAAACCTCAGCACACAGTGACACTTGGTGTTCACATACTAGGGTTACACACACACCTTGATGCAGCTGCACATTAAGGTAGCCATCAGGATGAGGGCGACATTGGGTACGTTTTTTTTTCTCCACTTTTTCTAAAGGTTTGAACATCATGTCCCTCTGACATGGTCCATTTTAGATCTCCCAGATCAAGTGGAAGATGGCTCGGGTGACTGCCACGGTGCATGAGTGGGATATGGGCCAGACCTGCGCCATGTGCACTAACAACGTGAGTGCCTCGCACCCTATGACTAGGCTCTTATCCACAATGGAGAGAGAATGCTGCTCCCACGTGCTCCGTTTATGTTTTACCATGGCTCCTTGCACCTTCCAGGTTTTGGCGCCTGTCCTAGCCTCTTCAAACTATATCCCCAGCACCTTCAAGTAGTCTGACCTGACGGTGAAAGGGACAAAGGATAGGTCGGCCAAGTTCCAAAAGAACATGGTCTCGCTTTTGCCGCGATTTACTTTGGATCCCAAGGCCAGTTCGAACTGGTCGCAGATGCTGATCAGTTTGCAGATGGACAGCGGAACCAAGCAGAAGACAGCGATGTCATGTGCAAGGGACCTTTGAACTAAGTGCCTCCCCTGTCCTGGGATTGTCACCCCTTTTATGCTCTCATCCTTCCTAATCGACTCAGCAAAGGGTTCAATACATCAAACAAAGACGGGAGAGAGGACAGCCCTGTCTGACTTCAGATTTGATCGGGAAACTTTCTGATTCCCACCCATTGATTGAGACTGAGACTGCGCTACTGATGTTTGCATAGAGCAGTTGGATCCAATTGCGGATTCACTCCACAGACCCCATTTTGGAGAGCATGTCTTGTAGGTGTGCAATATCCTGTCAAAAGCCTTCTCCTGGAACCCCCACCCCCCACCCCGTGTCCTGCATAAAAGCAATCGTATTCCTGAGTAGCGCGAGGCTTTTTTTTCCTTCATTCATGGAATGTGGGTGTTGCTGGCCATCCCTAATTGCCCTTGAGAAGGTGGTGGTGAGCTGCCTTATTGAACCGCTGCAGTCCATGTGGGGTAGGTACACCCACAGTGCTGTTAGGAAGGGAGTTCCAGGATTTCGACCCAGTGACCGTGAAGGAATGGCGATATATTTCCAAGTCAGGATGGTGTGTATAGAACATTACAGCGCAGTACAGGCCCTTCAGCCCTCGATGTTGCGCCGACCTGTGAAACCATCTGACATACACTATTCCATTTTCATCCATATGTCTATCCAATGACCACTTAAATGCCTTAAAGTTGGCGAGTCTACTACTGTTGCAGGCAGGGCGTTCCACGCCCCTACTACTCTCTGTGTAAAGAAACTACCTCTAACATCTGTCCTATGTCTATCACCCCTCAACTTAAAGCTATGTCTCCTCGTGTTTGCCATCACCATCCGAGGAAAAAGGCTCTCACTATCCACCCTGTCCAACCCTCTGATTATCTTATATGTCTCTCTTAAGTCACCTCTTCTCCTCCTTCTCTCTAACGAAAACAACCTCAAGTCTCTCAGCCTTTCCTCGTAAGACCTTCCCTCCATACCAGGCAACATCCTAGTAAATCTCCTCTGCACCTTTTCCAAAGCTTCCACATCCTTCCTATAATGCGGTGACCAGAACTGCACGCAATCCTCCAGGTGCGGCCGCACCAGAGTTCTGTACAGCTGCAGCATGACCTCGTGGCTCCTAAACTCGATCCCCCTACTAATAAAAGCTAACACACCATATGCCTTCTTAACAGCTCTATTAACCTGGGTGGCAACTTTCAGGGATTTATGTACCTGGACACCAAGATCTCTCTGCTCATCTACACTACCAAGAATCTTCTCATTAGCCCAGTATTCTGCAATCCTGTTACTCCTTCCGAAGTGAATCACCTCACACTTTTCTGCATTAAACTCCATTTGCCAGCTCTCAGCCCAGCTCTGCAGCCTATCTATGTCTCTCTGTACCCGACAACATCCTTCGGCACTATCCACAACTCCACCGACCTTCGTGTCATCCGCAAATTTACTAACCCACCCTTCTACACCCTCATCCAGGTCATTTATAAGAATGACAAACAGCAGTGGCCCCCAAAACAGATCCTTGCGGTACACCACTAGAAACTATACTCCAGGATGAACATTTACCATCAACCACCACCCTCTGTCTTCTTTCAGCTAGCCAATTTCTGATCCAAAGCACTAATTCACCTTCAATCCCATACTTCTGTATTTTCTGCAATAGCCTACCGTGGGTAACTTTATCAAATGCCTTACTAAAATCCATATAGACCACATCCACGGCTTTACCCTCATCCACCTGTTTGGTCACCTTGTCAAAAAACTCAATAAGGTTTGTGAGGCACGACCTACCCTTCACAAAACCGTGCTGACTATCTCTAATGAACTTATTCTTTTCAAGATGATTATAAATCCTGTCTCTTATAACCTTTTCCAACATTTTACCCACAACCGAAGTAAGGCTCACAGGTCTATAATTACCAGGGCTGTCTCTACTCCCCTTCTTGAACAAGGGGACAACATTTGCTGTCCTCCAGTCTTCCGGCACTATTCCTGTCGACAATGACGACATTGAGGGGAGCTTGCAGCTGGTGGTGTTCCCATGCATCTGCTGCCTTTGTCTTTGTTAATTGGAAGATGCTGTACAAACTGCCATGTGCATCGGTGGTGGAGGGAGTGAATGTTGAAGGTGGTGCATGGGGTGCCATTCAAGCGGGCTGCTTTGTCCTGGATGGTGTCGAGCTTCTTGAGTGTTGTTGGAGCTGCACTCATCCAGGCAAATGGAGAGTATTCCATCACACTCCACACTTGTACCTTGTAAATGGTGGACAGGCTTTGGTAAATCAGGAGGTGAGTAACTCGCCGCGGGATTCCTAGCCTCTGACATGCTCTTGTAGATACGGTATTTATATGGCAATTCCAGTTCAGTTTATGTTCAATGGTAGCCCCTAGGATGTTGATAGTGGGGGATTCAACGATGGTAATGGCATTGAATGTCAAGTGGAGATGGTCATTGCCTGGCACTTGTGTGACGCGAATGTTACTTACCACTCATCAGCCCAAGCCTGGATATTGTCCAGGTCTTGCTGCCTTTCTGCATGGACTGCTTCAGTATTTGAGGAGTCGTGAATGGTGCTGAGCATTGTGCAATCATCAGCGAACAACCCCACTTATGACCTTATGATTGAAGGAAGGTCATTGCTGAAGCAGCCGAAGATGTTTGGGTGTCAGACACTACCCTGAGGAACTCCTGCAGTGATGTCTGGAGCTGAGATGATTGATCTCCAACAACCACAACCATCTTACTTTGTGCTAGGCATGACTCCAAACAGGGGAGAGTATTTCTCCTGATTCCCATTGACCTCAGTTTTGCTAGGGCTCCTTGATGCCACACTCTGTCAAATGCTGCCTTGATGTCAAGGGCAGTCACTCTCACCTCGCCTCTTGCGTTCAGCTGTTTTGTCCATGTTTGAACCAAGGCTGTAATTAGGTCAGGAGCTGAGTGGCTCTGGCGCAACACAAACTGAGCAAGTTATTGCTAAGCAAGTGCCACTTGATGGCACTGTTGACGCCTTCTATCACTTTACTGATTGAGAGTAGACTGGGGCAGTAATTGGCCGGGTTGGAATTTGTCCTGCTTTTTGTGTACAGGACATACCTGGGCAATTTTCCACATTGCAGGGCAGATGCCAGTGTTTGTAGCTGTACTGGAACAGCTTGGCTAGGGGTGCAGCAAGTTCTGGAGCACAAGATTTCAGTACTATTGCCGGAAAACTGTCAGGGCCCATAGCCTTTGCAGGATCCAGTGCCTGCAGTCGTTTCTTGATATCACGCGGAGTGAATCGAATTGTCTGAAGGCTGGCATCCCTAATGCTGGGGATTTCAGGAGAAGGCCGAGGTGGATCATCAACTCGACACTTCTGGCTGAAGTTTGTTGCAATTGCTTATGTGCTGTCTGAGATCTTGCAGCCGAGGATAGTACGGGTCTGATGAGGGTGAATCACCAACTCCAGAGCAGAATTGACCCTACTGGCGATTTACTTTGGACAGAATCGTGTCGTCTACCTTAAGCAGTGAGAGGGACTTCAAATTTCTGTTTTCCGCCCTCTCCACCTTCTGCTCCTCGTGGATTCTGAAATGCTGCTGTCCAGAAGTATATTCTCGTACAATTACAGCAGATCTGGGCTGATCCAGTCTCCGAGTTGAATACAACTCAACCAGTAAGCTGTTGCTTCCGGGAGTTTTGCTCTTCTAGTAGGATCTGACAGCCTTTGTTAGCTCATCCAGAGTTAACGGTTTGTCCAGACTCTCTTGCGTAATGTCATCTGAGATCTCTGTGATAGGAAAGACTGGGAGGCCTTGCTGTTCATGGGCTTAACATCGTACAGCCTGGCATAAAAGGATTTGCTCATCCTGAGGACGTCAGACTGCCATGACGTTACCGAGCCGTCGTCTTCCTTCAGGCTGCTGATCGCAGAGCTCGCTCTCTATACCTTTTTATGGAAGAAGAAACGCGAGCACGCCTCCTCCCGCTCAACAAAGCGGCCTCCGCGATAGGAAGATGATCTTGGAGGTTTCGTGGCAAAGCGTGAGGCTTGCTGCTCTTCACCACCTCTTGAAGATCTTTCTTGACTTCGACCCCCATTGACTGCATCTGGACACAGGACATTTCCTTCTGTGTGTCTCTCACTTGCTCTCTCTCACCCACTCAGGTTGAGGATGAAGAACCTCTTGATGTTTGCACTGATCGCTTCCCACCAGTGCACCGGAGACTCAAAGAAGGGTTTCACAGTTATCCAACCTTTGTAATCCCTTTTGAATTCCTCAATGTCTTCTGGGGTCAGCAGTGGTATGTTGAGCTTCTGTGTCCCCCTGCCAAACCACCTGTCGTTCTGTAAAGTGATAGTCGGCCAATAGGAGGCAGTGTTTGGAGAAGAACACTGAATTGATGTTGGTGGATCTGGCCATGAAAGCACAGGACGCAAACAGGAAGTCAATCCTGGAACGGGCAGACCTGTTTTGTTTTGACCAGGCGTATCTCCGCTGCGCTCAGTCTGCGGTGGTGCTGAAGACGTCTTGCAGCTTGTTATCTTCTACGGTTTCCATGAGGAATCTGGACATAGCGTCCAGCTGTATCAATGATGCAATTGAAGTCGCCACCTAGCATGACTGGTCTGGCTGTTGCCAGCAGCAGTGGGAGGGGGGGCTTTCTCTTCCAGCTCCATTTGCGTTCTGCGTCTTTTGCAGGTACCATCTTTCCAGCCCTTCGTCCCACAAGGAGCAGCTGCCGTCGTCTCTCTCAGACGGTAGCCTCTTGCTGCTGGTTCAGATGGTGACCTGTTAATTTTTGGGGGATTTTTTTGTGGCTCTCCTTTTTGACCACTTGCCACTGACCCATATGTCCCTTTGCTGCCTCCTCTTCCATTGTTTCTTCTGTTGAGGAGGAGTTTCCAGGCACAGGATAGGTGTTTGGTCGCTTGTTGCAGCTGCCTCCCCTTTCTTCTGCCCCTTGACAGCTTTTTCTTGTTGGGGTGACGGTTGCAGGTCTCCTTCACCATACCAAGCACCTTCACCGTTCATTCATTCAGCCTTTCCTTGGACTTGCCTGCCTGTGTTCAAATGAGGCAGTGTTTGGGGCAGGTCTTGTAGAGGTGGCCTGCCCCACCACACAGGTTGCAGCACTTGCTCTGCTTGCAGTACTTTGTGTGATGGCTTTCCTGCTTGCAGTTCTTGCTGACGACTGTGCTGCAGTTGTTCGCCACATGGCAACTTTTGCCACAGGTGTGATGAACTCTGGGCTGCCCTACGTAGACCAGGAAGCCTTGACTTCCCCCGATTGCGATCCTGGAGGGAAGATGGATGATGGCTCTGTTGGAATTCCACCTTTTTAAGATCACCTTGACCTGCTTGCTGGTACAAATCTCAAATGGGTCTTTGAATGTGATGCTGCTCCCAGCTACCTCTATGTACCTGGTGAGGAAAGTGAGCACATCCACGACAGGAACATGGGGGTTGTCGAGGTGCATTGTCAGCACCCGGTTCCATTGCGCTGGCAGCATCAAGAGCAGCTCCGCTGTGAAGATCAACAGCGGCGCCTAGTTTCCTCTCTGTTTGAAGACCTTCAGGAACTTGATGTATCCTACCACATCCTTGAATATCGCATCAAAATAGCCACTGTTGGGCAAGTCCTGCAGGCAGAAAATGTCCACAGGTTGGAATCCACGGCATTCAATCATGACTTGCTTCATGAAAAGAAGGCGCGGTCGATGGGCGCACCTCCTTCGCTGTCTTTCACCGCCACTGTTACGCACCCCATGGCCTGGAGCTCTGTTGTTGGTTGCAACCATTTTTTGCTTGAAGCTTTGCTGGGACAGGCAGTAAAAGCCCGACCAACAAAATAACACCAACCACGGAAGATCTCCAATTCCAAAGGCCGAAATGCAGTAAAAACAAAATTGAACCCCCCCCCCCCCCTCCCAAAAAGCCCTTAGGAAAAAACACAAAACCAGTGTCTTTTCTTGCTCGAGAGTTGAGTACAAGGCAGGTTTTTTTGTATGTGCAATCTGCACTTGCAGGGAGGGTCTCTGCGATGTAATATGGCATCACCGTTGAAATTTTATGTGGTCTCTAACCTGTCTGTGTGTATTTGGATTTGGTCGTGAACCAACTCCATGCAGGTACCCTTGGTCTCTTCTGCTTTAATGGGTACAATGGTGTCCTTGTTGGGATTTGCCTCTTGGTGTTACAGTTACACTGTGATACTGGCATGCAGTCACTTGACTGGACCCTGGCACTCAGCTCTTTTGCACGCTAAGATTTTAAAGGCAATCACGCAACATTAATAAAGTTGTACTTTTGGGAACAATTGAGAAAGCATGGCACTTATAGGAAAAACATTTGGGATTTCTGGCTGTAAGTAGAATTGATACTGTAAAGAATTAATTTTCTTTGTGATTAACAGGCAAAAGCAAAGCGAGAGTTGATCCTTTATGTGAAATATCAGTATCATCAGTTGAAAATACAGCTCGAAGCACCAAACAAAAATCTTGTAGACCGCTATTACAAGTGAATAATAGCCTGCATTATCCACGAACGTTCGAGGAAAAGGAAACAATCAAAGTGAAGCATCTCGTCAAGTGTCAGTCCAGAACACAGCAAGTGTCTATCCATCAAGAAGGAACAGATGGAATGTCGAAAATTGCAGAGTTACAAATGCCAAGAACAGCATCATTCGAGCTGGACTTCCAGTCTAAGGACCTAAGTTGGACTGATGGGTTGCCATGGAGACCTGTTGCTCTGGGACATCAAGGTAATGTACTGAACTCATTACATTAGTTTGCGTGTACCCCTAACATCATGGGCATACCAGAACCCACAATTAATAAATGTAGTACCTTCACTAATCAAATTTGAACAGTTGGTCATTTGGGTGAGGGCAACAAATGGTGAAAATCCTGCAAATAACCTTGGTAGAAAAAAAAATTATATGATGAGACATTATCTTTATTTATATCCCACTCGAATGAGCTTGTTGACTCTCCGTGGAATCAGTGATTCCTGACAACGCACTGGCCTGCTGATATCACGGTGCACCAAGCTGTGTAGATGCGTAGCTACATCTTGCCAGGACTGAGTGGTCATGCGCAGGATGACGTCATCGCGTATCCACGCCAGTTCCATTTTCATGCATGCGCAATAAAGCATCATAGGGGATCCAACCCCCCACTTGGCTGGAGGAAGCAGCTGAATGAGAGATTGGAGCTATTCTCTCCCAGCCCCCCCCTTGGCAATTCATTCCAGGCCTTGACGTTTTCTCCCCTCAGCATGCTCCAGACCTCGTTGCTCCCCGCTCTCGAGCTGCCTGCTCCCTGCTTCCTCTTTTTATGGACAGAATCACAGTGGATTCTAAACCTGTCCTCACAAAACCTACACACTGTGCAGCAGGAATTATGACGATGCTTAGAAACAGGAGCTTTGGGTTAGAGGGAAAAGAGGAATAATCAGTCACATTTAAGTCAGTTTTAGTATGAAACCAGCAACTTGGTATAGGCTGTAACCAAGCTGTGAATCTGAACACAGTCATAAAGCATTTTATGGCATAGAAGGAGGCCTTTCGGCAAAGCAATCCACTCCGTCCTACTCCCTGCTTGATCCCCGTAGTCTTGCAAGTTTATTTCCTTCCAGTGCCTATCCATTTTCAGTTTTGAAATCCTGGTTTCTGCTTCCACCACCCTCTTGCCCAAAACATTCAGTCTGTGCTCCTAGACCTTGTTCCAGTGGTTAATAGGAATAGTTTTTCCTTTGTCGAACTTATCTAAGCTTGTCAAAATCTTGTACACCTCGACCAAATCTCCCCTTGCACTCTACCAAATCTCCCCTCGCACTCTTCATGAAGTGTGATGACCAGAACTAGATGCAGTATTCTAGTTGGGGCCTAACCTGAGCTTTATGAAGGTTCAGCCTAACTTCTCCGCTTTGGCACTCAGTGCCTCTATTGACGAAGCCCAAGATCCCATATGCTTTGCTGACCAATCTCTAAATATGTCCTGACACCTTCAAAGATTGATGCACACGCAGCCCAGGTCCCTCTGTTCCTGCACACTCTTTCAAACTGTGCTATGAAATCTTTATTGTGCTTCTCTATTCCTTTGGCCAAAATGCATCTCCTCACATGTCTAATGTATTAAATTCCATCTGTCACTTGTCTGCCTGCTTTGTTAGCCTGTCGCTGTCCTATTGCAGGTGGTTTGTGTGATCATCACTGTTTGCCACTCCTCCAATTTTGGTCTCGTCAAAAATTTTTTGAAATTCTGCCTTGTATTCCAAGATCCAAATAATTTTTACATAGCCAAAAAAAGCAGTGTTTCTGGCACTGCACTTTGGGGAACTTCACTGACTACCATCCTCCAGTCTGAAAATCAACCATTTACCACAACTTAGTGTGTTCTGTCATTAAGCTAATTTTTCATCCAATTGGACACTGACCCTCCTATTCCATTAGTCTCAATTTTGTTAACCAGTCCCTTCTATGTGGTACTTATTTTCTCAAAATCCATATAAGCTGTTTGACAACATCCACCACATTCCCTTCATCGACCTTCACTGTTCATCAAAAAATTCTGTTAGATTAGACGAGCTTGATCTGTCTTACACAAATCTGGGCTGGCTATTCTTAATTAACTCCAATCTCTTCAAGTTCCAGTTCATTGTTTTTTTTTCCTCTCTAGAATATTTATTTCTGTCATGCAGGCCCCACCTGCCAAGCCTGCGGTGCATGTTATTTCGCCACGTGAATGCTAAAACTTCAAATTGTGGCTGGGAAGAAAAGAGGGCATATCACAAGCAATTGCCAAGAGCCTGACTGGAAAGACATTTGCATGCTGGCAGACAGTATTGGAACAAGGGATCCAGTCCCCAGTCCTTGCTTCCCCAATATACAGAAGAAGTGGTCAGACCAGTTTTAGTCACATGACTGACTGACTTGGAGTTTTTTGAATTTGAAGTTGCTGAGAGAAAAGAAATGCAGAAAGCTGTTGGCTCCTGGACTGAGAACACCTCTCTCCTGTCTGCTCTCATCTTGTTCTCACCAGCTGCAGAAACCATTGAATACATATGAACCCCAAGAGAGGAAAGTCTCCTACAGTAATCAAGGTTTAAGAAGAATACTGGGCCCCAACGAAAAGCAAGACTACATACAAAAGGAGTACAGTGTACTATAAACAAGAAACTTTTCAGATATTGCCTCTCCATTTTATTTTTCTCCTCTTTACTGTCTCTGCATGTGCATATCGTGTATGCATGCTCGCATGGGGTGCAGCTTGTATCCGTAGGCCTTAACCAAATTAGAATTTAAGTTTTAATAAATTTCACTTCTTCAAACCCAAGAGAGCCTGTTTATGCTCATTGCTTTGTCTTATAATTGGAAAGTTTTGAGCAACAATTCACCAAGGGGGAGCTCAAAACACTGTTTAAAAATATAAACCCAATTACAGTAAGACCAGGTGAAGGTTGAAAGGGAACCCTAGACACCTTTCTCACCTGGTTATAACATATTGATTAAACCTTACTCACTGATAAACTAAATGGCCTGCACCACTGTCCAATTGTCTGTGGAGGAGCACTTGGTTAAGAATGATCATCCTATCATAAGATTTAGACTTGTTCTGCAGACTTATAAAGTCGAATAGGTAGATCTGAAGAGAGCTTATTTCAATGTAATGAGAAGGGATCTGGTCAGGATAAAATGGAACCAAAAGGCTGACAGGAAAAACTGTAACGGAATAATGAGTGATTTCTAAGGAAGAGATGGTTCAGATACAGGCTAAGTGCATTCCAACAAGGGTGAAAGGTAGGGGAAACAATAACCGGGCTTCTTGGATGAAGAGGGAGACCGAGATTGTGATGAAACAAACAAACAACAAAAAAAAAAGGTCTGTGATGCATACTAGGTGAACACTCTCCAATCTTCTGGCACCTCCCCCATAACTAGGGAAGATCGGAAAACTATGGCAAGCCTTTCTGTGGTGTCCATCCTCATTTAGAAACGTGCACAATTTTTATCCCATCCATTGCCTCCCTACCTCAACTGATATTTTGTCAGACTCCTCGTCCTCAGTGAACACAGCTACAAAATACTCATTCACTATCTCACCTTGCTTTAAGCTTCCTAAGCATATATTAACCTCTTTGTGCCTGAAAGGCCCCATTCCACCTCTTATTACCCGCTTCCTATTTACACGCCAGTACACAATTTTTTTGGGTCTCTTTTGTTTTGACTGCCATTCTGTTATGTTCTTTCTTTGTCAATCTTATTTTCCTCTTCACCTCCCCTCTCAATTTATTGTATTTGGCTTGGATCTCAGGTGAAGAAATCACCTGGCAGGCATCATAGACCTTTTTTTTTGTTTCATCATAATCTCTATCACCGTCATCATCCAAGGAGCCCTGTTTTTTGTCTCCCCTACCTTGTGCCCTTGTTGGAATGTACTAGGCCTGTACCTGAAGCATCTCTTCTTTCTAGATCACTCATTGTTCCTTTTAAAGTTTTTCCTGTCAATCTTTTGGTTCCATTTTATCCTGGCTAGATCCCTTCTCATCACATTGAAATTAGCAGCCTTCTCATTTAGCCGTTCTACTTTCTATTGGTCCTTGCTTTGCTGCACTGAGTAGAAACCTTGTGATACAATGATCAGACTAGATCCTTTCCTTTCTACTTGGGCTGAGAACTTACTGATTAAGGAAGTTCTCCTGAATACAATCCAGGAATTCCTCCCGTGCTCCCCCTCTTTCCTCCCTTTCCCCCCCCCCCCCCCAAAACACTGCTTTCACTCAACTGTTAAATTTATCCCAGTTAATATTTGGATCATTAAAGTTTCTCCCCCCCCCCCCCCCCCCAATATTAGCACTGTATAAGTTTGTTTATGTCTCTCTCTCTGTCTCTCCTGTTCTTGCTCTCCCCAATCTCACTGGCGAACCTCCCCACGAGGTCATTGGTCCCAGTCCGGTTGAAGTGCAGCCTGGCACTTTTGAAGCAGTACTTTCTGCTCCAGAATTGGTTCTACTGCCCCAAAAATTTGAAGCCCTCCGTCCTGCAGTATGCTTCAAGACATGCATTGATCCTCCCTATCTTCCGATTTCTACTCTTGCTAGCTTGTGGCAGTGGGAAAAATTCGGAGATCACTACCTTCAAAGTTCCACTCTCCAATTGCCTCCCTTGCTCCTGAAAATCTGACCGTAGGATCTCAATACCTCCTCTTACTCTGTCGTTGGTACCAGCGTGTCCTGCAACTTATGCTTTACTTCATTGCATTTGATGCGTGTATTCCTGTATTCAGCATTGCTGTCTTTTTGTTTGCCCCTTTTTATAGGGTCAGCAGTACAAATAGTTGGTACAGACAGCGAGGGAACGGCTTGCTTTCCAGTAACGCCTGGCGACTGTGCTACTGCCAG
Organism: Heterodontus francisci; assembly: GCF_036365525.1. Taxonomy (NCBI): domain Eukaryota; kingdom Metazoa; phylum Chordata; class Chondrichthyes; order Heterodontiformes; family Heterodontidae; genus Heterodontus; species Heterodontus francisci. Next base: position 9,564,791 of record NC_090417.1, read on the forward strand.
CAAGCTTGCTGGTGAAAATATTGCGAATAAGCAACAAGACCACCTCATAGTGCACAAGGAGCAATCCAGTGCTATTGCTTCATTTATTGGAAAAACACCCTCCACTCCACAGGGTCCTTCAATGTGTACTGAAAGCCAACTGGGAATTGCAGCAGAAATGTTTAACCTGAAGTCAGCAGGTAATATGTGATTGAGCCAATTGGACAACCATCACGTCTTATCCTTCAATTGTGCTTGTCAGGATGCTGAAGTTGGCTTTGCTGTTCCTGGACTCCAGAGCAGAAAAATTAACTGGGGTTCTTGCTCCTTTTCACTATCCAGTGTCTACTGCTGGAAATTTGTATGTGTGTTTGATGGACATGTTTGGGTCAAGCTTTGTTGCATGAGGAGCCTGGTAACACTGTCAGGCCTTGCATGAAGAATGGTCACTGAAGCAGGACCCGTGGCGGGAGGTGGGTGGTGTTGGGGGGAGTGTTGCAGGAGAAACAGAAACCTGTGGAGTAGAACCGGAGTTGCAGTCAGTTTACTTGTTGTCTAGCAGCTAACTGTATGCAGGCGGATATGTACAAAGACCATTTGGTATAAAATGTGAGCATTGAGACATTTTAGATGTGTGCTATTTTCTTTAATCAATTCTGAAGTAACCAGACTAATAATTGATTTCCGAAAGGGGTCAGAGGAATTTAGAAACACACAAAAATCTGGCATGGGCTCATTGGGCCGATGGCCTCTTTCTGTGCTGTAAATTAGTTTATGACTCGAAGCTAGTGTTCCAAAGTGGAATTGCAAGATTTGATGAGCAGCTCCGATGTGCACTAAAAATTCATGAGTTGGTCCAATGTTGCTATCTTCATGCAAAAGTAACCATGCACAGACAGGTATATTGTTGAGTGGACATTTATATCTACATTTAATTTAAAGAGGTAAGAAACTCATTAAGGAGCACTTGTTAAAATTGCTTATTCTTTATTCAGGAAAAACTGATAATGCAGCGAGTGTATTTTACTTATTGGAGCTCCCACCACAGAATCTCTTGACACATTGCACAGTCAGGCAGAGAGATAATGGAATGGGATGCTGTGGTCTGCCGGTTTTTTAAAAAGAGAAACATGAACTAACTCGAACACTATAGTGCTGGAGAGAGAGGTTGTTTTAGAGGGGTCAAGGACAGAATCTTTTTGGTTAGAGCTTAAAAGAAATACAGGTACCATTACATTCCTGATTGTATTGTCTTGGCCACAAACTAGTGGGAAAAATGTGGATGAACAAATTTGCAAGGAAATGAGAGCGGTGCAAAATATTAGTTATCGTGGAGGACTTTAATCATATATCGACTGGGAGAGTAATAGTGTGAAGGACCTAGAGGGGGAAGAGTTTAAGTGTGTTCACAAGAATTTTCTAGTTCAGTATGTTTCCGGACCAACAAGCAAGGAGGCATTGCTGGATCCGGTTCTGGGAAATGAGGTGGAACAAGTGGATCAAATGTAAGGCTAAGAACATTTAAGGGACTGTGATAATGGTATCGTAAGTTTTAGGTTAGTTATAGAACAAGGAGCAATCCAAAGGTAAAACAGGTAACTGGGGGAAGGTCAATTTCACTGGCGTGAGAACAGATCTGGCCCAGGTCAATTGGAATCAAAGTTTGGTTGGCACAACTTTAATTGAATAATGAACTGCCTTTTAAAGAATTACTCCTTTTGGAGTTTCTTAGCCTTTTGGCAGGACAGGTTGAGAGATAAGTTAATCAAGCATATAGTATCCTGGACTTTATTAATGGGGCGTAGAGCACAAAAGCAAGGAAGTTATGTTTAACTTGCATAAGATGCTAGTTCGGCCTTAGCTGGAGTATTGTGTCCAGTTCTTATTGCTGCAATAAGGATGTGAAGGAATTGGAGAGAGTGCAGACAAGATTCATGAGCATGGTTCCAGGCACGAGAAACTTTTTCAGCTATGAAAATAGATTGGACATGTTGGGACTATTTTCCTTGTAACAGAGAATGCTGGGAGGAGTTTTGTTATAGGTATTGAAAATCATGAGTGGTCTGGACAGAGTAGATGGGGAGAAACTGTTCCCACTCGTGAAAGGATCGAGAATGCGAGGGCACAGATATTAAGTAACTGGTAAGAGAAGCAAAAATAACATAAAGAAGACTTTTTTCACGCAAAGAGTGGTTCAGGTCTGGAATGCATTGCTTGAGAGTGTGGTGAAGGCAGGTTCAGTCGAGGCATTCAAAAGGGATTTAGACTGTTAGATGAAAAGGAAGAATGTGCAAGGTTACAGGGAGAAGGTGGGGGAATGGCACCAAGTGAATTGCTCATTGAGAGCCAGTCCAGACACAGTGGGCCAAATGGCAGCTTCCTGCACTGTAATAATTAAAAGATTCTGTGAGGAGGCAATAGTTCAGCTACATTCCCATCAGGATAAATAAAGCCAAACCTTGCAGGATAATGAAAGAAGTAGAGGCTAAGATGCAGCAGAAAAGGGGTGCTTACGACAAATGTCAGTTTGATATCACAATTGAGAACCAGGTTGAATGTTAAAGATTATGGGGAAGTCAAAGAAGAAATGAAAAGTGAAGAGAGAGTATGAGAAGAGACAGCCAACATAAAAGGGAATCCAAAAGTTTTCTGTAGGCGTATATATAATACATGGGTGGTAAAAGGATGTGTCTGGCTGATTAGGGCCCAAAAGGGGGATTTACGCAAGGATGTAAATGGCTTGGCTGAGATACTAAATAAGTTATTTCCCTCTTAACCAAGAAAGAAGATGCTGCCAAAGTCAGAGTGAAAGACGAGGTACAGAGACTGAGATACTGGTTGGGCAAAAAATTTATGGAGAGGTATTCGAAAGGCTGGCTGCCCTTAAGAGTTCATAAGTCATCAGGACTGGAGCAGATGCATCCAAGGATACAGAGGGAAGCAAGGGTAGATACAGACAACTTGAGAATTGCAATTGTGAAACATTTGCTCAAAAAAGGATGTAAGGATAAGTTCAGACTACAGGCCAGAGTTTAACCTCTGTGGTAGGAAAGCTTTTAGAAATGGTTGTTCATTTTGTCCCGAATTATCAATTGGACAAATGCTGATTAGTTCAGGAAAGCCAGCACAGATTGGTTAAAGGGTAAATGGTTATAACTAACTTGCTTGACTGTTTTTTGAGGTAATGGAGAGGGTTGATGTGGTGTACTTGGACTTCGAAAAGGCATTTGGTGAAGTGCCAGTACACAGGATAGTCAGTCAAGTTGAATCCTACGGTAATAAAGGTACTGTGGCAGCATGGATACAAAGTTGTATGAGTGACAGGCGGCAAACGGAGAGTATTGACGAGCGGTTGGTTTTGGATTGGAGGACGGTTCATAATGGGCTTCCCCAAAAGTCCGTATTCAGACCACTGCTGTTCCTGATTTATACTCGTGACCTAGACTTGAGTATTCCGGGCACAATGTCAACATTTGTATAAGTATAGTGAACTGTATGAAGGATAATAATAGACTTTGAGAAGATGTAGACAGGCTGGTGGAATGTGCGAACATGTGGCAGAGGAAATGTAATGCAGAAAATTTTGAAGTGATAAATTTTGGTCGGAAGAAGGAGGAGAGGCAACATGAAATCAAGAACCGACTTCTAAAGCGGGTGCGGAGGGACCTGGGGGTACATGTGTACAGATCATTGAAGGTTGCAGGGCAGGTTGAGAAAATGGTGAATAATACATGGGATCCTGGGCTTTATAAAGAAAGCCCTAAGAGTACAAAAGCAACGAAGTTGTGATGAGCATTGATAAAACTGTGGTTTCACCTTAACTGGAGTATTGTCTCCAATTCTGCGCAGCACACTTTAAGAAGGATGTGAAGGTATTGGACAGGGTGCAGAAAAATTTGAAGAAAATGATTCCGGAGATGAGGATAGATTCGGGCTGTTAGCCTTTGAGAGGAGATTTGATAGAGGTGTTTGAAAATTGCGGAGGGGTTTGGATAGAGTTGCTAGGGCAAAACTGTTCTCATTGGTGGAAGGGTCGAGAACCAGAGGATGCAGATAAGAAGTGATTGGCAGAGGCAATATGAAAAAACTAACTTTTCTACAGCAAATGATTATGTCTGGATGCACTGTTGGAGAGTGTGGTGGAAGCAGATTCAATTGTTGCTTTCAGCAGAGAATTCGAAAATTATCTCAAGAGAAAAGATTTCCAGGGCTACGGGGAAAAAATACGGGAGTAGGACTAGCTGAGCTGCTCTTGCACAGAGCTGTCACCTGCGGTCTCCTATGTTTTATCTGGTCTATGCTAACTAACTGCTTTGTCCCTCCCAGTTTTCTTGGTATTAAATTGAGGGATTGTAAAATTGGGAGGGCCCAAACTGGCGTGCTGTTGCCTGTCCAACTATTTGATCTGGTATTCTGTGGAACTAGATTCTTTGCTGGGACCACAAGCTGGCATTGCTGCATGATTTAAAAAAAAAAGTAAAATGCCATTCATTTACCTCCGAGGAGTCCTGCTAAGAAGGGTTGGTTTACATAAAGACGACTTCAGCAATATCAGCAAAAGGGAGGAAGTACTATTTCTTCAGATTTTCTACCCTTTCGAGTTTGAAAGCTTGCAGCTGATAGGCGAGACTCACAAATAACCTCAACATGATATTACTGCTTCAGCTGTTCCTCTGCCCAAGATGCATGATGTGTCTTAACATTTCCTTAAATTTGTCTTCCAGGAAAATTCTCTGAAGCAAGGAACAGGTTCTCCCGGCGAGCATCTTCGGTCGGTGCCCGAGGATCCCCAGAGACCAATAGTCTTATCTGCTATATAGCCAAACAGAGAATGCAACCACAGGTATAATTCAGTTAACTGGCTTTGCTCACAATTATACAATGTCTCTTTATAATTAAGGTTGTCCTGATGGTCATGGAGCTAAATGCCTTGCAGAACATTGCGATTTGATCTTTGGTCTTTGTTGCGTTCACTGATCTCGGCGAGAACAGCAGTGGGGTGCTACAAGTGTCTTGGAAGCTGCAATTGGCCTTCGTGCCTCTTGGCTCAGGTAGGGTTGGGGGAGGGTGAAATCTATTGGGGTTCCTGTTCCTGATAACCTTGCCACAAACTGAATTCAGTCAGACATTGGATGAGATCAAGGTTAAAATAGCCTGCTATGCTCATTGTTTCGGTTCAAACATAAGCAGGCACTTGGGCAAGGGTTAGAAATTGTTGTTCTTGTGCTTGTTCAATTGAAGGGCTGTTTCATGCTGGGGAATGGAGCACTTAGCTCTTCATGTGGAAGCTTGAAAAGATCAACTTCTCTCGCTCTGTCTTAGCAAAATGCCTCCGCTTAGAAGAGCAATTGTCCCATTGCACATGTGTGCCTTTTATTAAAAAAAAATCCTGTTTCCTACACCTGACTGATTGAGTTGGCCTGTTTAAACCAGTTTTCTGCTCTAGGGCATGTCAATGAGTAAGTGATTTGAGTGCCCAGTCCTTTTTGAAATAAATCTTGTGAAGCCATCTATCTTGGCTTGATTTGATCCAAGTGGTACAAGACCAGTGACTAACCTGCTCCACTACCTGGTTCGCCAAATCAAGTTAATTTGAGTTAACAAGCTCGGACCTTGACAATTAGTTGATTCCGTGGCTTTTTTTAGGAATCCAAGAGAGCTTCAATGCTAAAGAGCAAGATGGCGGGATTCATGGACACATTTCAAGTTTCGGAACAGGATGAGAGCAAAATGGCCACCTCTGATTTGCAGCAAGCTGGTAAGAATAGAATGATTTATAAATGCAGGTCTTCAGCTGTGGATGGTGTCCGGGATGACTGAAGGCATAAATGTTCACATGTAGTCTGTATGCAATCCTGTCTCCAACTGTGTTGGCTGATGGTGACTCGTGGAGTAAATGCATCACCTGCTGTCACGCAGCCATGCAGATCAAGAAGTATTAGGTTTAATTTCAGTTTGGACTGTTAGCTAATTACAGCCGAGTTAAAAGTCAGGCAGGTACAGGTGGCACCTCTGTGCTATTGAGAGAAAACAAATTATGCAGGGTTCTTTGATCACTGTCCAGTGTACACACATGCATGACCTAACTAGAAAAAGGCTTGACTGATGGTTTCACCACTCCAGCCATCCCTTGACCAAACACCTGCGAACGTTTGTTCAACATGTCATAACATATCTTTTCCTTTTCACAGGTGTTAATTGGTCTGTGTGTTTGCAGCACTTTTTATTTAATTTCACATTGAAGCTGACATGATTTACTATTACAGGATATGAATTTTGAGTTACTAACTGAGCCACACAAACTGATCTCCCATTATCAGACTTGTTCGCCTTAGAACTTTACCGTTGACTCAAAATGCTCCCCCCTTCTCCCCCCCCCCCCTCCCCCCCCCAACCGTTGGGCTGAACATCCCATTGTTCTGTTAGATATTTTTTACCATTCATGTGGTTCTAGTGCCAAATTTCCTTTGACCCACCTTTTATGCTTCACTGCAATTCGGATTGTTAACTCTGGTAAAAGGCATTCCCAATATAATTGGCACACTGCTTGTTCCTTTCAATAAATAAAAATAACTTCGGCACTGAAGAGAGTGACTTTGTGATAGGATAAAAAAAAAACTGGTAGTACTCAACAGATCAGGCAGCATCTGTGAAGAGAGCAACAAAGTTAACGTTTCAGGTCGATGACTTTTTGTTACTGTGACTTTCTCAGTTGACAGTGATACATCAATGCATTGGATTTCTGTTTTTTTTTTACTAGTTTAGCAGTTAGTCTGTATAAGCCAGCAAGATGTTGAAGTAATTCTTGTATTTTAGGTACAACTCCTGCAGCGCAACGTGACTGTATCCTCTCTCCGAGTGACAGTAAACAATCATTGAAAAAAAAAGTGACTTTTGGAGGAGAGCTGAGTCCTGAGCTATTTGATAAAAGGTTACCATCCAACACCCCTTTACGTAAAGGAGAAACGCCAGTATGTCAGAAGATCTTCTTCAGTCAAGGTGCTCCCTCTGCTCTAAAACCAAGGTCCAAAGTCCCACTCATTTTGGAAGATAAAATGGTAAACCTCTGCTATTTGGATAAGACCCGATTCAGGTTGGGAGAAAAGTTTGATGAAACTGTCAAATAAGCATGTGGGGTCCATAGTTTAATAAGTAGAAGCATCGAGTAGAAAAGCAAAAGGTATGAAACCAATGCAAATAATTGACAAGGCTGCTGTCTGAATGTTGTGCCACATATGGGTGAGAGTCTGTTTGTATAAGTGGAGTATTGCATGTTGCAACAGAAATGGTGAGATTGTACACTATGAATTGCCTGAAATATCGAAAACAAATGGTACTTGGTACTTGATGGCTTCAATGATTGGATGTCGTTTTGACGAAGCAATCAAATAGAATCCTGAACTATGCAGCAAAATCAGACCATACGCTGGAGCATTTCGTGCTGAACCTCGACAGCACTCTGGTCAGACAACACTCATGAACACCATGCTCAATTTTGCATATTAAACTGTAAAGCAATTAAAAGCACAGGTGTGAAGATGAGGGTCATGAGTTTGAAATTAATGCCAGAGAACTGAAACATGAGGGAGACTAAACAAACCTGGGCTATTCAGATCTGAAAGTTGAGATAGCAAGAACCTTGTAGTGAGATATCTGTCCAGTGAACAGTAAATGCATAACCGTACTTCAAATTAATCCAAAACAATACATTGGACAAAATGACGAAATGCGAAGTTCACGACTGATGGAAGGTAGTTGGTCACATGAAGACTTTGGAAGATATGGAGTAGTCTTCTAGGTAGGATGGTGGAGGTGAAAATTCTGGAATAACCAGTTGGACATGGTTATCAGGAACTGTTCTTTGTGGGTGGTTGAGCCAAGCTGGACTGAATGACCTCCCTCACTGATCTAGTGAGTAGGATTTTACTGTAATGCATTTTTTGTTTTTTGCGTTCATTTTTAAAGTGACTCTTTTGGAACAAAAGATTGATTCACTTTTCCTTTTAAAAGGTGGCCGTAGAGCATCATTTGGGTTTTTAAATATTGCCATGCAATTTGGCATACAGGGTCTTTGAGGTACTGTCCTACAGATAGAATATTAAACCAACAGTGCAGCAATCCCATCAGTACTGCATTGGAGTGTTTCACATATTCCTTAGGCTCTTCTTCGAGTTTGAAATTGCTGCAGGGGCTTTGGAATTTTTTTTTTTTTAACTACTTGATGTAGTGCAAATATCAAAGGTTCTGAAGAAAAGTTTGTGATCATCTGAACAAATATTCTACAGTGTAACCTTTCCACTTTAACTTATATTCACCAGATCGACTCCAATAACGACAGCAGTCCTGTGAATGACCATTGTAACAATACATCACTAAAACTGCTGAGAAAATTGCCAGGTAAGTAAACTTGAAACTAATCTTTTTGGGTTTTATTTTCTGGCCAATTTCTCTTCTCGGACGTAACTAGTTTCATGGGTGAATCCAGGCAGTGAATGTCTGCAGACAGAGCTAACCCCCCCAAGTATCTTTTTTTTTTTAGAGATACAGCACTGAAACAGGCCCTTTGGCCCACCGAGTCTGTGCTGACCATCAACCACCCATTTATACTAATCCTACACTAATTCCATATCCCTACCACATCCCCACCTGTCCCTATATTTCCCTACCACCTACCTATACTAGGGGCAATTTCTAATGGCCAATTTACCTATCAACCTGCAAGTCTTTGATATGTGGGAGGAAACCGGAGCACCCGGAGGAAACCCACGCAGACACAGGGAGAACTTGCAAACTCCACACAGGCAGTACCCAGAATTGAACCCGGGTCGCTGGAGCTGTGAGGCTGCGGTGCTAACCACTGCACCACTGTGCCGCCAAATGTCGTAATCTTCAACCAAATGTCGTAAGTTACACACTTTCCAGTTGGGGTTACTGGAACAAGAACCAGGGTTGTTTTTTTTTTTGCCTTTTTGTTAACTTTTTTTAAAACTCTAGCAGAGGTGCTGTGGCCAAGATTGATTGCAGCATCCCAAATGCTCCACCCCACAGAGCTGCCAAGTCTGAAAAAAGTTGCAGAACTTGAGAGAGAAAATCTGCTCTTTATAGCTCAATATTGCACCACATGATTAATTTATTCTCTAAGCCATAAGATGTTGTGGGGTGTAAAATATTAAATTTTTGTCCTGTTCTAGTATCCTTGTTGTATTCTGTGTGTGTGTGTGTGTTGAAGGGAATTCTAAGAGTGTTGGAAAGAAGCAGGGCAATGCGGTTAGAATAGTTAGCTATGGTGTGGAGCCAATGGTCGTCTCTGTATAATGTGCTGAATAGTTGCATATTAGATTAGTGTGATTCTATTGCTTGTTCATTTGTTCTTTTATAACCAGACAAACTTTGGTATTAAGACATGCAGGGTACAGGGTAGTGTCGAAAGCAATTTAGCACTGATGGTTTTAAAAAAAAAACTAGTTGGTTTTAGATGCTGATGCTGTGCAGTAACGTCCGAGAGCCAGATCAGATTGAATCATGCAAGAAGATGCCCTGATTAATGTGTGATTAACTGCAGAGTGGAGCATGGCTGAATGAAGAATGGAAGCTTTCTCAGGCTAGCAGGCTTGGGTGGATAAACAGGAGTAGTGAAGGACAGATTATTAAAGGTACAAAGATAATTACAGCCAATTTGTGAGAAAACAGCTATATTGAATGAACTATGAAATGTTAGTTGCTTTCTGGCACTGAAGATTAATGAATATTTCTTCTGTTTGGGAACTGAAATATTACCATAGTGTGATGCAGCTGCAGTCAGTTGAACATTTAAAAAAAAAAAATATTGAAACTTCTCAAGTGAACTAGTGGGTTATTTTGGCCACTTTGCATGGTACAAGGATATACACATCAGTAATTCCTGGAATTCTTCCAAGTTTGTTCTGAGTTATGTGATCTTAGTCAGGGTAGCAGTTGAGTTGCCACAAATGACTACAGCACCCTGGCTTAGAGACAAAGCAAAACTTAGGATTGTTCATCACTGTCCAGTGACCCTGATATAAAGTGGCATATGTGTGAGAAGTGTAGGGCTGGACTGTACCGTACCCTAAGTTAGAATAGCCTGCTGACACTCATGATCTCAGTTCACAAATGAAGACTGGTTACTTCATCTATTCCAGTAGTGCTGCTAAATTTGTATGCATCTTGAGCCCCAGGAGGGTTATTGGCAATGTGAGAAGAAAAAAAGTCATGTCAGGGGAGAATATGAAGCAAAAATCTGTTACTCATGTATTTTTAATTTAAATTTTTGGAATAGATACCATGGAAAATGGTACTGCTGGAACCCACAATGTTGGAGAGAGATGTTGCCCAAAACCCATCAAAATTGAATTTTTATCTCCACTCTCAGAATGTGCATTTGAATCAAATCTTGAGAAGTATGATAGAAACGATGAATGTGAGGTGTTGGAAATGAAAGTTCAAGAACTGAAAAAAGAGCTACTGGATACAATTAGTCCATCTGGGTTCCCTGGACAAAGTAGTGAAGCTGGTGATGACAATATCACCGTGAGAAATGTGATGACCCCAAAGAAAACAGAGTCCATTACTAAGATGTTAAAATTATCAACAATAAGTACAGAGTCTGACACATGTTCTGCTGCAATTAGTGATTTGGAATCTTCCAGAATGAAAGCAGCATCAATAGTTGAGTCTGATGTGCAACATATGACTTGTATGCTTGATGAAATGTTGAAAAATGGGGATAGACAGGACAGCGATTTGTCGATCAAGGAATCTATCAGTGACCAGAAGCAAGCCAATTCTTGCATTGAAGACATGTGCCCTGGGATTCAGAATCTTAATGACCAACAGAGACACGAAACTGAAGACAAAATAAAATGCATTGAATCATTAAGTATAGAAGTAAGCCCAACCCCAATCATAATATCAAAGGAAGAGGTGAAAACTAGAAATCAGGAACGAGAGTCCAAGAAAGAGGAACCCCGCAGGTCTACTCGGATCAAGAGTAAGGTTAAGAATATTTCAAAGAACTCGACTACGGTAAGGCAATTTTATTGCATTTTGAGCATTTTCAGTAGCCAATCAGTTGCTTTTTAAGTTGTAAATAATTTTAATCGGGAATAGTAAGTCGAATGTGAATCCTAGTACATTAGTTTGAGAAAACATCAATACAAGAAAAATGGATTTTGACTTGGTCATTCGACATAAACTAGTCATCCTGATAAGTCTGGGATAAGATTCTCTTTGGCTATATTGTACAAAGTCAAACTTTATTCCACTGCTTTTTGAGAATTGAATTGAATCTGTTCCTCTAAAAGCTACAGGCATTTATAGGCACCTTCAACTTGGAAAAACATTACAAAATGCTTACAAACATATGAAATTGACGGGCTGGACCATCAAGACTGCTCTATATCATGATAGTCCAAGCATTATGACAACACTTTTTCCCCCCTCACACTTCTGCAGCCATGTAACATCCTCTAAGAAGTAGAGCAAACCCAGGACGAGTGAGGGGGAAAAAAATACTCTCAAAAAAAAAAAAAGAAATTTCTTTGATATCTTCAGATTAAAACCAGTCCAGGAGGTCCCATGGATCAACTGTTGTCTACTAAAACACTGATGAAAGGTCACTGACCCTGGAACGTTAACTCTGCTTCTCTCTCCACAGATACTGCCAGACCTGCTGAGTATTTCCAGCACTTTTTGTTTCACTTCAGATTTCCAGCATCTGCAGTATTTTGCATTTATTTTATTGTTTGTTAAAACACTTGCCTTATATATGATAAAACTTAGTCCAGTTGCTTATTGAAGGCATGGAGAGAATCAGCACCCACCACACCAGTGGGCATTGTCTCCCAGAGGCTCATTGGTCTCATCTGGCTCAGTCTGCTACTCTTGCATCGTCCTTTCCAATTTGCTAAACTGGAATAATTGAAAAAAATGGAGGCTATCCAGCCTTCAGTTATTTTATCGACCAAGATCAGGTCACTTCTAAGTCTGCACGGCTGTAAAGTAAACAGACCAAGGTCTTTGAGCTTGTCTGAATAGTGAAGTACTTGAAGCAAGGAATCATTTTTGTAGCTCTGCTTTTGAGCTTTTCTAAGGCCACGACAGCAGCGACCTGCAGAGTGTCAAAATGGTGCCTTTTATGTTTAAGAGTTCTGCTGACACAAGTCAGTTGCTGTTGACTTCAGCTCAAGTTTCTCTAGATTGGTCATGAACCTTCAGTGATCTGTGTATGACAGCATCTAGATCTTATTCTCTCTCAACTCCTTTAAATACTGTTTGTATTCTGTGTAGAGAAAAACAGACTTTACTTTTCAGGTCAAAGACCCTGCATCAGAACTGGGAAAAGTTATAAATAGGTTTTGAGCAACAAGAGGGTGGGGAAAAGAGCAAAAGGGGAAGGTCTGTGATAGGATAGAAGACCAGTAGAAGATTTAGTTGTGCAAGGACAAAGAGAGTGGTAATGGGACCAGAAAATAAATTGTGGCTAGAGCAGAAGTGCTACTGTCCAAAAGCAAAAACAAGAGAAAAAAGGAAATGCACCAAGAAAAGGAAACAAAATGGGGACTCCATGTTGAGTCTTGAAGGCTGTATAGTGCCTAATGGAAAGATGAGGTAGTGCTCCTTAAGTTTACATTGAGCTTCATGGGGATGCTGCAGTAGGCTGAGGACAGAGAGGTCCGTGTGAGACCAAGGTGGAGAATTAAACTGACGGCTCAGGGTGATTCTTGTGGACTGAATGGGAGTGCTCCACCAAGCGGTCAGCAAATCTGCGTTTGGTCTCCCCAGTGTAGAGCCAAAGGCATTGCAAGCAGCAAATGCTGTCTCGTAAAATGAAAGGAGTGCACATAAATCACTGTTTAATTAGGAAGGAGTGTTCATGGCCTTGGGCGGTGAGGACAGAGGGAGTAAATGGGCAGTTGTTGCATCTCCTGCACTTGCATGGGAAGGGTGTTTGGGGTGATTGACAAGTGGCTCAGGGTGTTGCGGAGGGTACAGTCCTTTTGGAATGCTGAAGGGGAGTGGAAGATTTGCTTAATGGTGGCATTACGCTGGAGGTGGCGGAGGAATACAGAGGCTGGTGGGATGGAAGGTGAGGGCATGGGGAACCTGATCGTTGTTTTGGAAGAGAGAGGAAGGGGTGAGAGCACAAGTATGCTAAGTGGAACTGAAACAGTCGAGGGGCTATCAAACATGGTGGGGGAGAATCCTCGGTTGAGGGGGAAAAAGACATATCTGAAGCGCTGGTATGAAAGGTTGCATTATCAGAACAGATGCGACAGAGAAACTGGAAGAATGGAATCAAGTCCTTCCAGGGTCTGAGGATGTGTCGTCCAGGTAGCTCTGGGAGTCACTGGGCTTGTGGTGAATATTTGTGAGCTTATCTCCAGAAATTGATACCGAGAATTTGAATAAGTGAAGAGTCGGAGATGGACCATGTGAAGTTGAGAGTAGGGTTGGAAGTAGGAAGCAGAATTGATAAAAATTTTCCAGTTCAGGGCGAGAGCAGGAAGTAGCAGCAAAAAACGTCGTCCATGTACTGGAAAAAGAGTGAGGTGGGGGCCTGAGTAGGACTGGAACAAGACATCTTCCACATAAAACACAAAAAGGCAGGCATAGTTATGACCCATGTGGATATGCGTATGCCTTTGTAATTGGAGGAAGTGAGTTGCATTAAAGGTGAAGTTGTTCAGTGTCAGTATGTCTGGCATTTTCTGTCTGTGTATTTCAGATTTCCAACATTGCTCTTGTTTGCATGTATTCTGTGTTGGCCCTATCAACATACCTGATGTAACATTTAGCGAAATTAATTGGCATTTGCAGTTGTGTCGCCCACTCCCCTTGCACAGAGATCTTTTTGCATTTGATTACACTTTTCTCTCCTGTTGTAACTTTGCACAGATTTAGGTGTCATCTGCAAACTTACTTCTCATACTCAATACCTTTGTCCAGATCACTAATTAAAACCACAAAGAGTCGTGGGCCTGGTTTGATACTTGAAGGACACTGCTTATAATGTCTTTCTAGGTTGAATTGCATCTTTTAAGTCCTGCTAGGCCCCCACCTGCCAAGCATGAGGCACAGTAATTTTGCCATGAAAATTTATTGTAAACTGATACTGGAGTGAAGAAAGGACTTGTTGAACAGATGAGCTGTGGCTGGAAAAGACATTTGCATATGAACAGACTGTGTTTGGAAGGACAAATGAGCCATTCCCTGACACATTCAACCCACAATGCACTTTTGATCAACAGAAGGTGGGGTAGCTTGCATTCCAGGTTGACTGCTAAAATGGCCAAATACACAAACTGACACAGTCAAACCAGCTAGTCACATGACTAACCTGGGCAATTTGAATTTGTGCAGTTTGGGCAGAAAGCTCTTTGCTCCTGGACTGAGAAGATATCTCTCCTGTCTGCTCCCATTGCTTTCTCACAAGCCTCTGAATCCACTGAAGGCATATGAACCCCAAGAGAGAAAAGTCTCCTACAGAGAACAAGATTTAAAAGAATATTGGACCTCAACGAAAAGCAAGATCTAACTGCAATCAAAGGACTCTACAGTGAGCTCTAAGTTCCGGAACAAAGACTCTCCAGATATTGCCTCAAATTTTTCCACTTTATTTCTTCTCTTTTCTGTCTGCAGTTGCATGTGTGTATCGCGGATGATGCTCGCGTGGGCACGTTGTGTATCCGTAGGTGTGAACAGAGTTAGAGTTTAAGTTTTAATAAATTTCAACTTTTCTTCTTTAAACCTAAGAAGCCTGTTTTTGCTGGTTTCTTTGCCTTATAATTGGGAAGTGGTGAACAAGGTTTCACCAATGGGGAGCTAAAAACACGGTGTCTTTTTAAAATTAAATCCTGTTGCAGTAAGATCAGGCAAAGGCTGAGAGGGACCCCGAGACACCTTTCTCACCTGGTCGTAACAGTTAACTACAACTTTTTGACAACAGGGTTTGAGCTGATTATTAAGGCAACATTTCAAATTGCTCCTAGCTAATGTCAGCTATTTTGCCAAAGGCTTTCTGTCATTCCAGGTGTACGATGTCTACTGGATTTCTGTTATCACTGGCAACTTCCTCAAAAAGCTTTATGAAATTTGTATGACACAACAGGTGTTTTCAGAAGCCATATCATGAATTTGTAATCGTCCCTTCCCTTTCCTAGGGATCACAAGGGGCATCTCTTATCCCTTGGAGCATCTTCCCTGCAATGAATGACAGGCTAATAGGTCTGTAGTTCACTGGTTCTGATTAGTCCAGAGGCATAATTAAAAAATGGGATGCCAAGCGAAACAGATGTTGGGACTGGTGACCAATAGCTTGGTCAGAGGTAGGTTCAAGGAGAGTTATACAAGAGGGAGAGGGGTAGGGAAGGAAAAGGCTTTAAAGAGGGAATTCAAAACCATAGGGCTGAGGTGGCTGATGGCAGGGCCACCAACGGTGTGGTTGGCAGAGCAATGCGCACAATGCCATAGTCTGAAGAATCAAGATTTTCGGGTTGCAGGAAGGCGGTGTTGTAGAATTGGAGGAGGTTTGAGTGAGTGACGGGACAGGCAATTAAGTGTTGTAGACCCAAGACTAAGAAAGATAAATTTCAGGTGTTGATGGACAGGGAGACAATGTAATTTGCTGACAACAAGAATTAGCGGATTTTGGTGCAGGATTGAAAAGAAACAGCAGAGTTCGGATGAGCTAAACTTTTAGGCCAGCACGAGAGCATTGGAATAGTCAGGTCTGAAGGCGGTTTTAGCGGAAGAGCTGTCATTGTTGAGGTAGAAGAAGGTGGTTTTTGAGGGAGAATATACGGAGTTGGAAGCTTGGCTTTAGTTTGTATAGTACTTCTTACATGAGGAAGGGGCGAAGGATGGACCTTTGTGTGGCTGTCCGTGCTAACTGTATGAAGGTGGGAAGAGAAGCTGGGGCTGGAGATGCTGTGGGTGCAATTAGAGAGGCAATCAAGTCCAGTTCATTGGGACTGGCTTGTCCGCAGAGAGGATGCACAGTCATAGACATAGACGAGGTTATTTTTAGCTATGATTTGGGCTGTTGCGGTAGGATGATTGATGTGGAAACCTGATTGGAGAGATTCAAAGAGGAAGTTAGAAGAAAGATGGGTGTGTGTTGTGGGACAATCACCACACAAGCAGACTCGGGTACTGGTTCAATCGATTTATTCAAGTATACGCAGGGAGAGATCCTACCTCGGGTGTTCCAAGGTAATACTGTAACTTTACATTCAGGAGCACAGACACATATACTGTTCTTATCATAGCGTGTTCAATCAGGGATGATTGATATGATTGATCCTAATTAAAACGATGGTTTGATTGCACATTCCGATGAGCACACTTCCTCAGCCTTATCACTGCACATACCAGATGGTTCCAAACTGTTGTCAACTGTTCGTGTTTTGTCTCTGTTTGCCCCCTTATACCAACCCTCCACAGACACAGTTGATACCAGGGCCTCAAGGCCCCTGGCTCCATTCTTCACTGTCTTCTCCTAACCTCCACCCTAGCAGCTTGTTTGTTCTCTCCTATAATAAACCTGATCATTAAATTCAGCTGCGATGTATTTCTAATTCTCGGCTTGTTTCAACTTCTGAATGCACCGTTATTGGTCTTTATCAGTGCCCACTCCCGATGTCTCTAGCCTGGGTCTTTTGTTCTTTGTTTCACATTAGTCCAAACATTCCATAGAATTTGCTTCATTGTAAAGTCTGTATAGATCCCGGCTATCGACCTTTACTCCCTAATCCTGCAATTGTTTGGCTGTCTTTCTACCATCCTGACTCCTTTTGCGCTGCCTTTCGAATTCACATTGCTTAATTCTGCGTAACCCCTTCACCATGCATGACATGTCCAAGAACTTTGATAGCCAAGAGCTGTTGGATGTGAAGCGTTGGCTCACAAGGCAAGTGTGATTGAGGTTGGCTTTTAGAAAAGGGGGATGATGGTGGTTTTAAAAGGGAGAGAGAGAGTACTTGAGTAGACTGAGCCATATACAATGTCACGTAGCATTGGAAGTTGTGTGGTTAGAGGTTTCGGAGAAATGGGATGGAGAGAGCAGAAAGTTGGTCTCCTAGACATAATAACTCGGGAGGCATTATGAGAGATGGAAGATAATCTGGAGAGTGATGCGATCTCAGATTGGTTAGAGGGAGGTTTAGCTTCATGGAGGAGAAGAGGGGTAATATGGCAAAAAGGGATCACCTCAACCTTGGTGAAAAAGAAACTCCGACTGCATGTTGTTTTCATCCAGGAGAGCAACTGGACAGTAGTGATGGGTTGGACTAAAATTTGGGAGGGCAAAGCACACAATAATGATTTAAGTTGCAGAAAGGGGAGAGAAAAATAATGGACTCATGCTGAGAGTGGTAGCCAAACTCTCTGTGCTCGGCAGTTCTTGCTCTCTTGCTGTCCTGTGATTTGTAAGATAATTGTATGGCTTTATTGATTGATGTGCTGCTCATTATGTTGCTCCTTTTGATTCTTGAAAGTGACTCTCAAAATTTGGAATGACTCCTGCCTGATTGTATTACAGTTGGTGCAAGGTGCAGTGGTTTATCAATATAGAATGTAAACTGTGACAAATTAGCTAAATTGAATTTAGGCAAGGGGTTTAAAAAAAATTTAACCTTTTTATAATGACTGCTCTGCTAACTGTTTGCTCATGTTAAAATTTAGAAATTGTTAGCCAAGCTCTGAACTTCCCTGTAAACAGTCATATACAGCCCTCTGTTTTCCTCAGCCACGGCTATGGACCTTGCAGAATAAACTTTGTCTCCTTGCTTTACATCACTCGACATAAAATACCAGTCCCAAACTATTGCACTTGGAACAATAATGGAGACGTTGCACATATCCATTTATTAGCACTAAAAGCATAAAAGTGAAGGTTAAATTTTTTTTTCACAGAAATCGGTTATTCTCATGTGCATGTGTTGCACGCGACCAGAAGGCACGCTAATCTGAACATTTAGCATGGAAGTGACTAAGTGGAGAGAATAAGCAGGGAAATGAGATGAGAGTAGATGACTCAGTTGAAGGAGCGAGCATGGCATGATGAGCTCAGTCATCTTTTGTACTGAAACTTCTGAGATTCTCTAACTGAAGCCAAGAAATCTACTGATTGGTGGTGTTGGCAAGCTAACAAAGAGGCAAATGTGCCAACATTTTATGGAGATTAATTTATTTTATTTTATTTTTTTCATTCATTTTCAAAAGTTGAGTTCAGAGAGCATTTAGCAGTGTGTATTTGGTAAGGGACTACTCGTGTTTAATTGTGGGTTCTGCTCAGTGTAGCTACTTGCTTATTGTTCAGAGTGCCTGTTTTAGACCTGTGCTGCAGTGGGTTTTCTCTTGCTCTTGTCCCTGTCTTTTTTTTGTTTCTTGATTCTCTGGTCTGTGGGTCACTATTGACTGAGTCGCCTTTCTAGTTCCAGACCTCCTCCAAAGCATGTTCTCCACAACCTGCGATAGAGAAGGCCCAGGGACAGCTCTTGGAGTGTCCCTGTAATAATTTGACAAAAAAGAACACCTTTTGGGAAACTAATTCACTGGGAATGTGGAATTTTCACACCTAGTCCTTCTAAATTTGGATTGTCCTTGAGAGAGCTGTATAATGTGAGAAAGAGCTTGTGGGCAAGAATTAACAACAACTTGCAATTGCAGAGCAAAACATCCCAAGACACTTCACATTTAGTGTTATCCGAGACAATTTGACAGCCACATGCGATATTAGGAAAGGTCACCTAAAGTTTGATCGAGGAGGTGGATTTTCAGGAGCATTTTAAGAGGAGGATCAAGCAGTGAAGATGTTCAGGGAGGGAATTCCAGAGCTTGGGGCCCAGATAGCTGAAGGCATGACTGTCCATGAAGGGGTGAAGAAATTTGGGGATGCACAGGAGGCTAGAATTGGAGGAATGCAGAGCTCTGGGAGGATTAGAGGGGCAGAGGAGGTTAGAGATGGGGAGGGGTGAAGCCATGGAGGGATTTTCGCATGAGGTTGAGAATTTTGAAATGAAGAAGGAAAGAGCTTTTATTCAGTATGTGTCTCATTCTTGAAGAATAGGCAATAAAGTACTTGGCAAGAGTAATAAAAACAAAAAATGCTGTAAATACTCAGGTCTGGCAGCATCTGTGGCGAGAGAAGCAGACTTAACATTTCAGGTCAGTGACCTTTCATCAGATGGCAAAGGTTAGAAATGTAATAGGCTTTAAGCAAATAAAACGGGGGTGGGGCAAGAGGTAACAGAAGGGAAGGTGTTGATCGGACAGAGGGTCACAGAATAACTGACCATAAGGTCATGGAGCAAAGGCAAACAGGATGTTAATGGTGTGCTGAGAGACAAAGCTTTAGTGGAGAGAGGGTGTTAATTGACAGAAAAATGAACAGCCCTGGGCCCAAGCACAAACATGAAAAGTGGACAGGCACATGGTTAAAAAAAATTAATTATGAAACAAACTACAATAAAATAAACAAATAACAAAGTAAAAAAGAAAAAATAATTAAAAATATAAAGGGGGGGCCCGCCATAGTCTGAAATTATTGAGCTCAATGTTCAGTCCGGCAGGCTGTGCGTGCCTAATCAGTAAATGAAATGCTGTTCCTCGAGATTGTGTTGATGTTCACTGGAACACTGCAGCAAGGCCAGGACAGACATGTGGGCATGAGAGCAGGGGGGTGTATTGAAATGACAAGCAACCGGAAGCTCAGGGTTATGCTTGCGGACTGAGCGGAGGTGTTCGGCAAAGCGATCACCCAATCTGCATTTGGTCTCACCAATGTGGAGGCGATCACATTGTGAGCAGCAAATACAGCACACTAAATTGAAATAATTACAAGTAAACCACTGCTTCACCTGAAAGGAGTGTTGGATAATAAGGAGAGAGAAGGTAAAAGGGCAGGTAGTACACCTGCGATTGCAAGGGAAGGTGCCTTGCGAAGGGGACGAGGTTTTGGTTGGGGGGGGTGGAGGTGGTTGCGGGTAATGGAAGAGTGTACCAGGGTGTCGCGGAAGGATCGATCCCTTTGGAATGCTGACAGTGGAGGGGAGGGGAAGATGCGTTTGGCAGTCGCATCATGCTGGATGTGGTGGTAATGGCAGAGAATGCTCCTTTTAAATGCGGAGGCTGGTGCAGTGAAAAGTGAGGACGAGGGGAACCCGAGGGGAAGGGGTGAGGGTAGAGATATAGTGCTACCAAGTTAATCCTGATTAGTGACCGCCTACATCTCAAATGGTACATGAAGGAGAAGAGAACTGACAACAGCAAAAATGTTTTGCAGGTAACCAAAGGCAAATGTAGGCAAAAATTCAAAAAGGAACTTTATGGAAAACGTGAATATGCTTCAAGGAAGCCATTACTGAGCCCAATCGCAGAGATTTTGGATATCTGGTCTGAATCAGCAGATTCGCCTGATTGTGATGGAATGCTGGAATGTGAACCTTTGAGGAGAACCAGTCGAGTCTATCTTGAGGGTAAGTATCATTTTAATGTTTGTGGGGGGAAAAAATTGATGAACCTGCTCAAGGTTTGTCGACTCGAGCTTACTTGAGACTAAACAAATGAGTGAAATATTGCAAAGGAGCTGGTTGAAGGTGAAGGCAAGTCTTGGTGGGAGCAATACCTTCTTTATATAACAGAATGTAATTCTTGTTCTAGTTTCCAGAACAGTACGGAGGCTGCTTTGTATTTGCAGTTGTTCAGAATGGATTCATTTCCTGTAATTGAAATCTTCAAGTAACTTAGCACAACTTGAGAGAGATCCAAATTGAAAGACTCCACATCAAGCTATTTGCTTCCACCACTTCCTAATACAACTGTAATATATCAGAAAAAAAATCAGACCATTTGTCATTGTAGTCTGTCACAGAATCTGGAAAAATTCACTTGTAAATTATGTAGCTGCTTGAAGATTTTGTTAACTATCTCATCATGCAATGTTGAAACAATATGGCCTGAGGGCTATATGCAGCTCTCACTGATGACTGTCAGTAGCTTTGCAGCTCCTTTGTGCTTGATTGTGTTAGCTTAGCCAACTTGGGGTGTGAAATTGATGTCATGAAGTTATTTAGCCCGAGTTTTCAGCACACAGCTGTTGGAGTGGGCTGAATTAATGAGATGGGTTCAGATGAAACCTTTTGATGGCATCACATATTTGCATCAACATTGAAAGAAAGCTCCTGGCTGAAATAAACTGTTAGTTATGTGTATCATGCAAGAGGTTGATTTCTCCCTTCACTGTTGAACATTAGTATTAAACTCGCTCCCCACTGGCTTAGTTGGTTAAGGTCATACAGGCTATCAGCTTTCAGCATTGAGTTAATTGATATCAGTAGGAGTGCCAAAGTTAAGCTCAATGGTTTGGTGAGGGAGGGGAATAATCAGTTTCGATTCAAGTAATGGTCATTGTTCAATGACTTCTGCTTGAAATTATATAGACAGACAGCAGGTGCAGACAGAATCAGGGTTAGCTGTCAGAACACCCATAATGAATAACCTTGCAAAGCACTATTGAACAATTTTGATAGGTATTCGAGTAATTTTTAAATGCTGACGTCGTTCGTGGTTAATGACATTGGACGTTTTACGGCAATTAAAGGTACAAGAAATGCAAGTTGTTGTTGACTTGATGCTCAGCAGAACAGTGGAACAAAATTAAATTTACATAGGTGTTAGAAACAGAGCCATCCCTATGTTTACTGTTGTACTTCTGGAAATGTTTACATGTTAAACAGCCTCAATAACTTCTTTTAAGATAATACCGGTTATATCATCATTCACAGTAATAAGCCAAAAAAATGTTTTGAACATATGAACACTGGCCATTCAGCCCCTCTAGCCTGTTCGGCCATTCAATAAGATCATGGCTGATCTGTTTGTACCTCAAATTCCAGACTCTCGTTTACCCCCGATAACCGTTGATTTCCTTGCCTAATAAGAATCTAACTCCGTCTTAAACATATTCAAATACCACGCCTCCACCACCTTCTGAGGCAGAGAGTTCCACATTCGCACAATTTTTTACCCCCGAAAATATACTTTTCATAAAAATCTGTATAAGTTTAAAAAAAAAATTACATAACAGTTCAAAACAGCACCAAATTGACATTCCAAAAAGTGGAAAGGAACTCAGTTTTCTTCGATACAGGAGTGAGTTGCCTCACAACCCTTCCATTCCATTTTACATGACATGGACATTTTACATCAAACTCATATTTGGTGTATACAGCCCGAGGGGTTTCCCATGAGTCCAACTCCTCAGTTCACTATGGTGGTAGGACCTTACACAGTGGTCTTTCCCCAATAAGCCTTTGCGGCGGCTGTCCCGAGCTTTACTGCGTCCCTCAGCAAGTAGTCCTGGATCTTGGGATGTGCCAGTCTGCAACACTCGGTCGTGGACAACTCTTTGCGCTGGAAGAGCAGCAGGTTTCAGGCAGACCAAAGAGCGTCTTTTACTGAATTGATGGTCCTCCAGCAGCAGTTGATGTTTATCTTAGTGTGCGTCCCTGGGAACAGCCCGCAGAGCACAGACTTCTGTGTTCGAGCTACTTGGGATGAACCTCCACAAAAACCACTGAATCTCTTTCCACACCTGCTTTACAAAGAAACATTCCAGAAGGAGGTGGGCAACAGTCTCTTCCCCACCACAGCCACCTTGAGGGCAGCGTGCGGAGGGGGTGAGACTCTGGGCGTGCAGGTAGTATCTGACGGGGAGGGCCCTTCTCGCCACCAGCCAAGCTACGTCTTGGTGCTTGCTTGAAAGTTCTGGTGATGAGGCATTCTGCCAAATGACTTTTGGGGAACCATCTGACAGGATCCACCATCTCCTTTTCCCATAGGGCCTGATGGATTGGTGGTCAAAGGTGTTTTTCACAGAAACTTTTCCAAGAAGGATAGGTGGTATGGCACGGTCCAACTGGATGGAGCGTTCTGCGACAATGTGACCAGATCCATCCTTCGCAACACCAGGGACAGAGAACCTCAGCACGTAGTGACACTTAGTGTTTGCGTATTGGGGCTCGATGCACAGCTTGATGCGGCTGGACACTAATGTCATTAGGATGAGGGCAATGTTGGGTACGTTTTTCCTGCCCTTATACAGAGGTTTGGACATAGTGTCCCTCCGGACCCGGTCCATTTTAGATCTCCAGATAAAATGGAAAATGGCTCATGTGACCGCCACAGCGCAGGAGTGGTCTATAGGCCAGACCTGCGCCACATACAGCAACAACGTGGGTGCCTAGCACCTGATGACCAGGTTCTTACCCACAATGGAGAGAGAGTGTTGCTCCCATATGCTCAGTTCGTTGTGTACCCTGGTGACTCGCTCCTTCCAGGTTTTGGCTCATGCCCTGGCCTTTCCGAACCATATTCCCAGCACTGTCAGGTAGTCTGACCTGATGGTGAAGGGGGCAAAGGATTGGTCAGCCCAAAGTCGCACAACCCTCAGAAAAAATTTCTCCTGTTCTTTGTTCCACACACCGAATCTCCACTGCTCCCATCTCCAGACACCGAATCCCAACTGTTCCCATCTCCCATACACCGAATCCCCATTTTCCCCATCCCCAAGACATCGGATTCCCACTGCTCCCGTCTCCCACACAATGAATCCCCACTGCTCCCGTCTCCCAGACACTGAATCCCCACTGCTCCCGTCTCCGAGATACCGAATTCCAGTGTGGTCGTAAATGTGTGCATTCTTAACAGAGACTAAAAGTTAGGTATTTGGTGAGAATAGGAATTCAGTGCCAAGGGGGAAGGATGTGCTGTATTTTTCCTGCAATACTCCCTGTTGGTTTGTGCTGTATTTCATTTAGTGTACTTAAACCTGAAGCCAGATCAAGTAATTAATTTTAAAATTAATCCGCTAAATAGATCTTATGTGTAACTTAATTTCAATAAATAAAAGAAGGTTCTATAGGGATGGCAGGGCAGGTGGTGTGTCGTGATCCTAGACAATAACATCTGCTCTAAGTGCAGTTCTGGTCGCATTGCGTGCAGTTCTGGTCGCCATACGACCAGAAGGACATGGAGGCTTTGGAGAGGGGACAGAAGAGGTTTACCAGGATGTTGCCTGGTCTGGAGGGTATTAGCGATGAGGAGAGGTTGGAAAAACCTGGATTGTTTTCACTGGAACGATGGAGGTGGAGGGGCGACATGATAGAGGTTTACAAAGTTATAAGCGGCATGGACAGAGTGGATAGTCAGAAACTTTTTCCCAGGGTGGAAGAGTCAGTTACTAGGGGACATAGGTTTAAGGTGAGAGGGGCAAAGTTTAGAGGGGATGTGCGAGGCAAGTTCTTTACACAGAGGGTGGTGAGTGCCTGGAACTTGTTGCCGGGGGAGGTGGTGGAAGCTGGTACGATAACGACGTTTAAGAGGCATCTTGACAAATATATGAATAGGATGGGAATAGAGGGATATGGTCCCCGGACGTGCAGAAGGTTTTAGTTTAGGCAGGCATCAAGATCGGCCTAGGCTTGGAGGGCCGAATGGCCTGTTCCTGTGCTGTACTGTTCTTCTTCTCTCCACCCACTCGTTAAAGTCGCTATTGTTGAACTACATGCAGGCTGGTAATGTTAGAAATACTTGACAGTACAGCGTAAAGTAATATGTGTGAGTCAAACGAGAGTTATGTAGCACAGACTTCTGTTAGAATTGAACTTGGATATACTCGAACTCTAATTTTTGCCATTGTCCCTGTCATTTGCATTAATGTTGATTGAATTGGATTTGTCAAAGTGACTTTGTCCCGGTTCACCTTCTGCGCCACTGGTTCCCCCACTCTGTTGGTTATCTGAATTTGCGGTTGTTAGAGTACAGCGCCCTCCCTCTGACTCCTTTCTGGCATCAGACCAAGAGTCTGAATTGTCAGTGGAATTGCTATCTCACTGGGCTTGCCTATTTTAAGTTTTGCACTGTACCACAGCAATTCTAGAGCATTTCCTAATTATGTTTCATTGCCAAGCAGGTACTGTAATTGGAGGAGAAAGTAGTCAAAGCATGCTCAAGTCTGAGTGTTCAGCTGATGGACGGGCTGCTCTGTATGCAGTTTCCAAGTCTGGAAGAAAAAAAATACGAAGACCTGGAAGACCGCGAAAGAGAAGGATACACTACTTGCAGGAGGAGCAGAATATTCAGACATCTGTTGAAAATGAAACTCAGAAAGGAACTGATGGGAATGTTGGAGATCACCGGTATGTGCCCAAGAAATTAAATAATTTACGTTACTGTCTGATAAGTGGTCATGATGAATCATCTAATGTTGCATCTGAAAATACGGAAGACCGCGCGTTTGAAGTGAAAGCACTAGAAAGTTCAAGTGGTGAGAATGTTGTCAGTGACCATAATAAGCCAACAATCATGAGAAGGAAATCTTCAAAACAGGTTGAAAGGAAGCATCTCTGTGAAGAGTTTGCCATGGCAAACAATAATCAGCAAGGACTAACTGGTGTACAAATGCTATTTGAGGGACAGTGTCCACCAGGAACCCGACTTGAAGAATGTATCAAGGAGAGAACTCAAACTGGTGATTGCAACTGCTTATGTTCGTTCCTGGAACCTAAATCAAATTTTGTTGAAGATATTGATAAGCAACTGCAAACAGAGCAAGATGAAAAGGAGGAATTGTCTCCATTGAGGAAGTGTACTTTAACTGAAGAATCCGAAGTTGTATCAAATGAGCCGCTGAGAGCAGTTCCTGACGAAAAAGGATGTATTTCACCTCCTGACTCGGGGGAGGTGTTTCGAAGCAGACCCAGCCGCAGAAATAGCCAATTATTCAATGCAGCAGAACTGCTGTGTGAAAAGCAGCCAGACCAGGCAGCTGTTGTGAAGGTTGGAGGACAGCACATGATAGATGCTAATGGTGATAATAGAGCAAAAGGTGACAACGTTACACAAAGGGACAACGAAAATGAGAGATTTTCTGACATGGTTATCAAGCCATTTGTTTTCAGTCAAAAAAATTGTGTTGATGAGGGTGGTGAAGCCCAAGTAAAAACCTACTATAAAATTCTGCTCAATAATTTTGGTCACTGCTGCTCTTTGGAACAGATAAACTCAAATATGTTGGAGGCTGCTGACCAATTTGAACCCAGAATAAACTATTCGAACGTTGTTTTAGATAATTCATTACTCGAAAAGAAGAAGGTGAGGCGCAGTGCCCGGCTTTCTGGCTTTGTAAATATGGAAGGACTGAGATGGATAGAAATAACCAGCCCTGAACAGTTAGAGGTAAAAAACAAGAGCTGTAAGTTAACCAGAAGATCCTTCAGGCTCACTGAACCATGGGGAAAAGTGTCTAGTACCGAAGAGGTTGAGAGGAAAACTGCATCCCAGTCAAGAATTAGGATGCTCCGCCGAAGGTCACTTTCATGCAACAGAAATATAGCCATTGATGACTTGGAGGAGCCTCCCCAGAAAAAGATTATATTGGAATAAGGTTACTGTCAGCAATACAAAGGTATTCTAATATATCCGGAAAAAATTTGCTTTACTTGGATATTTGTGTGGCTTGTTTTAAGTGTGTGAAATTTTCATTTTCTGCCCACTTGAATTGGGGGGAAAAAAGTATCGATTCTGCAATGGAAAACTTGGGTCATGTCTCGAAGTAGTATTGTGACTAGGGCAAAGTACTGATGGTCATTTTTCTGTCACCGCTGCTGGGGTCAATTTAACTGATTAATTCCAAGCACTACACAAGGTGCATATTAGCTTGAGTGCAGATGTGCAGTTCTTGTTTGGCTACACCCCAAATTGTAACTAAGTGAAGTGACAATAAAACAGATGCACAAGAAACAGAAGTCACTGCGCTGATAAATGTAAAAGTACGAAGTCAGCTGTTGAAACCCCATGTGAGCAGTGTTACAGGGACGATGGGGAAAAAATGGAAAGCAATGAATACAGGTCACTGTCCTGAAATCGGTCAAAAATCAGTTTGTTAGAAACTTAATTCATGTTGGGACAATTGGTTTTGTTTCATTTTGACACTAATTTTTCCAACTCCCATGAAGACACTGAGGCTTAGGAGTTCTGTTAGTGCTGGGCATCCAGTAACACTTAAATTAAATAAGTATTCTTCATTTGTTAGACGAATGAGCCTTTGGAATCCCTGTGCACAGAAGGAGAATGCAATGGAAATTTTCTGTGTCCTCATCCAATCTTGATGTCCAATTTCAGACTGTGAAACCTCAATAACAATTGGGAAGAAGAACCATGGTTGCATTTTTTTTTTCACCTTCTCATGGGGTACTGAGGTCAGCTATAGTAGCTGCACCTTCATACCAGCTGAGATCACCTAACTTGACATGAAACAGGAATTGAATCAGATATCGATAGTGAGTGCTCCACTGAACCTTTGCTTTAGCCACAAGGCCATTTGAGAGCTTTAGGTTTAATAGATCCATCTAAAATTATTGTATGCTTTATCTTTGAGTCAAATAAAATTCTTGGGCTCTCTTAAAGGAATTGAAGAAGTGAGAGAATTATGTGTAACGTTGACTATACTGACAACAGTTTAAGGAAGATGACTCAAAATGAAGCACCTGGAAATGAGACCCAGCTTGGTTATTTTGAAGATATTGGTCGTGCTCCTTAAATATACTCTACCAATGTACCAGTGTGAAGATGGAACAGGTACTGAATCCCAACATTAGCTGAACCACAACTGGATGATTGAACTCCGTATCTTCAGCTGTACTACACAATACAAACTTAATGAGATGCATTTTCTATTGTCGAATGAGATACAGGTTTCGCATGCTATTTGTTTGGAGTACGTTTACTCCTGCTTTGTCATTTCAAAAAAAAAATGTTGAGCTGATTCATATGAAATAAAGAGGCACACATGCTGAATTTTCCTACAAGTCAATATTCTGTTGCATAGCTGCATTCAGCTGCTGCTGAAGTTTTCTGGTTCAGATCTGACCAACACCTTGAACAGGTAAGTTTCCTGTCTACATACCTTAACAGTTATGTGATTTCACATTATTAGCTTCAGGTCAGCTCTTGAGCTGTTTCGAAGTCATGATCCTGGTTACTCTGGAGCAGCTCTCTTTATGGTCATCACCAGAGTGGCTGAGCTCCTGGACGATAACAGTCTCTTGCCTCTGTGCAAATTACATGGATGACATTCCAAGTCTGGGTATTCAATAGTGTTTCAGCACTGCTGGCCTGAGGGTATGATGAGAAAACCAGTGAAAAAATCTTGTTTGGCAATGCTCAGCTGTGAATCAGAAGATGGGTTTAAGCTGCACGCTCAGATGAGAGCATAGTGCTGTCCTTCAGCTAATATCTTTAACTGGCGCCTTGTCTGTCTATTGATGAGGATTATGTTAGTTTTCAAAGAAGAGCGTATGTTGTTCTGTGTCCTAACTAACATTCTTCCCTCAGACAACACCACCAAAAACCTATTTAAGTGGTCTCTTTGCAGTGGGCAAAATGGCTGCCTTTGTTTGCCTGTAATGAAGTCAGTGCATGTCAAGGTACTTCATTGCATGTGAAGGATGACTTAATGTTTACAGCACAGCAACAGGCCAATTGGTCCATGACTCTGTTTTTGCTGCGTACTAGACTCCTCCCACTCTATTCATCCAACTTCCTCAACATATCCCTCTACTCCTTTCTCCTGTTAATCTAGCTTTCCCCTGAAATGTGCCTCTGCTGGCCTCCTCAACCACTCATTGTGTAGCAAGTTCCACATTCTCACCACTCTCTGGTGAGAAGGTTTAGCCTGAATTCTTTATTGGATTTATTGATGACTGTGTATTGTATTTGACCTGGAGTTCTGCTCTCACCTGCAATTGGAAGCATCTTTTCTTTGTCCACCCTATCGAGCCCTTGGATATTATCGTCTGGTAATTGGTGAGAGATGTGATGAGGCAATATGTAATTCAAGTTTTTTTTTTCTCCACAAACTCAAACGATGCATGTACTTATTAACTGCCACCAGATGGCAACATTATACCAGACAATTCATGAAATAGTTGTACAATCAAACTCCAGTAACAAAATAACTAGTAGGGTAATCTATGTGGGTGCAATGTCATAGGATATGAAAATCGGATCCTCAATTTGGACAGGTGTCAAAATAGTAGTTTTTTTTTCTTGTTAGCTAGGGAAAGCTTTTAGCAAGACTGCTGATCCAGGATCAGAATAAATTTGATCTTGTTCAGTTAACGGCAGTTGCCGTCGACAGTAGCATTGTGGACATCTCTTAAAACTTGTTGAAACCCCTCTCGAACAATTCGTTGATGGCGTGAAGTGTTAAAGGTAGCTGTTCAGCTTGCGCTTGGTCATATAAATAGCATTGAGATGTTGAGCTTTTGCTGGTATTGGTTGAGGGAGCAGTGTTGGTCAGACACCTGCTCTTAGAATTTTGGGTCAAACAGATTGTGGCTTAGCTTCTCATTTGAAGGATGCACCTCTGACAGTGTCGCATTGGAGTGACAGACCTAGATTGGGATCTCAAGCCCATAAATTTCTCACTCTTTAAAAACTTAGCTGTCTAGGTTGTCATCACTGTCATGATATTGGCTGTGTTTTTTCAAACTGACAAGTTGGATCACTGTTGACGCAGTAGTTTAGCACTATTTCATGCCTCCACAACAAACCACTTTAACTGCTTTTGTTATGACACGAAGCAACTTTCAACATGCATTGATTCAAAGATGATGGTGTTAATTTGGGCTTATGCAGATGGATAAATAGGCGACATTTAGTTGCCCCAATATTGACAAACTAGAATGACTAGATGTAAAAACAAAAATTGCTGCCAATACTGAGGCGTCAGGCAGTATCTGTGGAGAGAGAAACCTTTCCCAGTTCTGACCCAAGATCATCGACCTGAAATGTTGACAATGTACTTGCTTAAAACATAGTAGAGAGAACAGGCAAGGGTGGGAGTCAAGGAAGAACAACAGGGATGGTTTGTGAAGGGTGGAAGGCAGGAGAGGTTAAATGACATAATGTTGCAAGGCAAAAGGTGATACTACTGGGGCAAGTAAATAAACAAGATATGCTAAGAGGAGATGTACATATGAACAGCGCTATCAACAACTACTTTCTGGAAAGAATTGGGGTACATTGTGTTATGAACGAGGTGGGAGGAGTGCACAGTTTTCCAATCCCACTTCTCCACAGGTCACAGCATATATTTTGCAAATGTTTACCAAGTTACCAATTCTGTCAATCATGTACTCCACTCTTTATCGCAGAATAAAATACTCTGACCAAATTTCTGTAATAAACAACAAAATTATCAGTTTATTATCAAACAAGGCTTATATGGTAACTAGGCAAAGCATAAACACACAGACTGAAAAATGAGTTTCCTTTTTTAAATTTCTCTCGCGCAGTGGAAAAAAAATACAGAATTTCTCTCTATCGAGGTCTGTTAAGAAAAAAAACATTTCAGTCGAATACTTATAATTTTTGATGAAAAAACAGAACATGTGGAAAGAAGTCAGTCCTCCTTTTTGCTCTGGCATCTGGGGTAACTGGGATCTTTTCTAAAGCAGTTCTTTACAAGGGGTGTCGTCAATTAATCTGGCCGGTTATTCCAGCTTCGCTGGAGAGATGCAGCACCAGGGCTTTCAGTCACATACTGGATCTTTGCAAGGTTTCTTCAAGGAGGTAGAAAAAGAGGTGATCGAGGTGATTTTATTTTCCCTGGCAGGCAAAACACCAACTGTTTTCAAAACAGTTCACTGAAAAAAAATATTCAAACCCCAAACAAAGTCAATCTCCTGAATGCCAAAAACCTTGACATGTGGCTTTTCTGTAAATACCTTTCCCAGGTCACCAGATTTTATGTTGTTTACTGAACTTTAAGCACATTATTTCCAGCACAAGTTAGTCATAGAGAGAGACCCAACCGAAACAGGTCCTTCGCCCCTACGATTCTAAGCCGACCATCAATCACCCATTTATACTAATCCTACATTAATCCCATTTTTTTTCCTTTTCACATCCCCGCTTTTCCACAATTCTCCTTCCTATACTAGGGGCAATTTTTACCATGGCCAATTTACATATAAACCTGCAAGTCTTTGGCATGTGGGAGGAAACCAGAGCACCTAGAGAAAACCCACGCGATCACAGGGAGAACTTGCAAGCTCCACACAGGCAGTACCGAGATCCCGGGTCGCTGGAGCTGTGAAGCTGCGGTGCTAGCCACTGTGTGGCCCTAATATTTTCAAACAACATCTCGTGTCCCTTCAGTGAAATTGTTTTTTTTATAAAAATCACACTCGTGAAATCTTTTCAGTTTTAACACAAGTCCTGATAAAAAAATTTAAAAACGGAAGCACTTCTGTAACAATTGAAATAATCAGCATTTGTTGAACTCTGACTCTACAAGGCTGTGAAGTGTCCAATCAAAAGATGAGGTGCTGTTCCTCGAGTTTACAGTAAACTTTGTTGGAACAGTAGAGGAGGCTGGGAGAGTGGAGTGGAGAATTAAAAGGAGTGGTGACCAGAAGCTCAGGGTCATTCTTGCAGACTGACGAGACATGTTCTGCAATGTGGTTCTCCAGTATGGGTTTGGTTTCCCAGTGTTGAAACAGCATCATAAGCAGTGAATGCAGTCATTTCATTACTTCTGCCTTCCATTATGTTATCGACCTAAATTGTGTTCTACACTCCCAGCACCCACATCACCTCGACTTGTGCGTGATGAAAGATCATTGACCTGAAATGTTAACAGTGTGTCTCTCTCTGCGCAGATGCTGTCTGACCTACTGTGCATTTCCAGCATTTTCTGTTTTTATTTCAGATTTCCAGTCACCACAGTAGTTCGCTTTTGTAAGAATCGGCACAGTATTGCCCCTTCACTGAGCTGGAATTATTTTCTAGTTAACATACAGCTCTTGTTCTGAGAGTCACCAATGTGAGAGAATCATATGGTCCATTTGACTGAAAAGAACTTCTGTATGAGTAGTAAGTAAAAGAAACTTTCCCTACGAACTGACCATGTTCCCATTCACATTTATAAGACTATATCCTGCAGTGGCCGTTGGTGTCAAAGTCTCCACCATCGCGGCAGAACTGCAGGTTCTCTCTCCAAGGTTCCCCAGGCACAGAAAATACCGCAGAAGGAAAGCAGGCGGGCACTCTGACGAGTCAATCCATCCTGAACCTGTAACTCGCTGTCTATAGACTAGGAGCAGAGACACACAAAACAGTCCTTTGACTTGCCTGTGGTCGATGACCAAATATCAGGCGGTGCAGACCCTTCAAGGGGTGGAATGTCTTGTGTTCCATGTAGACGTGATAAACATATTCTTATTGGTGCAAAAATCCCATAAGTGCTATTTTTCAAATAAAAATTAGCAAACGTGACAGCTCCAGCCAAAATCCTGAATGTTGCCAAAAAGGATGACGGGAGGCCTCCATTGGATGGGTAGGTGGAATGCCAGGGTGAGTCCAGATGGGGAAGCCAAGGGGGAGGAAGTGGAGAGTGAGTGGCTGGTGTGCAGGAGTAGTTTGTGCAGGAACTCACTCCGCACAGAGTACAATGGTACTACTGGAGTTTCTGAGAGACATCTTGAACTGTGAGGTGGCTGTTTGGCATGCAGACCCAAATCCTCCTTCAATGAGCACTGCTCCATGGGGCAAGATCAGCCAGGACCCCACCAGATGTTTGAGTGACCTCATACAGTTGATGCAATCGGGGTGAAGTGCAACTTGGAACACCTTAATGACTTCAGACTTAACACCAGGACAGTTGAGCTGCCAATAGCTCTGAATAAGTCATGTTTGTTCAACTACCATCCATTATGTGCCTGACTGGTTGCTCTTCGAGCCATGCTTTACTATCTCTGAGGGATGCGGGAGAGGCAACATGCTGTGTCTACTCGTGATACTCCAGCTGTTGAGTGTGCAGCAGGCGAGATAGACAAGCTGGTCTTTTCATGCTTAACACTTTCGTCTGTTGATCTGCAAGCTGATCAGAATGTGGTATGGGCCGCCAGTCCCAGTTCAATCTCATGATTTTAGTGGCAGTTTTACTTGACAATATATTGCTGCTGCCACAGCCTCCTGCATTGTCGCACAGAGAATGGAATTTTAAGACTCCAGATGTGCTCCAGATCAAAAGTGTGCCTGTGGCATCCATCAAAATCAAGTGCAATTGTATATAATGGATTTCCACTTCAATATCTGTGTCCCAGTGCCACAATGAAAGGAACTAAACAGCATTACAGAACTGCAGGATGGTGTAGTCTCATTGCAAGTTGGAAAGTAAAACTAATTTCATGACCTCTCATTGACTTGAGAGTGGAAATCATTGACAACCGGCATCCTGTTCATCCTCCTCCTCAAAACAAAAACTGTTTGCAGACCACACAACAGTATTGGCCAAGGCCTGAAAATTACTCAGTACATCCAGATGCTGTATGACTTGGTTTGTTTCAGGTTAACCTGGTTTACAGTCGAACTTCATCACTGGCACATGGAGCGGAACACTCTGCTGACTATTTCAAATTTGAGTAACGTGGGACATTTCATAGAAAGGATCCTGAATCTTATTTATAATGTTTCCCCAGTCTGAGGAGCAAACAATTATTGACAAATCTCCATGGGGTGGTCAGGACATATTTATCCTTCACCCACATCTGCCTTTTTACTTCTGCAATTGGAATTAAAAGTCAAATTTACCAAAGGAGAAGTCGTTCAGAAATTATGCAGGTAGAACATAACCTGATTGTAATAAAAACAAGAAATGCTGGTTTTTACCACTCAGCAGGTCTGGCAGCATCTGTGAAAAGAGAAGCAGAGTTAACGTTTCGGGTCAATGACCCTTCATCGGAACTGACAAATATTAGAAAAGTCGCAGGTTATAAGCAAGTTTTTGCTTTTATAACCTGATTGTATGTTGCTAAAGTCCTTTTGTCCTGTCAAGGAATGTCAAAAGAATGGAGTGTTGAAATGGTTTTAATTTTTCAAGTTATGGAGCAGGTCACCCAGTGTGATTGGATCCACACCAGCATGATAATGCGGTGGATTTATTATACTGCGTTTTGTGTCTGAGACAATTTCCGATTGGCATCGGCTTATAACTGGTGGAGTAACTGCTGGAGTTTGGTTGGCAATTTGACATATAAACATACTTAAGCTAGTCTCATCACACCACCTGCTACCCCACCGACCTGGGTTTCTTTTACTTATTCATATATATCCAGGAGATATATTTAAATGTTTGCACTGTTCAAAATAAAATTTGAATTGGCACAAGGGTTTCAGTGAAGCGTCATAGCATAAAAGTAGAATTTTGTATTGTGTTTGAAGAGACAGACATTCCTGTTGACATCCTCCTTTTGCCTCCTTGGGTGTTTGCTGCAGTGAAGCTGCCCTCCGCTACCTTGGCCAAATGCCTGTTGCTTTTATTATTTATTCATGGGATTTGTGCATTGCTGGCAACACCAGTATTTATTGCCCCTCTTTAATTGCCCCTGAGAAGGTAGACCCAGGCGAGAACTATTGGTAGGTGATTAAGCAATGGAACATATCAAAGGCAAATTTGTTCCTGTCGTCAACTAATGACCACACTGCACATTTTTCAGTAAGGTCGGGGAGGAATCAATGGATGGTGAGAGGGTGTAGCAATTCTGGCTGGCTTTTTCCCCCATCTTCGCCAAATAGTTAATTATACTGCCATGTCAATGATTGGCTAAATCAGCACAGACTGTGGATGGAACTTTGTTCATCCAACTTTGTTTGTTTTTAATAAAATGAATGTAATTGGCTATCTGTTTGCCAGAATGCACAGTTGGACCAATTATGTTCCGGGTGGGATCTCTCAGCTAAAGAGTGGGCCATGAGTATTTGTTAAGGCATCAGAAATTGTTTCCAGAATATTTCATGTCTTCTGATCCCCTAAGCTAATCACATGGACAACAATCTGACTATGAATGGTCTAAAAAAGGAGTGATTTAAATTCATGCTAATCATCTGATCACCTAATCAAATATAATCCGAACAAAATCAGAGAGTAGTCCAGTGTCAAGCCTTTTGTTGGGAGTTCTAGTAACTTGAGGTGTGAAGGAAATGGCTACTTGGTTGTCCAACTTTGCCATTGCAGTCCCAAGTTCATTCAAACCATCCAGTGAGGGTGTAGGATTTACACAGTGCTTCATAGGTTGCCATTCAAGTGCTGAATGGCAGAAATAAAAGGCTGCAGGAAATGTGCAAACCAGGGATCAAACTACAACTTTTGTGGAATTGACACAATCAGCCCATGATCCTATGAGCTGAATGTCTGTGCTTAAGTTATGTTAATTTTGGTGTTTGCACCGGGACGGGTGAGTTTGGGTGGTCTGTATTTACTTTCACAGTTTCTGCTGGCAATGCAATCACTGATTTATTGAAGTGGATCACTCCATCTCTGACAACACCAAGACAACCAGTGGGATTTAATGTGGTTTTTGGGAGGAATAAGCACCCTCTCTGCTAAAACTATAAAATGGAAGAGTACCATCAGCTACCTAAGTCGTCCTCTGGTACTGCCCTGCAACGTAACAATATTTTGGCTTATGTTCGATGTATGATAGATGCCAGTTTCTCTGTTAGAGCTTCAGTTAACCTAGTAGTTTCCATTCATGATGCACTGATCCACCTGTTTTCTGATAAGTTTAACGTGGGAATTTATTTTTCCGCACTCATAAAGCGAGGGATAGAAATGAAGGTATAAATTAGTATTATGTACTCCCAGGTTCAGTGCAGCATAAGTTGGATGCTAATTGAAGTTAATTTCATCTGCTCTGACAACATGCCTGCAGCTGTGAATTTCAAATATTTTAAAATAACTTACTGAGTGACCCCTCCCCATAGGACTACACTGCATAGTATAGATGTTGTTTCTGACGAGTAGGTAGTAAAAGGAATAATGCAGTAACAAGTCAATCAACACAAACATCTGATGACCTCATGGATACCCATTCACAACAGTATAAACTTCTCAATTTTATGCAACAGCAATCCTATGGCTTCTTTGCCAAACAGTTTAGTAACATTTTTGTGCCTTGATCCACTGCCCACCAGGAACGAGGTTATGACTACCCAAAAGCATTTCACGCTGTTCCTTTGCAAACAGAAGAGACTTGAATTTTATTTAGCCAGGATGAATTCGAGCCTGTGTTGTCGAAGAAAAATCAGTGTCCACCCAGTCATTTCCCCAATTTATGTGTTGGTAACTGTAGGGAAGGCCAAACTGTTCTATTTTCCCCTGCAAACTTTATAAAGATAGCTATAAGATGATGTTCAGCCAATACCTGCAAGGTACATACCCTCAAAAACTACTTTTCAACATCCCAACAGCTATGTAAGAGATGTGCTAAGAATGTTTTGGGAATTTTTTTTTTTGCAACTGAAATCATTGAATTAAAAAATAAGACCTGTTTCCGACAATTGTCAGGAGTGTTCTAGTCTCTGAGACGTGCTCACTGACGTTCACGAGAGACTGTCTAACTCCCTTTGTGACGATGTTGCTGCATTATTACCGAGGATTAATTGGCAAGCAATCACCAAGGCAATCTGTACCCAACTTATTTTTTTATGAGAACCACGAATGGGAGTGTTGACTGTTTTGTCCAATTCCATTTTTTGCTGCAGTGTTGTATTCTCAAGTTGGTGAATGTTATTCCTGATTGGTCATGAGCGTTGTGACAATTCATCAGCCACCTCTCTTCACAAGCTGATTTTGTTCAGTTGATTTGATTCTGCACCAAACACTTGGAGATATTTGTGGGTGGCACAGTGGCGCAGTGGTTAGCACTGCAGCCTCACAGCTCCAGCGACCCGGGTTCAGTACTGGGTAGTGCCTGTGTGGAGTTTGCAAGTTCTCCCTGTGACCGCATGGGTTTCCGCCAGGTGTTCCGGTTTCCTCCTACAGCCAAAGACTTGCAAGGTGATGGGTAAATTGGCCATTGTAAATTGCCCTTCGTGTAGGTAGGAGAATGGTAGGGAATATGGGATTAATGTAGGAGGGGATGTGGTAGGGAATATGGGATTAATGTAGGATTAGTATAAATGGGTGGTTGATGGTTGGCACAGACTCGGTGGGCCGAAGGGCCTGTTTCAGTGCTGTATCTCTCTCTATATTCTCAATTAACATACCGTTGTGGAGTGCCTTGAAATGACCATCAGGTGTCATCACGCCATTCTCAAACAGAGCGTCTAGCTCCAGATGCCTATTTCTTAAAGGCAATATTGAGATCGTTATATCATTTTGACCCCACAATCTTGCTTGTCTGTACTTTATTTACTTGATCAATGCTCCTCTGTTCATTCTAAGCACCCAAAACCCGATACTGAATCCTCTTATATTTTATTTGAACTCTTCTTCGAGTTGAAATTGAGCCCTCCTGCACTGTCTCCTACTTTAACGTATTCTTTTTTAAGACTGCAAAACACTGCAATTACTTAACCTCCCTCTGGCAAGCTACAGAGCATTGAAGCCTGAACTGGTGTCACCTTGGCACTTGGTTTTATCATGTTTTCTTCTACTTCTCTTCAAAGTTTTAGACTTTGGTGTCATCTGCATTGTGGACTCTTCATCCATAGTTTATTAATAAATCATAAAATTGCAAATTTGCTTATTATAATATTGTTCATCAAAAGAAAAGATTTGGAGCTGAAGTGGAGGGGTGTTAGTTACTTTTTTCCACCAATGTGCAATTTCTGTCCAATTACTCTTGTCTATTTGCAACACAGTCTGCCTGCGTCTGAACAATTAAGTGCAGCATTGAGCCAGAAGGTCTAAGACTCCGGGTATGGTTTGCACTGATTTCCGCTGAGACTGTAGTAGGGATGCGACGTGACCCAAACACTTAATGGGTGAGGGAGGAGAAATTGAGTCCATATTCCTACTCCAGCTGTTCGGTGCATGTGTGCAAATAGAACGAAGCAAAGGAAGAAAAAATAGATAAATCATATCTAAAATGGGGGAGAGGGTGGTGAACCAAGTGTTTCTCCAGTTGTTGGACATTATTCTCAGCTTAAGCATATGCACGAAGGTACGTTAGAAAGAATAAACAACAGATGCAAGGAGTCACATGGTGCAATGGCATGTGACATCTGCCACCTCACTTAGAATTGAGGTAAACAGTCTGATAACTCGTGCATCAGGATATTTGTTGTGCTTGACTCTTTTATGTCCTTTTTTTTTATCATTTGGGTGATGCATTAAGTCTGGTCGTGATTAAGCTAGCATATCTTCTATTTGAACCTTTTTTTATGACCTTTTCCCATTATGGAATCAGTTTTAATGTAAAAACAGCAACTTTCCCTGTGCGTATTTTACATAATAAATTATTCCAAAATACTTCAAGAGCAGGGGAGGAGAATTCAGGCACCCAACAGGAATAGAGCCAAGAGTTGGGGAGGTGTTTGAAGGGAAAGTACACTTTCAATTGTGAATGAAATTTAATTGTGGATATAAACTTGGCAGACAAAATCAGTCGTCATGTTGTGCAAAGCAATAAGTAAAAACAGCAAATGCTTGAAATACTCAGCAGCTCTGGCATGACCTCTGCCTCAACTAATGCAAAAGTAAGATGCAACCTTAATTTAAGAACATGATTTTCATTTAATGGCACCCCCCGTTCCCCCCCCCCCGCCCACAAAATGCAGACTGGGGTGGGTTTGGGTTCGACTGCCATGTTTCCCACATGCTCATCTCCATCCAGACTTAATGCTCCAGTGCCTTCAATCGAGTGTAATATTGGGCAGGGTGTAAATGAGGTGTTGGACTCAAACCTGACATGCTCTTGTAACATATTGAAGTTAGAAATGGGGTGATTTGTCTGGAGGATAGTTATTCTGACAATGCAGTGCTCTCTCCTGCACAGGTATGTTAGCCTTTATGATTTGTTTGCAACCTGTGGAGATAATAAGAATAACTGAGAAAATGTGACTTTAAAGTGGGGGTCAGAAGGGAGCAACACCAGTTTCTTTCCAGCAGCAGACAACACAGGTTGAAATTTGATCATCAAAATGATGGACGAGATCTTCTACCTGACTGATTGATCTCACCAGCAAATCTTTAGTTTTCTTTGCACTTCCATGCTGAAGTCACTGACTTCTGCTGTGGTGCACATGGGCAGAATCAGCAGGACAATTGACCAATAGAAGGTGTAAGGTCAGAGCAGAGGCTGTGCAGTCCAGACCCAACATCCTCAGATACACATTTTGCAGCAGCTTGCTGGATAGTTACTAGGAACGGAACGACTGCCCAATTTTGTGTTTCCCTTGTTTGCTCAGCAGTGATGAGGCTGAATGCAGTATCTCAACTGCTGCCCTGTGATCAAAGAACTCAACACAGACCAAGCATGGAACCTGAGCCCTTCTTGGTTTGTCGGGCTGTGAAGCACTGGGCAGTTCAGTCAGCCATTGTGCTGTTGATTGAGTCTTACATTATTTATGTTTCGCAAACAGATTGGATTTAATGAACTTTGGTCCCAAACCTGAATGCAAATATTAACCCTAATGCATGTTTAAATGATGAAGATTTCTCAATAATAACAGACCTTCAAGGAATCTCAAGGCACCTTATTAGTTGCTCAGGTTGCAGCTTGATCCTGCACCCTGTACAGCTCTGGCAACAGGGCTTGAGAGGGCTGTTTTCATTTGCTGTTTTGATCTCATTAGCTAAAATTCTGAGTTTAAACACTACTTACTTATTAAAGTTATTGATCTTCATACAAGACTTAACCTGTGCTTCATGCAGATAATAGAGCTTCGTTAGTGAGCATTAACATATTGTTGAACACTCATCATGTGTTATTAAAATGATGATGACCTGTTATCTAGCACAAATGGAAGGAGACGGAAAGTATTCTTATGCAGAGAAGGTGAAGAACATTCCTGGTGAAAAGGCAATGTAAGAAGCTATGACACTGGTTTCAACAGTAGTATCTAATACAAGTGCTTTAATTGCAATGTAATATCCCAAGTCACTTCACCAGAAGCCAAGTTGAGCATTGAGCATGAATCAGACAATGCTGTTGATGGAAATAAAAACTTTATAAATAGAGGCATCGCATACGAAAGCTAGGGCAGTTAGGGTAAACCTTTTACATGGCATGTTAGGCCTCAGCTGGAGCATTGAATCCACTTCTGGGCATTACTCTTGAGGAAGGATATCGAGATGTTGGCGAGGGGATAGAGGAGATTTACTGGAGTTGAGGAACTTAAGTTATCTGGGTTGAGGGATTTAAGTTATCTGGAGTGACTCGAAAAGTTGGGATTATTATGAAAAGATCAGAGAATGTTAAGGGTAGACCAAGTAGAGGTTTTCAAAATTATGAGGAGTTTTGATTGAGTAGTTTGGGTGAAACGGAGGGTCAGCAACCCAAGGCCACAAATTTAAGGTAATTGGCAAAAGGGCAGGGGGAGGGGTGGCAGTGTTGGTGTGGAACGAAGGAGAATTTCTTTCTCAGGTAGTAAGGAGTTATGATTTGGAATACACTGCCTGAAAGGGGTGGTGGAACTGGATTCAAAAGTGACTAGGAAAAATATTCATATCGTGCTTTTAACATCGTGCAATATCCCAAATCACTTCACAAGACGGCAAGTTGGCCATTGAGCAAGAATTGGCAGAAGGTAGATAGAAATACATGCTTTATAAATAAAGGCATAGAGTACCAAAATCAGGGAAGTTATAGTAAATCTTTTATAAAGCATTAGTTAGGCCTCCGCTGCAGAATCCGACTCTGGGCACCACAGAAAAGGGAACATTTGCAGGGCTCCGGGTAAACAGCAAGCAACATCAAGTGGGTAGCTGGTGAGTCTTTTATTTTTAATTAAGGTTTATTAGTAATGGTGAGGTTATTAATATTGGTAATGTTTTAGTATTGGTAGGGTATATTAATAGTGTTAAGGTGGATTAGTAGTGGTGAAATTTTGTATCAGCAGTAGTTAGGTTATTATTACTATTGGTACGCTTTATTACTATTGGTAGGGTTATTCATATTCGTAGTAGCAGGATTTATTAGTCGCAGTGTTTAGTTGAAGTACCAAGGTTACTATCTAACAGATTGAGAAATGGCAGGGCTGCTCGAACCTCAGGAGTGCACATCCTGTGCTATGTGGGAACTCCAGGATGCTTCTCCGGTCCTGGATAACCATAAGTGCAGGAAGTGTTGTCAGTTGCTGCAGCTTGAGCTCCGAGTTGCGGAACTTGAGCAGCAGCTGGCATCACTACAGTGAGGATGGGATCTTCATGGATAGCACATTTATAGACGTCACACCCTGCAGATTAAGATTATGCCGGGAGATAGGGAATGGGTGACTGCCAGACAGTCAAGAAGAAACAGGCAGGTACTGCAGGAGACTCCTGAGTGCGTCTCACTCTCCAACAGGTATTTAGTTCTGAATACTGAGGAAAGGGATGGTTCATCTGGGGAGTGCAGCCAAGGCTACGGCACCACGGGTGGCTCAATTACACACGGGGGGAACAAGGAAGACTGGAAGAGCGATACTGATAGGAGATTCGATCGGGGAACACATGGACATTTCTGTGGCCACAGACGTGAATCCAGGATGGTGTGTTGCTTCCCTGGTGCCAGGGTCAAGGCCGTTATGGAACGGCTACAGAGCACTCTGAGGGTGAGGGTGAACAGCCAGCAGTTGTGGTCCACATTGGGACCAATGACAGGTAGAAAGAGAGATGTGCTCCTGCAGAGAGTTTACTGAGCGAGGTAAGAAATTAGCAAGCAGGAACTCAAGAGTAGTAATCTCCGGATTACTCCCAGTACCATAGGTAAGTAAATATAGAAGTCGGACAGCGCAGATGAATGTTAACTGAGAAACGGTGCAGGCAGGAGGGCTTTAGATTCTTGGGACTTTGGGAGCGGCTCTGGGGAGCTGGGACCCGATGGGTTGCACCTGCACAGAGCCGGGATTGAGTTGAGCGTGGGAATTTTTGCTCGTGCTGTTGGGGAGGGTTTAAACTAGTTTGGCAGGGTTTGGGTACCTGAGGGTAGACCCAGTTGGGACAAAATCAGAAATTAAAATGGAAGGCAGAAAATTAGTGGATAAGTCTGGAAGGTAGAGTAAACAAAGGTTAGACATTTTTTTTAAAGAGTTAGGTAGTGCTTGGGCATATACTTGAATGAAAGGAGTATAGCAAATAAAGCAGATGAGCTGAGGGCACAGATAGCTATGATATCATACTGCCACGTCTCTATGACAGAAACATGGCTTCAGGAGGGACAGGAATGGCAGCTCAGTGTTCCTGGTTACAGGATTTTCAGATGCGAAAGAAAGGGGGATAAAATGTAAGACGCTAGTTTGGCCTCAGCTGGAGTATTGCGTCCGGTTCTGGGCACCGCACTTTAGGAAAGATTGGAGCGAGTACAGAAAAGATTCACAAGAATGGTTCCAGGCATGAGGAACTTCAGTTCTGAAGATAGATTGGAGAAGTTAGGACTGTTTTCCTTGGAGAAGAGAAGGCTGAGAGGAGATTTGATAGAGTTATTCAGAATCATGAGGGGTCTGGATAGAGTCGATAGGGAGAAACTGTTGCCATTTTTGAAAGGATCGAGAACGAGAGAGCATAGATTTAAAGTAATGGGTAAGAGATGCAAAAGCGACAGGAGGAAAAGCTTTTTTACGCAGCAAGTGGTTCAGGTCTGGAATGTGCCGCCTGACAGTGTGGTGGAGGCAAGTTCAATTGCAGCATTCAGAAGAGAATTAGCATGTTACATGAAAAGGAAGAATGTGCAGGGTTATGGGGAGAAGGCACTGAGTGAATTGCTCATTCGGAGAGCCGGTGCGGACACGATGGGTCAAATGGTCTGCTTCTGCACTGTAACAATTCTGTGAAAAAGGTCGGTGGGGGGGCGGGGGCGAGCAATTTTGGTCACAGAAACAATGACAGCTGTGAGGAGGGATGACATGTTAGAAGGATCAGCAAATGAGGCCATATGGATTGAGCTAAGGAACAAAAAAGGGGCACCGTTTCTCAGTTAACATTCATCTGCGCTGTCCTACTTCTACACACTCCTGGGAGTCTTCTATAGATGCCTAAACCGTCAGAGGGAGATAGAAGAGCAAATATGGAGGCAAATCTCTCAGAAGTGCAAAAACGATAGGACAATAATAGTCGGCGATTTTAACTACCCCAATATTAACTGGGATCGTTTTAGTGTGAAAGGAATTGAGAGAGCAGAATTCTTGAGATTCAGCATTCAGGAGAACATGTTTGGCCGATATAGAGCAAGAAAAGAGGGTGCAGTTTTGGACTTTGTTTTAGGAAAGGAGGTTGGGCAGGTGGAAGGAGTGGCAGTGGGAGA
This sequence comes from Heterodontus francisci, assembly GCF_036365525.1. Taxonomy (NCBI): domain Eukaryota; kingdom Metazoa; phylum Chordata; class Chondrichthyes; order Heterodontiformes; family Heterodontidae; genus Heterodontus; species Heterodontus francisci. The sequence continues at coordinate 9,608,083 of NC_090417.1, forward strand.
GCATTTTGGTGGTAGTGATCATAATTCCATTTTAACATAATTATGGAAAAGTACAAGGATAGAACAGGAGTTAGAATTCTCAATTGGGGCAAGGCAAATTTTACAAAGCTGAGGAGTGATTTAGCGAAAGTGGACTGGAAATAGCTACTTAAAGGTAAATCAGTGTCAAAGCAGTGGGAGGCATTCAACGGGGAGATTCAAGGGGTTCAGAGTAAACATGTTCTCAAAAGAAAAAGGGACTGCCAAATTTAGAGCTTCCGGATGTCAAGGAGCTTACAGGGTAAGGTAGGGCAGAAAAGGAAAGCTAATGTCTGACACTGAAAACTCAATACTACAGAAAACTGAGAGGGGTATAGAAAGTGGAGTGGTGAAATCAAAAAGGAAATTAGGAAAGGAAAGAGAGGGCATGAAAGAATATTGGCAAGCAAAATCAAGGTGAAGCCAAAGATGTTTATCAATACATTTAAGAGTAAGAGGATAGCTTAGGGAAGAGTAGGGCCCATAAAAGACCAAAAAGGTAACCTATGTGTTGGGGCGGAAGGTGTTGGTATGGTTCTTAATGAATACTTTGTGTCTGTCTTCATAAAAGAGGGGAATGATGCAGATATTGTAGTTGAGGAGGAGTGTGAAGTATTGGATGTGATAAACATGGGGAGAGAGGAAGTGTGAAGGGGATTAGCATCCTTGAAAGTGGATAAATCACCAGGGAAGCTCTACCCCAGGCTGTTAGGGAGCCAGGGAGGAAATAGCGGAAGACCATCATTTTCCAATCCTCACAGGATACAGGTGTGGTGCTAGAAGACTGGAGGACTGATGATGTTGTATCCTTGATTAAAAAGGGAGTGAGGGATAAAGCGAATTACTACAGGCCAGTCAGTCTAACTTCAGGAGTGGGCAAATTATTGGAATCAATCCTGCGAGACAGGATAAGCTGTCACTTAGAAAGGCAGGGATTAATCAAGGAGAGCATAGATTTGTTAAGGGAAGATCGTCTCCGACTAACTTGATTTAATTTTTTGAAGAAGTAACAAGGAGGATTGATGAGGGGCGTGCAGTTGATGTGGTCTACATGGATTTCAGCAAAGCTTTTGACAAGGTCCCACATGGCAGACTGGTTAAAAAAATAAAAGCGTGTGGGATCAAAGGAAATGTGGCAAGTTGGATACAAAATTGGCTTAGCGGCAGGAAACAAAGGGTAATTGTTGACAGGTGTTTTTGTGACTGGAAGGCTGTTTCCAGTGGTGTTCCGCAGGGCTCAGTACAAGGCCCCCTGCTTTTTGTGGCATATATTAACGATTTGGATGTAAATGTAGGGGGCATAATCAAGAAATTTGCAGACGATACGAAAATTAGCTGTGTGGTTGATCGTGAGGAGAATAGCTGTAGACTGCAGGAAGATATCAATGGTCAGGTGGGCAGAAAAGTGGCAAATGGAAAAGTGTGAGGTGATGCATTTGGGGAGGTCAAACAAGACAAAGTAATACACAATGGGAGAATACTGAAAGGTATAGAGGAAGTGAGGGACCTTGGAGTGAATGTCCACAGATCCCTCATGCTGGCAGGACAGGTCGATAAGTTGGTTAAAAAGGCATTTGGAATCCTTTCCTTTATTAGCTGAGGTGTAGGATATAAAAGCAGGGAGGTTATGCTGGAACTATATAAATTATTCGGTAGGCCACAACTTGAGTATTGTGTGCCGTTCTGGTCACCTCATTGCAGAAAGGTTTTAATTGCACTGGAGAGGGTACAGAGGAGATTTATGAGGATGTTGCCGGGACTGGAAAAATGCAGCGATGAGGAAAGATTGGATAGGCTGGGGTTGTTCTCCTTGGACCAGAAGAGGCTGAGGGGAGATCTGATTGAAATGTACAAAATTGTGAGTAGCCTGAATAGAGTGGATAGGAAGGGCATATTTACTTAGCAGAGAGGTCAGTGTTCAGGAACATAGATTTAAAGTGATTGATAGCAAGATTAAAGGGGGGATGAGAGATGATTTTTTTTCCCCAGAGGGTGGTTGGGGTCTGGAACTCGCTGCCTGAAAGCATAGTAGAGGCAGAAACCCTCAGCTCATTTAAAAGGTGTCTGGATATGCACTTCAAATGCCATAACATTCAGGGCTACGGACCAAATGCTGGAAAGTGGGATGAGGCTGGGTGGCTCATTTTTCAGCTGGAGCAGACATGATGGGGCCAGTGGTCTCTTTCTTTGCAGTAAACTTGCCATGATTCTTTCTAAGTTGGATTTATTGCATCGCTCTAACCAAGAGCTGGCAAAGGCACAATGGGTGAAATGGTCTCCATTTTATTGTGCATGATTCTCAGGGAAGTGGTCTGTACCGTTGGTCAGGAAGGAGGCTTTTGAACGTGGAGAGAACCAGTAAATTGGAAGAATTTAAGGGGTTTAAAGACTTAAAACATAGACATGTGAGGGATGAAAGTTTTGTCGCCGAGCAGGTACGGGCACCTGGTAGTTTCCACTCAGAAGCTTGTGTTTCGGTCTGAAATTCTGTTAATGGATGATAAATACCCGGTCGTTCAAGAGAATAGGATGAACAGGTGTTGGGTGTCAATTAGTTAATTGTATTCAATTATCTAGAAATAAAGAAGAGCCAGCCAGCACTGGCTGTGGGTGTTGTTAGAAGATCAGACAAAAGCTCTGTGGAAAGCAATGAACAATCTCCACCAAAGCATCCTAGTCTCGATGTCTTCTTCACAAACAGGCTTGCAGATTTCTCGAACAGCTCGGAGTACATGAGCTGGCATGTAGAGCTGGGGATGGGTCTAGAGTTAGGGTGGGGAAAGGCCATGGAGGGATTTGTAAACCAGATTGAGGGCTGTAGCATCAATACCTGATTCAAACACATACAATGGGAAGCTGGGAGAGTTCGTATTCCAGAAGGACCAATCAAATAGACTGAAGGTTGAGATGAAGAAAACCCTATCTTGTTATTTGATCCAGATCTTGGAGAGATGGGCTTCGAATGAAAGATTGAGCTTGCAATTATATAGCGCCTTTCCCTATCTTAGAACATTCCAAACTGCTTTGCAGCCAACGAAAGACTTATGAAGTGTCGTCAGTGCTGTAACATAGCAAATATGGCATCCAATTTTCCCACAGTAAGTTGCTACTTGACTGGTTGAAACAGTCGTATGTGGCATCCATTTGAAAAAAAATCAAATTTCTTCTTTTGTCATGGTGGTTCTTTATCTTGAAAACAGACGATCAGAACAGTGGAGCATGTGATCTTTATTTCAGCAATAAAGCTTTGCTTTTTCAGATTTACTGCTGCAATATTAGTGTTTCTTCTGCAACTGAGGCATGAAGACAAACAAAACCAGCTCGAGCCAAACCAGGGAGGTTGAAGCTTCCCTGAACCTGCTGACAATTTGTCAGCATAAACCCACATCAACGTTTGTGGTCTGTCGTGAAGAAGCTAAATGAGCCAAATTGCTTTTATCAGTTTCAAACTCACTGTGACTGGCTGGAACAGGGAGTGGCTGGTGAACTGGCATCGGAGTGGAAGCCCGAAGTGTTCAGGCCGCTGTTGAAGTTTCCGGGCGGCGGGCAGGCAATTAAGCTTGTAAACAAGCCAACTTACTGCAATTTTGAGGAGCCTTTTAAATTTTACCGTGGGCGCCTGGGAAACACAGCTTCAAAGTCTCACCAGCAAAAAGGATGGCTGAGTTCAGCGGCAGCTCAGTGTTAGCTGGAGGTGCAATTCATTGGTAGAAGCAGCAGTGCAACACATAGAAGGTGAGAAGCAGTGAAGCACAGAAGAGAAAAACTGGAGATTCTGCAAAGTGGGTGCACACATTGGAGACAGAAAACTGGAAGGGTCCCTTGGAGGAGCAATTCATGTATTCAGAGTTAGGGGTTGATGGGCCTTGAGACGAGAGAACTTCAAATAACAATGGGTCGTGTACACTCAGATTTTGAGACCGCCAATGAGTAGGACAATGACAGCTGGAGTGGGGCTGCAACATCCAGAGGAGAAGCGGGCTCAGGAAGGTGAAAGGGGATCCAGAAGAGCAGGGCGCAGGAAGAGCCACGCAACAAGGCTCATGGCTGCAGAAGGTGCTAGCCAGCTGAAAGGATGCACTGACAAAGGCTTTGCTTCCTGGAGATAGCGGAGCATCAGTGTCGACAACGACTGTGTCTGTCCAGGGAACTGAGCATGGAGATCTGAGCTATGACAGAGGAGGATCTGAGTTTAATGGGATGCAGTGGCCACCCATTGTCTGTGCCAGTGAAGGTTGCTGTGGTGCTGAACTTTTACACCTTAGGGTCATTCCAGGAATCCTCTGGAGACATATGTGGGATATCCATATGCGGCCCAAAGCTGTACCAAGCTGGTCACAGGTGCCATATACAAGAAGGCCGGCCAGTACATACACTTTTGTACCAATTTGTCCAGTCAGGCTGAGAAGTCTCTCGGATTTGGGGTCATTGCTGGATTCCCCCAGGTGCAGGAGGTAATGGACAGCACGCACGTGGCCAGCAAGGCTCCCACAGAGCAGCTAGGAGCCTTTGTCAACAGGAAGGGTTTCTATTAACTCAATGTATAACTGGTTTGTGACCATCGCAAATGGATCCTTCAGGTCTGTGCAAGGTTCCCAGAAAACTGTCCCGACTCTATTCTGAGACAGTACCAGAAGCCCCAGCTTTTCAGGTTGCCGAGCGCCTTCGTGGATGGGTACTGGATGACAAGGGCTATGCACTGAAGACTTAGTTCCTGACGCCTGTGTGGAACTCCGCACAGAGGCAGCGGATCCCTACAACTACTGCCACACGTCAACGAGGGCAACCATTGAACAGGCTCTCGACCTTCTGAAAATGGGTCACATGCCTAGCTAGATCTGGAGGAGCCCTGCAATACGTCCCAGCAAGGGTCTGCATATTGTATAGCGTGCTGTGCTCTGCACAATCTGGTGCTGTGGAAGGGTGAAGCTTTAGACAGTGATGACCTCCTTGAGCGTGCTGTCATGCAGGAAGATTTGGAGGGGCCTGCAGACCAGGCTGAAAATGACAATCTACCCGAGGGACCGCTGTCAGTGCACAAATAAATACATGCCAGGGAGTAACGCAAGTCACTCACACAGACACATTTCTCCTCAGCCTCCCTTCAGCATTCATGTAAACAATTCACTTTTTGCCCTCCTAAAGCCTTGTTGGCCTTTCCTTGAATGCCTTTACCATCTCAGTCAGCCCATCATTACATCAAGTCTAGGCATTTATTACACATTGACCCAATGCAGTCCAGACCTTTGCATGATCTCCTTCTCAGGAGCTCACCAGCTGTTAACGGCCCAACAGTGCAGAAATTAGTACTGAAGACCTTTTTTTGATGCAACACATGCCTTGCACTTGATACTGAAACTAACTCATTGATGTCACACAAGAAACTATGACAGTATGACACCCAAGTGCAACAAGGTGGATTCACGCAAGCGCTTGCAGGTGGTCCTCCGATGTTCTGCTCCCCCAGCACTGTTCTTTCTGTTTTTTTGCTTTAGGTGACTGGAAAACATCCTGTCTTTGTTTGAGGCCGAGAGGTCCCCGGCCCATGTGGGGCCTACTGCATCAGTGCAGGAGCTGCCTCTGTCTTCGTGGCTTCATGAGACATTGGTGTCACTGAGCGAGGGGCAGAGGGCCCACCATCTTTGCCAGAAGTGCCTTCCGCGATCGTTTAAAGGCCCACTTGTCCTTCCCTGCTTATCTGAAGAGCATGAGCACCTGGTGAGGACTTCAGGCATTTCGGGCCCATCTCACCCAGCCATTGGTGGTACAGTTCATGGATGAGGTAATAGTATGCAGGTCAGTGTACAACTCCTGCATCCACTGGGTGTTATGCTTGATGTGACTCTCCATGAGGATTGCCACTATCTCAATGGAGGAGGCCATGCTCCCTTAGGCAGAGATATGGCTCCACTCATTGGCATGGTTGGACTTCCATCTTCCACACATGGGTCTCCATCGTCCTTGGTAACTCCTGCCAGAGGTCCACACATCTTAAGCTGCTTCTCCACCATCTGCTGCTTTGATGATGACTCCTGAGGCGTGCCTTCTACTTGAAGCTGAGGATTGCTGTGCTGACCCACATTCACTGCCTTCATGATCTGATTGTGAGCGCCTGTGCAGTGCTCACTGTTTGGTGGCTCACTTTGGAACCGCGTGCTAATGCCTACTGATGTGAGAGAATTAGTGCTGGCGGAGGGCGTGTTGGAATGATGTGATGCTTCCTCTTGAGGTCTCCAAGCACTTGGCTGCCTTTGATGGTCACCCATCTTGAACTTAACCTGTGAGAGAGAAAAGAGTACTGTGAGGGCTGTGACAGTTTTAATGTCCAGCACTGCACCACTGGTATGCCTTCTGCATATGTCCATTCAGTATTGACAATGCTGCGGGCAACTCTGACTGACCATCTGCATTGAGGCAGATACTCATTTTACTGTAGACACTGGAGCTTGATTGTGCCTGATGCCTGGCTCGGCACCCTCTTCTCACATTTCATCGGCACCCTTTGTGACATCCAGGCTGCAAGCTTGTTATTAGAAATTCCACTCACCCTGCCAGACCACATCAGGTCATGGATCGCTTGCGGCACTGCAACCTTATTCAAGTGACCATCCCGTACTGCTGATTTCCACTGCAACCTCCAGCCATGTATTCTTGGTTTGGCTTGCTGGTCTCCTCCTCCCGTCGACCGGGAAGAGCACCTCCCTCCATGCCCGTACTGAATGAAGGAGCACCTCCAGGGAGACATCACTGAATCTGGGTGCCACCCTTCTCTTAGCTGCAGCTATTACCTCAAAAGCTCCTTTGTTCGGCCTCCCTTTCCGTCTCCTCAATGTTTGAAGCCTTTGATCCCAGTGCTGCCTGCACCTATGCAGCTTCCGTTTCAGCTGCAGGGATTTCCTCCTGCCTGGCACTCGCTTTTGGCCGTCTCCCATGCCTGCTGCTGTTATTGGACACTGTATACAAGATCGGGTTTCTTGCCCCGCCAACCGCCTGTGTGGCCACATGACACAATTTGCAGCTGGACGTCAGGATTTCCTCCAGTTTGGTAAAATTCAACCCACTTGTTACTATGTAGGGAGATGCTGCACCTCTTGTTTTTTAAGCAGTTTACTTATGACTTCAATTTTTGTTCTTCTACAAGATCATGGTTCTCTGACAGTTGGCCTCTCTCTGATATCTTGCTCAAGTTGCCATTCTTAATGTGTCACCCTGACTGAGTGTTGCTCGACTATTTGACTCGATTTCATCACACTAAATTCCTATTCTACCTTCTCACTTGCTAACCTGGAACACTGGAGAGCGATCAAGAGCAGAAATGGTGACTGATTCTTGCCTCCTTAGACCCAGTGCACTAAGGCCAAATCCATTTTACTGCTACCACCTCAGTTCAAAAATACAGAAAATGGATCAAGTCTGAGAGCTACCTCATGAATGTGGCTCAGTGCTATAGTAGTTGGTGTCCTTGCCCAATAAGCTATCAACTATATCAGTATGTATTTTAATAACTCAGCAATTAATACAGAGTGTAGAGTGATCAGTAATCAGTAGCACTGACCAAAATTTGACCAGTTGTTACCCAGCAACTCTTTCCTTTAGTGTCTGTCGCCGATCACATTTTCAGCAGTGGGAAAACATCAGCATAAGTTAGGGAAAATAGAAGAATTTAGAAGTAGAAAACGCCATCCTGCATCATTGTCTGCCTCATACATCACAGTCTGGTCCTCCCACGCAGCATTACACAGTAATAAAATCTGCAAAGTTTTACTGTTTCCATCTGAAAACGCCAGCAGCGAGGGAGTCATACCTTCACACACAAACATCAAACTTCTGTGTCAAGCCAAGAGATGCATTTATCGCAGCCACATGTACAATTAGCCATAGATAGAGCTTCCTTCCACAACAAATGGACACGCACAGTGGGTGGTCAATTATGTTAAGTGAGGTGAGATTGACAATGGTCAGTCCCACCATTGTTTTCTATTCTACTTTATCATACTGTGTGGTTTGTGGAATATTTTGGGGTTCATTCTTTGGCATACAAATATACAAGAATCCAGCCTTGACCAGGAGGGTCACTGAGTTGAACAAGTTTCGACCAGCTTTATTTTTGAAAGCCAGCTTTTGTAATGTATGTGGGTGAATCGTGTATCTCCCTCTCTCTCTCTCTGGCCTATTTCACACTGTCTCTGACTCTGTCATGTTTGTCCATGTCATGCTTGGCCCCCACCTGTCAAGAAGGACATTAATTTTGTCATGAACATTGATTTTAAACTGTTACTTGAGTGAAGAAAGAACTTGTTAAACAGATCAGCCGTGGCTGGAAAAGACATTTGCATATTAACAGACAGTGTTTGGAGGGACAAAGCAGCCACTCCCTGACACATGCAACCCACAATGGACTTTTGATTACCAGACGTTGAAGGTGGGGTAGCTCGCATTCCAGTTTGACTGGATACACAATGGCCGAATACACAAACGGACATGGTCAAACCAGCTAGTCACATGACTAACCTGCTGGGCAACCTGAGTTTTTTTGAATTTGTACTAACAGTTTGGGGAGAAAGTCTGTTTGCTCCTGGACTGAGAAGATGTCTCTCCTGTCTGCACCCATCTCTTTCTCACAAGCCTCTGAATCTATGAAAGACACATGAACCCCAAGAGAGAAAAGTCTCCAACAGTGAACAAGGTTTAATAAGAGTACTGGGCCCCAACAAAAAGCAAGACTGTATAGTGAGCTTGAAGAACCGTAACAGCAACTCTTCAGATATTGCCTCAAACCTTTCCACTTTATTTTTCTTCTGCTCTCTTCTGTCTCTATTTGCATGTGTGTATCGCGTATGCGTGCTAGCTTGGGCGCGTCATGTATCCATAGGCATCAACTGAACTAGAGTTTAAGTTTAATAAATTTCAACTTTTCTTCTTTAAACCTAAGAAAGCCTGTTTGTGCTGGTTTCTTTACCTTATAATTGGAAAGTGGTGAACAAGGATTCACCAAGGGGGAGCTAAAAAACTGTGTTTAAAAATAAAATCCTGTTAGAGTAAGACCAGGTGAAGACTGAAAGGGACCCCTAGACACCTTTCCCACCTGGTCGTAACAGTCCATCTTGTGGATCTCTCTCATATCTCTTTTATGTGTGTTGCTCTCTCGTGCGCATCTCATTTGTCGCTTCTGGTGTTATGTGCTTCTCATGCTCTCGTGTTTTCTCACTCTCATGTGTCATTCAGTCTGTTTTTTCCCCCATTATCTTTATCTATCTGTCTCCTAATATTTCCTATCCCTGTCTCTTTGGTGCAGTTACTTCTGTTTCTGATGTTGCAGCTGATTCCAGGGAAGAGCTTGGAGTTGTTCAGTGTTTTGAACATGAGTGATGGCAGGTAATTTGCTCACACTTCAATAGTGATCAGAATCTATTTACATGTTCGACATGCACTCAAATGTTTCGACTTCAGTTGCCTGTGCTTTTGAGAGTGTACACAGGCACAGACTATGCTTTGTTTTTGAATTGCTAATTCACGCCTAAACTGCAGATCTCTTTAAAAGTATTTTAACAGATGTGCCGTTGTATATATTGGAGAAGAGGCCCACACACAGGTTTGGCATGCCATTCCACTGTGGTGGGCATCACAACCCACCCTGAGACTGTACTCCATTGATGCAATTCCCAGCTGTTAATCTGGAATATGGTTCCCTAAGCAGCCACAGCCTTTTAGTACCTCCCTTCATCAGGAGCTGAGATAGTAACTTTGTCAGCACAGACTACTGTACAGCAATCAATAGTGAAAACATTGCCTGTTTTTATTTTATATTTGTAGCCCAGAAGCACGAAAGCCAATTGCAGCACTTTTGTTACCATCCCAGCTGATATCATCTAACTTGACACAGACCAGGAATCAGATCTGGGACCTCCTGGTTTCTGTGCCTTGTTGCTGTGCACAAGTCCAGTTGGGAGTATATATTTTTTTAAATTGAAGAATGGAACAGGCTAATTCTGCAATTAGTATTTATTAGATTTGTATGCAAATTTCCTGTAATATTTTTGTGGAAAACACTAAATTGCCCCCGATCTCAACTCATTGTTTGGTTTCACTTTTAAAGTAACTTCAGGATTGTAGTGCAGTGGTGCAAAACAGGAGTGCAAGATTCACTCCCAAATTCTGCTTCCAAAACTCCCATAGTCACTACCAATCCTGGTTGCTCTCTCCTCCCTGTCACCCATTCATACACCTTGATGGAAATTTCTTTCAAATTGGGCAGGATTTTTAGCCCCCGGGGTGGGGGAGGGGGTAGTAGAAGGACTCCCAGCCCGCAAGCAGCGGGTAGCCAATTCAGCCAACTAATGGAAACATAAAGCATTGTGTTGGACCCCTTCTGGGTTTTTCCAGTCATCTTCCAGGTCCCCACAAGCGGTGAGAGACAGTTTAGTTGCTTGGATGCGGCCTCCCAATGGCAAACCAAGCGGCCACTGCTCCACAATTTAAGACCCTCCCTGTCTGCTTGTAGAGGGGCATCCCGGCACAGTGGTTGCCTGACGGTTGAATCTATTTTTTGCTTTAAATTGAAAAAGTTGGAACGAGGACGCCACTATTTTGGGGCATCCTGTCCCTCAATTAACTGCGTTGGTATCCTGCTGCTGCTGCTTTTGAGCTGGAAGGCCTACTATTGGACAATGAGCCTACCCTTAGGCCACTAATTGACCAATGTGGGGAAAATCACAGGTGAGTGACTGTTTCACACACAGTGCGGACCCCCATTTGAGCATGACGGCAAGGTCCTGAACCCTGCACGACAATCCTGCCCATTCTTTCTGTTACATACGATTACAAAGGCCAGTAGGCACATTTGACCCAACTGATCAATGCTGACGTTTATGTTCCCCTTGAACCTCCTCTCATCTTACCTCATCTAAATCTATCATCGTAACCCTCTATTCCCTTCTCCTTCATATGCTTGTCTAGCTTCCCCTTAAATGGATCTATACTATAATCTTCAACCATTCCCTTTGGGAGAGAGCTTCACATTCTCAGCACTCTTCAAATGATTGGCTAATGAAGTTCAACACAGATAATGTGAGGTCGTACATTTTGCTTGGAGAAGAGGGAAGGCACTTATTACTTGGAAGGTGCAAGCCTAAGTTGGGGAGAGGAACAAAGGCATCTTGGAGGACAAACACAATTACTAAAAGTTGCACTACAGGTTAGCAGGGCCATAAAAAAGCAAGCCAAATACTCAGCTTTATAGAAGTTAAGAGTAAATTTCTCTGCACCCTCTCCAGTGACTCTATCCTTTTAATAATATGGCAACAGAACTGCACGCAGTTCTCTTAAATGTGGTCTAACCAAGGTTTGATACAGGTTTAACATAACTTGCCTATTTTTCAATGTGCCCATTCTGCAAGTTTATTAAGGTCTTCCTGTAATTTGTTGCAGTCATCCTCAGTATTGACTACCCCACCCCACCCCACCCCCTGCCACACAATTTGGTGTCATCTACCAATTTAGAAATTGTGTTTTTGATTCCAAAGTCCAAATCATTTAATATAAATTGCGAACAGCAGTGGTCCCAGCACTTATCCTTGTGGAACATCACTTCCCACCTTCTGCCATTTTGAATAATTACCCTATACTCCCACTGTTTGCTTTCTGTCTTGAAGCTAGCTAGCAATTCCTTCTCCCACTTGTCCCTGACTCAACTCTGACCTTATTCATTAGTCTAGCAAAGGCCTTTTGGAAATCCAGATAAATCACATATATTGCATTACCATTGGCTACTCTCTCACCTCAAAAATATTCAGTCAGGTTAAGATGGAGAGAATAATTGGTTAGGAAAGAGACATGCAAACATTAAGTGCATAGACAGCAGAGGCGTATATAAGAAAGAATATGAAGAGATTACGCGAGAAGTCAAAGACAATTAGGAAGGCAAAGAGGAACTATGAAGTTAACTTATGAAGGAATATAAAACAAAATACATAATATCTTACAGGCACATCAATAAAAATGGGAGGCTGGGATGGGACGAGGACCATTAATGGGCAGCGAGTAAGGTTGATATAGCAAGACTTTCCCTTTGGAAATCCATGCCAACATTTTTCTTTTCTTGATGTTCTTCTATTCTTTACTTTAGTTGAGTTACGACCGACCGCTCCTGACAAAGCCCCCAGTCAAAATATATGATTCTGATTGCGGTGGGACCAACGCACTGTGAATTCAATCCCGTCGTTCCACAGATTGGCTAACATATCATTTTAAAACTTTCCAAATTGAAGAAAGACCCACCAAATTGTACCACCTATTAACTCCCGAATGAATCTAACCAAGCCAGGTGTCCTTAAATCAACAAATTAACTCTTTAATTAAAAGAACTAAATTCTTCAACACGATGAAGATATAAACAACATTTGAAGTAGAAAAAATTAAGAGCCCTTGCAAATTTACAGTCCAATGTTGCTCGAAGACCTCACAGGATGTTGCTTGAAGTCCTCACAGCCATCCGATGGGGAAAAGTTCTTCCACGTAGAACAGTCCGTAGTCTAACTTCAGCAGTAGGTGATGCTTCCTTCTTCGGTGATGAATTTCATCAACTAACAACTTGTGAACACTTTCGATAGAATCAATCTGACTTAAGTTTTTGAGGGCTAAAAGATTGTCACAGTCTAACTTCCCTTTCTTCAATTTAAATTACCAGAGATCTCTATTTTGGCTTGACTTTTTCTTAGAACTTTGAGAGATAATAATAAACAGACTAAAATCCTATTCCTTCAGTTTAAATGGTTGAGAGCTCTTTTTCAGGTGTGCTCATCACAGCTGTCTGTGTCTTCTGTCTGTTAGGACAAGCTGTCTTCAACTCATAAGCCAGTTCAAAACTGAATAGTAACAAATGTATCGCATCAGGCTCACTCCCAGTGGCTGTATCTATGGTAACAAGAATGCACCTTTTGAATTGCAGTCTCCAAATGGCTGTTTCTAAGGCAACAAAAATGCACCTTCCTATAACTCCTAAGGCTTGCCGGCTCTTCAAGCAATACTGATCCCTTGCAAACCTTCAAGGCAAACTGCATATTCCGAAAAAAAACTACAGGACCCTGACCTTGACATTCGATTATTTTTCCTACCACCTTTTTTTTGCTGATTGGTCTATAATTTCATGGGCATGTTCTGTCCCCCTACTTAAATATAGGAATTATGTTATTTATGCATGAGTCCTCTGGCAGTGCACCTTTTTTGAACAAATTATTAAATATGTGAAGTAACGTCTCTGCCATTTCTTTCCGAGATTCTTTTAAAATGCGTCAATGCCATCAAACTGAACCAGGGGCTTTATCCTCTTTGAGTTTGATTCGTTTATTCAAAACATGCCCTTTTTTATTCTAAACGCACTTGTCTCATTACTCATGTCATCATCTACCTGTTCTATCTCCCTGGTAAATGCCAAACTGAAATAATTATTTAATATTTCCGTCATCTCTCTATTATATCTCTATAGTATTACTTCTCTACCCCTTAATGGTCCTATTCCCATCCAGCCTTCTTTTTTTATTGATGTGCCTGTAAAATATTTATTATTTTGTTTTATATTCCTTCATAAGTTAACTTAATAGTTCCTCTTTGCCTTCTTAATTGTCTTTTGACTTTTCCTAATCTCTTCATATTCTCTCATCATATACTCCTCTGCTGTCTATGCACTTTTTGTATGCCTGCCTCTTTCCGAACCAATTATTCACTTTTGTCTTTCCTCATCTATGGAGTCTCATTAGTCTTTAGTTTGTACTTTCCTTTGAGCAGAATATATTTTTCCCACACTCTATCGAACATCATTTTAAATGTTTCCCATTGTTGTTCTATATTGTTGTTTGCCAATGTTGTTGCTCATTTTATTTCCCCATCCCCTGAAAATGAGCTGTTCTCCAATCTGTTAGCCTGGTTTTCATCATACTTCTGTTCTTCTCTGTTATCATCTTCAAGTGTATTATATTATGGTCACTATTGCCTCGATGCTACCCTACTTTTACTTCCCTTATCTGTTCTGGATCATTGCTGATTACTGTATCCAATAACTAATCTTCCGTTGTTGGGCTTTTTACATAGTTGGTTAGAATGGAGTCCTGTATACATTGTAGGAATTCCATTCCCTAACCCCTTAACCTCCCTCTTCTGTCCAATTAATATCAGGGTAATTGAAATCCCCATGATGATCATTCTACATTTTTTACTGAATTCCCTAATTTGTCTACATATTTCTCCACCTCCCTTCCACTATCAGGTGGTCTGCAGACTACGTCTGTTAGTGTGATTGATCCTTTATTATCTTTTATCTCTATCCATTTGGATTCTGTTTTCGTCTTGATCTTTTTTCTACTTACATTATGCTTTCTTTAATAAGTACAGTTACTCCACCTTCCCATTTCCCTGTTTATCTTTTCTAAATGTGATAAACCCCGCAATGTTTAATTCCCAGTCTGATTTTTCTGTAGCCATGCTTCCGTAATCCCTACTATATCTGGTTCCTCCTGACACATGATTGCGTCCAGCTATCCTGGTTTATTGTGGACACTGTGTGCATTGCTGCACAGACATTTTAACTCATTTTTAATAGGATTTCACTTTATGTTGAAACACCTTTTTAGCTTCCTGTTATGTAACACTATTAATTCCCTTGCCATCAATGTCCTCCCCTATTTATTCTTTCCATGCTCTCCTTCCCTATTTTGTTTGTAATTCGGTTGCTTATGTTTCTTCTCGACCCTTCACCCTATCTTCGTAGTTTACCCTTTCTGCCGGGATGCAGGCCTCAACCCGGTTCCAATGTCCAATCGGTACCGCTCCTTCCTGCCCCAGAACTGGTGCCAATGTTCTTGCAAAGGAACCCCTCTTTCACCTACATACCAGTAGTCACTGCATTCCCAATATAACCATTGTTGGTGAAGTATGTCATGCAGGCCCCCACCTGCCAAGCATGAGGCATATTAATTTTGCCACATGAACATTACATTTCAAACTGTTGTTGAAGTGAAGAAGGGACTTGCTTTAAAAAATTGCCACATTTTGGCTGGAAAGACATTTGCATGTCAACAGACAGTGTTTGTAAGGACAAAGCAGCCATTCCCTGACACATTCAACCCACAGTGGACCCTTGGCTGGAAAGACATTTACATATTAAACGACAGTACTTGGAAAGGACAAAGGACCATTCCCTGACACACTCAACCCACAATGGACTTTTGATCACCAGACGTTGAAGGTCGGGTAGTTCGCATCCCAGGTTAACTGCTAAGACGGCCGAATACACAAACGGACATGGTCAAACCAGCTAGTCACATGACTAACCTGCTAGGCAACCTGAGTTTTTTGAATTTGTACTAACAGTTTGGGCAGAAAGTCTGTTTACTCTTGGACTGAGAAGATCTCTCCTGTCTGTTCCCATCTCTTTCTCACAAGCCTCTGAATCCATGAAAGACACATGAACCCCAAGAGAGAAAAGTCTCCAACAGTGAACAAGGTTTAAGAAGAATACTGGGCCCCAACAAAAAGCAAGATCTACCTCCGATCAAGGACTGTACAGTGAGATTGAAGAACCCTAACAAAAACTCTTCAGATATTGCCTCAAACCGTACCATTTTATTTTTCTTTTGCTCTTTTCTGTCTCTATTTGCATGTGTGTATGTATGCTAGCGTGGATGCATCCTGTATCCGTAGGCTTCAACCGAATTTGAGATTAAGTTTAATAAATTTCAATTTTTCTTCTTTAAACCTAAGAAAGCCTAATTGTGCTGGTTTCTTTGCCTTATAATTGGGAAGTGACGAATTAGGATTCACCAAGGGGGAGCTAAAACACATTGTGTTTAAAATTAAACCCTGTTATGGTAAGACCAGGTGAAGGCTGAAAGGGAATTCTAGCTCTCTTTCTCACCTGGTTATAACAAGTATTTAGGGACCTATTTGAACTGTAATAAGAGGCTATGCCTCTTCTCACACCAGCCCTTTAGTCACATGTTAATTCTCCTGATCTGTCTGATCCTGTGCTAATTTGCAGGTGACTTTGACAATAGTCCAGAGATCATTGCCCTTGAGGTCCTGCTTTTTAATTTAGAGCCTAATTCCTGATACTCTTTCAACAGGACCTCCTCCCTTTCCTACCTATGTCGTTTATTCCAACATGGACCACAACAATTGGATTTCCTCCTTCCCTTTCCAAGTTCCTTTCCAGCCGCTGTGAGATATCCCATATCCTGGCAACATGCCCTTCAGGATTTTCATTCGTGGCTGCTATCTATCCCTTTAATTATCAGTCCCCTATAACTACCCATTTCTATTCTTCTCTTCACCCCCTGCTTGGACAGCCATCTGAGCCACGATGCAGTCTTTCTCTTTGTCCTCACAGGTAGCGAGTACATCATACTTGTTGAATAGGACCAGTGTCTGTGGGACCTCCTTCTCAACCTCTCCTTAATCGCCACTATCCAGTGCACTAACTATCACACCCTCCCTTTCCTGAAGCTGTGCTTTCTTCTGGGATGTGACAGTATTCTGGTTCAAACTGTCAAGGTATTCCTTCCCCTCCCTTATATGTCTGATTCTCTTCAACTCACATTCCAGCTCAATGGCTCTGAACTGAAGAGATCTGAGATGGAGACATCTCCTGCAGACAATTTTGTCTCGGGACAATTTTGCTGTCCTCAAACTCTCACACGCTAAGGTCCAGACACAGATTTAGAAAAAAACTAAAAGAATCATTGTGCAGAGTCAATCATTTCTTTTCAATCTCCAAGATTCTTCAGTAAGCACCAATGTATAGCAGGAAAGGAACACTGCACGACAATCTGGCTCTAGTCTGTTACAATATTCACTTGTTGTATAGAGTCATACAGCACTGAAACAGGCCTTTCAGCCCACCGAGTCTGTGCCGACCAACGACCAGCCGTTTATACTAAACCGACATTAATCCCATATTCCCTACCACATTCCCACTGCCTACCTACACTAGGGGCAATTTTACAATGGCCAATTTACCTATCAACCTGGAAGTTTTTGGTTGTGGGAGGAAACCAGAGCACCTTGCAGAAACCCACACAGTCACAGGGAGAACTTGCAAACTCCACATCGGCAGTACCCAGATCCAAACCTGGGTTGCTGGAGTTGTGACGCTGTTGTGCAAACCACTGCGAGGTTGTCTTATAAATGAGGTTGAAGTGATGTTGAACTATAAATGGGCAGTTTTCAAAACAAGAGAGATAGGAAGCCTGTGCATTTTTGCAAAAAGCAAGGCATAGCCTCTTATTACAGTTCAGATAGATCCCTAAGTACTTCACCAACATTAAATTACATTGGGAATGCAGTGACTATTGGTATGTAGATGAATCCAGCAGCCGTTTTATGTACAGACAAACAGGAATGGGATGACCAGCTAACCTGCTCTGTGGTGGTTTTGGTAAAGGGAGGAGGAATGTTGGGTTGGACACTGGGAGAACCCGCCATTCTTTGAATGGTACTATTGGATTTTAATATCCACCTGAGCAACAACAACTACTGCTTATATTTCATGTAATGAAATGTCCCAAGGTGCTTTACTGGAGCATTGTAAAAAAGTATGACACTGAGCCACAGAAAGAGATACTGGGTCAGATGACTAAAAGCTTGGTATCAGAGGTAGGTTTTAAGGAGCCTTTTAAAGGAGGAAAGCGAGGCAGAGAGGTGCAGGGAGGGTATTCCATATAGTGGGGCCTGGGCAATTGAAGGTGCAGCCAGAAATGGTGAAGTGATTCAAATCAGGGATGCACAAGAGGTCAAAATTGAAAGAGCACAGACATATTGCTGCGTTGTTGGGCTTGAGGAGATTACAGAGATCGGGAGGGGAGAGGCCTTGGAGGGATTTGAAAACATGGATGAGAATTTTAAAATCAAGATGTATCATGACTGGGAGCCAATGTAGGTCAGCGATCACAGGGGTGATGGGGGAATGGGACTTGGTGAAATTTAAGACACAAGTAACAGAGTTTTGGACAACCTCAAGTTTACAGAGAGTAAAATGTGGGAGACCAGGCAAGAGTGCATTGGAATAGTCAAGTCTAGAGGTAACAAAGACTTGAATGAGGGTTTCAGCAGTAGCTGACCAGGCAGCCAGTCGGACCTAATTTAAAGTGTCATCTGAAGGATTGTGCCTTTAATAATGTTGCACTCTCAGTCCTCAAGGCGGCCAACATCCCCAGCTTATACACACTACTGAGTCAGCGGCGCTTGAGATGGCTTGGCCATGTGAGCCGCATGGAAGATGGCAGGATCCCCAAAGACACATTGTACAGTGAGCTCGCCACTGGTATCAGACCCACCGGTCGTCCATGTCTCCGCTTTAAAGACGTCTGCAAATGCGACATGAAATCCTGTGACATTGATCACAAGTCGTGGGAGTCAGTTGCTAGCGTTCGCCGGAGCTGGCAGGCAGCCATAAAGGCAGGGCTAAAGTGTGGCATGTCGAAGAGACTTAGTAGTTGGCAGGAAAAAAGACAGAAGCGCAAGGAGAGAGCCAACTGTGTAACAGCCCCGACAACCAATTTCTTCTGCAGCACCTGTGGAAGAGTCTGTCACTCTAATATTGGCCTTTATAGCCATTCCAGGCACTGCTCCACACACCACTGACCACCTCCAGGCGCTTACCCATTGTCTCTCGAGATAAGGAGGCCAAAGAGAGAGACTCTCAGTAAGAAAGACTTGTATTTATAAAACACTTCATGACATCTCAAAATGCTTCCCATACACTGAAATATTTTGAATGCATTGACTGTTGTTGGTAAAAGATACTGTGCTGGGTGGCTGGCCTAGAATATGTACTATTTCCTGAGTGGGCTTGACCCAGCTTTCTGAGATGAGCATGCTGTACAGATTTATTATTTTTATTAAATTGGGAAATTTTTTGCCACACCAGCAGGATGGAGTTGGATTCAAACGTGAAACTGATGCTCATTTTAAGACTGGGCAGAACATAGAATCATAGAATTGTTACAGCACAGAAGGAGGCCATTTGGCCCATCGTGTCTGTGCCAGCTCTGTACAAGAGCAACTCCGCTCGTTCCACTGCCCCATCAATTTCCAATAAAAAGATTAAAAGCATGGAGGGAGAGTTCTGAAGATGGGAAAAAGAATGGCGGGGGGGGGGGGAGGGTGGGGGTGGGTGTCGTGGGGAAGCCTCCTGGCTTAAGAAGTGGGTGTGAGGCAAAAGTGACGAAAGAAGCGCTCAACATGTCGATCTCAAAATTAATTCAAGTAAGGAGATGATCCTGCGGAACACTGAAAACACTGGTGGGGATGGGGGAGGAGTTAAGTTTTCACGGCAGGGGGAGCAGGGTGAAATCTTTACGATTGGTCTAGGGGGTGGTGGGAAGGGGGAAAGGTCAGAGTTAATAAACTTGTGGGGGGGGGCACGGGAAGGTCGGGATCGTAACATCAGTTTTTTTGGGGGGAAGAGGGAAACTAATGAATTGTTTACTCATTGCGGGGGTGGGAGAGGGTGTGAAAACCTTTATTAAAATTCTCACTTTAAAGTTGTACAGCCTATTCTTTTAAAAATGTAAATGAAGTGGAAGGGCAGCAAGCCCTTTAAAAATGGTGCCTGCACAGTGGCATCGGACACCATTGCCGGGGACAGAGTGCCCCCTCCCTCCACATTATCTGGGGGGTGGTCCGCCCTGACCATTTAAATGAGCCGCAGTGCTAAATGCTGCGGCAGCTTCACGGAGCACCTCTCATGCATGCGCCACGCTGCGATCTTGGCAGCAAGCTAGAAATATTCAGCCCCTAATTTCTCTGTCTTGGCAAGAAATTTGTTTTTTGAGATTTGCCAAGTTCTCACTCCTGCATTTTAGTTGCATTTTTTTTGGCTTCCTCCTTCACTGAAGTCGCTGAGTTATACTGTGGTAGGATTTCATGATTATGCAAGTGCCCGATCCTTATTGTTCAAACCTGGACGAGAGATGTATGCTATTTTAGAATTAGAACATTACAGCGCAGTACAGGCCCTTCGGCCCTCGATGTTGCGCCGACCTGTGAAACCATCTGACCTACACTATTACATTTTCATCCATATGTCTATCCAATGACCACTTAAATGCCCTTAAAGTTGGAGAGTCTACTACTGTTGCAGGCAGGGCGTTCCACGCCCCTACTACTCTCTGAGTAAAGAAACTACCTCTAACATCTGTCCTATATCTATCACCCCTCAACTTAAAGCTATGTCCCCACCATTTGACTGTGGAGTCTTCACTGCTAAACCCAGTCCTGTTGTAAACTGATATCCACCCACACAGACTTAAAACTGAAAAGTAATCAGCAACACGAACCCTGACTTGACTTTTTATTTCCTCTCCCTTGTGCAAGGCTGCTGAGATTATGTGTTGAACCCCACTCCTGTTACCACTTTTAACTCAGCACAGATTGGGAACTGAACCTGGAGGCTTTTTTTCCAGCATGCATTTCATCTGGATACATGCTGATGGAAACTTGAAATGCTCTGATTTCTTAACGATGCTTCAGTTGCTGTCTTTTATATTCTCCATGGATGCAAGACCATCCCCCACACTTTAGTTACTGAACTGGGAATACAACCAATGTTTTCAACCATGAAATTATTGTGAATTCATTTTGAAAGTTCCTTCATTCTGCGAGCGTTTCCTGCATCTCATCTCTCCCATTGTTCGGGGCGGGGGGGCCTATTGATATTTAATACTTTCTCTGCTACAAACCTATATTTCAGGATTTGCTTTTCTTTTACCCCTACATTCCAATTCACATTTACTTCTCCAATTTTCTCATTTCATCCGAGATTTATAAAAGTTATTTATATTGTTTACTAATTTTTTTTTAAAGTCACTTAAAATATTTTTGTTTTGCTTTGTTTTTAACCTCTGAAACCTTGGTTTTGATTTGAGCCTTTTTCTTCGACTTGATATGTATTACATTTGCATTTTTCAGTACATCCTGTCTATTTTTGCTCCTTACATTTTCCCCTCGATATTTCCGAGCCTGAATGTGTGTGTGCTGGCTGTTCTTTTCCAACTTCCATAGAAACAAGAACAATAAGTAAAGTTTATGTGGCGCCTTGAAGGTCGTGAAATGTTACAAGGTGTTTCACAGGAGTGCTACCAATGAAAATCTGACTCAGAGTCACATAAAGAGATATTAGAGCAACTGACCAAAAGCTTGTTCAAAAATGTAGGTTTTAAGGAGCATCTTGAAGCGGGGAGAGAGAATTAGAGAGGCGGATAGGTTTAGGGAGGGAATTCTGGAGCTCAGGGCTTTGGCAGCTGAAGCCACAGCCACCAATGGTGGAACGATGAAAATCGGGACTGCTGAAGAGACCAGATTTGCACAGACCTGGAAGGGTTGTAGGGCTAGAGGAGATTACAGAGATAGTGGGGGGGGAGGTCGTGGATGATTTTGAAAACGGGTGAGAATTTTTAAATCGAGGTATTGCTTAACCGGGAGCCAATCTGGGTGAATAGCGTCTTGTAACACAGAAAGAGGCTATTCAGCCCATCATGCCATACAGTCTCTTTGAAAAAGCTATCCAATTCGTCAAACTCTCCTGCTCTCCTGCACATTTTTCATATATCCAATTGTTTTTTCAAAGTTAATATCGAATCTACTGCCACTGTCCTTTCAGGCAGCGCATTCCATATCACAACAACTTTCTGTGTAAAAAAAAACCCTCATCTTCCCTCTTCTTTCATACTCCAGTGAGGTACAGAGCTGCATTCTTGCAGGGACCATCCTTCAGGTGAGATGTTAAACTGAGAGCCCATCTGCTTGTTCTCGTGGTTGAGGTGAATGTTGAAGATCCTGTATTTGAAAAACTGCAGGGAGTTCTTCTGGTGTCCTACCCAAAATTCCTTTCTCAAATTGTCCCACCAGAAACCAATGAAATGGTTATTCATCTCATGTATTGTTCCTGAGCTTGTGATCTATACGATTCAACACCACCCTGCTATTGCCCACTGAGCCATCAGGGAGTGTTATACAAACTTCAACAAAAAGTTCAGTACTAGATTTTTTGTGGTGTGCCGCTTGCCCATTTAATTGCTTTCTTCTTGTGTTACCCAAAGCATTCTATTGCCATAGCAAGGTGGAATATTCATTCAAAGTACTTGTATGGAAAAAGGCCATTATCTTGTGCCCGATATAGGAATCAAAAACGAAGTCTATAAGACTGTTGGAACGTTGCCTATGATATGGTGCATGTACTGGATGCTGTGGAACAGGGCCATACAGAGCAGGAATATTTCCAGTTTGGTTCTCGTTTGCAATGAATTCGGTGCTCTCAGCTGGAGCAGTACGAGGGACATGACAAGTAGTTCCTGCTCCACTTGGCTTGGGAGGAGAAAAATTAGCAAAGATTCGTGAATCTGATTGCTCGCCAGTAACCCCTGCCGGAAGTGTATGTGCACAGAAATCGGATGAAAACAGGATTGGAGAATAGTCACTTCAGTGAGAGGCAATCAGACCTGTGTATCGATAGCCCGGTAGCTATGCCATTTGAAAACCTCATCTTCAAGACTTAACCTTGGCATTGTAGCAAGAAAGCAGTGCCATTTGCAGCAATGCCCTTTCCAAAGTGATTGGTAGGAGAGTTGCCAAGGAACTGAAAATAATAAAGTTCTTCTGGAACCTGGCTTGCTAAAATCTGCTGCCCATTCTGAAGTTCGCCAGCACTAACAGCTGGTTGGCATGCTGATTGTGCATCCGACATAAATCAGGATCTTCATGATGAACATGTACAACTCAGCTGCCCGTTAAAGTTCATAGATCTAATAGGTGCCAATATCCCTCTTACTGGCAGCCAGAGCAGTGGAAACCAATACCAGTCTCCAGAATTAGCCCCTTGGGTTGTCCATAAACCACTAAGTAAAGCCCACTTCCGATCATTTTCTATAATGTACATTGAACCACATATGCTGTCCACCATCCCAATAATCTATGAAAATAGATATATGAGCTGCAACTCAGCAACATCTTTATTTAATTTAAGGAAAATAATTGGATTTTTCTTCCTTTGCAATGGTATACTGGGAGTTCTGTTCTATGGCATTTGGAATATGAGTTTAAATGTATTGCTATTTCTTTGCACTGTAATACAATCAACTATCACCAGTAACCTGTCTCTAGATGCAGAAATCAACAAGCGCATGGGTAAGGCTTCCACTGCTATGTTCAGACTGGCCAAGAGAGTGTGGGAAAATGGCGCACTGACACGGAACACAAAAGTCCGAGTGTATCAGGCCTGTGTCCTCAGTACCTTGCTCTACGGCAGCGAGGCCTGGACAACGTATGCCAGCCAAGAGCGACGTCTCAATTCATTCCATCTTCGCTGCCTTCGGAGAATACTTGGCATCAGGTGGCAGGACTATATCTCCAACACAGAAGTCCTTGAAGCGGCCAACATCCCCAGCTTATACACACTACTGAGTCAGCGGCGCTTGAGATGGCTTGGCCATGTGAGCCGCATGGAAGATGGCAGGATCCCCAAAGACACATTGTACAGCGAGCTCGCCACTGGTATCAGACCCACCGGCCGTCCATGTCTCCGTTATAAAGACGTCTGCAAACGCGACATGAAATCGTGTGACATTGATCACAAGTCGTGGGAGTCAGTTGCCAGCATTCGCCAGAGCTGGCGGGCAGCCATAAAGACAGGGCTAAATTGTGGCGAGTCGAAGAGACTTAGTAGTTGGCAGGAAAAAAGACAGAGGCGCAAGGGGAGAGCCAACTGTGCAACAGCCCCAACAAACAAATTTCTCTGCAGCACCTGTGGAAGAGCCTGTCACTCCAGAATTGGCCTTTATAGCCACTCCAGGCGCTGCTTCACAAACCACTGACCACCTCCAGGCGCGTATCCATTGTCTCTCGAGATAAGGAGGCCCAAAAGAAAGAAAATACCATACATCTTGGTGTGAATGCTATATAGCAGCAGGCGACTCAGTAATCCAGCACCTAACCTCCACTAAAAAGCAATTGGTAGTTTCTAGTAAAGTGCCCCATAATTGCAATCCCATTCATTCATTTTCCAGATCATTGTAGGCTTTCTGCTGTGACTTACCTCCCTTGGGTATAGTGCATTGAAAAGCACACTGAAAAATAGAACTTGGAATAACAGCATTTATAGCAAGTCCTGAAGATGCAAATGCAGATATGCCTTTTGTTCTTGACACTATTTTAAAGAGGAGCAGGGAGGTCTATGCAACACCACCAAGAAACACAAAAGTGTTCGTCTCATTACTGTTTATGGGATCATGCTGTGTGCAATGTGGCTGCATAACAATAGTTACTACACCATAATGCAATGCAGTATGTTTTAAGATGTTTCAGAGGCATGATAAGGCATTAGACTGTGTTTCTTTAGCTTAACTGGTTTCTTCAGAGTTCAAACAAACACAATACAGGAGGACAGCTGATGGTCGGCATGCAGCACGTCAACAAACACTCCTGGATTTGGCATCTTTTTCAGAGACCCAAAAACGTTTAATTTGTTTAGTACAGTTGGAGAGTCAGTCCTGAACATTTTCCCTCTGTTCCTCCATATTGCACAGCAGAGGTCAACATATTTACAGAAATGGACATGGGGTGTAAAAATGAGAGCAATGCCATAAGTCGGATCATAGACTGGATCAAAAACCCAGCTAGGTATAAAAGCAGCATTTATAATGAAAACAGGCAATCCAAGCATTGCGGTCTTGTCCTGGTGGCATGAGTCAGACATTGCTCAAGTCCTTCTTCTTCTTTTGGGCCTCCTTATCTCGAGAGACAATGGATACGCGCCTGGATTGTACCACAGGTTGTCACTACTGTGTGGAGGCCATGACAGCTGAGTCTGATCCTGTCCTCACTCTGTCCACACCGAAGTGTTTCTCAGTAAGACTAACTAAATGGTACTGAGTAGTAGGAACCTTGGCTGATTTTTTTTTTCAGTATTCTTGCCAATTCGATTCCCTTTAACATTACTGAGTTGAGATTCGCCAATTTGGCACAAACCAGGGAACTTCGTTATGATGGCAATGATAAACTGAGTGTTGTCCATTTATTTTGATTTTAACTCATTGGGATAAATTTTGGTTCCTGCTCAGAAGACACTATGAAACCTTTGGGACAGCACACCTTCTGACATTTATTATAAAAGCCAATATCCAGCATAATGTCCTGTGAGTTATTGCTTTGCAAGGGCTAGATTAGTGGATCTGTTCCCCTCTTCAGTCACTGTCCTCTCAGTGTGCCGACACTCCCCCGTGCCATTCTCAGGGCTTCTCGTCATACCAAATTGGTGACGTGATTCACAGCTTCATGATATTCTTAACTTGTTCACCCAAGTAGTGTGTGATCAGGCAGTCACGCTGATGAGCAACTGTTCTCATAATTGTTGGTGAGCCCAGTAAGTTCCTTTGATCTCACAACTTTCATCTTGCATGATGCAGGGATTTGTTGTGACACCCTATAAAGTAACTTGCTACACATCCTTTTTTTAATTTTCCCATCATCTCAAAGTCAAAAAATAATGTCACCATGCCATTTTAAATAGTCGAAACAACTTGCTTGAATTTAACTAGAGATAAAATAATGTATCAAGCAAAGTGGCATAGCAAGATACCAAAAAGCACAATACTTAAACAATAAATCTGGAATTGGGTGTAAAGATTAATAACCTGTTTTTTAGAAAGCCACTTTTTAAAGTTTCTTCACAGCAAGCTTTTCGCAATATAAACTTTGATCGCAAATTATGTGAGACGATCACTTCGGAAACCCCATTGGTCCCAAGAATGAGTGAAATGCCTAGAAAAATGGAGGCTATGAGAGGGTTCTTTGGATTCGTAGAATACCTTTTTTTGGAATCAAAATGTTCAGCAACACAAAAGCAAAATATTATGGTTGCTGGAAATATGAAATAGAAACAGAAAATGCTGGAAAGACTCAGCAGATCTGACAGCATCTTTGGAGACTAAAACAGAGATCAGGTCTGTGACCTTTCATCAGAAAATGCTCAGCTTTGATTGAGTTAGTTGCCAAAGCAACAATAATTCCAAATCCTACTTTGCAATTTCTATTAAGTTACTAACCATTAAAACAAAACACTGTCTCCCTCAAGCAGATATATCCCAATTAGCCCACCTGTCAAGCTGTATAAATTAACACATTTAATCCTGGCTACCCAGCCATACAAGGGGATCATTAGTTATTTCTGTTTACCCACTGTTAGGGCCACGTGGTGAGGGGTGTGGGTGGTTCCCACTGTTCAACTCCCACCTGACCGCAGCAAGTGTTTTTGTTATTCAGGTTTTAACCCCTTTGTGTTTTATTTGTCAAATAAACAGACAGCAACAGGTTTTCTTGTAGGTTTAAAACACAAATTTCATGATTTACTGAGCAACATACCTTATCCCGAAATTGTCACTGCCACATCCACTTGCATGCGCACACACACACACACACACAAAGAAACAGAGAGAAAAGAAAAGGTGTAAGTGCTTTTTAAGTGAGGTGGGGTTTCGGGGTTCACGGTAAACCTGTGAATTCTCTCAGAGGTCAGGTTCTCCGGTTGTACGCTTGAGTTGTTTGTAGATTTCTCTTTTGGTTGAAAGTTCAGTTTGAAGACAGAGATCACTTCCAGTTCACTGCTGCACAAGTTGAAAATGTAGAATTCACAGCAGGGCGCCCTCCTTGGCTTGTTATATTTTTCCCAGTTCTTAGCTGGACAAGCTTTTGTGATGCTTCTTTCGTGCTCTCTCTCTCTCTCTCTCTCTCTCTCTCTCTCTCTCTCTCTCTCTCTCTCTCTCTCTCTCTCTCTCTCTCTCTCTCTCTCTCTCTCTCTCTCTCTCTCTCTTCAGGGAGCTACCTTTAAAGCTCAAAAATGGTTGCACACCTTTGCCTCTCTCTGTTCAGAGAAAGATTTTCATCCCTGTAGTGTCCGACAGTGGCCCAGTATGTGGCTACTTCACATCATCTTTGTTTCAGAGGAACCCATTCAATTCATAAATGTCTCTTTATAGGTTTAAGATGGGTGCAATTGACACCTCTTAGCTTTGAAGGTATTCTTTTGTTCGTACCAGCCAGTAGACACTTTGAATGTACAAAACCAGGTCATTGAGCTGTTCAAGACAGAAATCAATAGATATCTGGATACTAATGACATTAAGGGAGATGAAGATAGCTTGGGAAAGTAGCATAGAGCCATAGAAAAATTACGGCACAGAAGGAGGCCATTCAGCCCATCGTGTCCATGCCGGCCAAAAAATCCCACTTTCCAGCACCTGGTCCATAGCCTTGCCAGTTACAGCACTTCAGGTGCACGTTCAGGTACCTTTTCAAAGAATTGAGGGTCTCTGCCTTCACCACCGTTCCTGGCAGTGAATTCCAGATACACACCACCCTCTGGGTGAAAAAGTTTTTCTTCATGTCCCCTTTAATCCTTTCACCAGTCACCTTAAATCTGTGCTCCCTGGTAATTGACCTCTCCGCTAGGGGAAACAGGTCCTTCCTGTCTTCTCTATCTAGACCCCTCATAATTTTGTACTCCTCTATTAAGTCACCCCTCAGCCTCCTCTGTTCTAATGAAAACAACCCTCGCCTATCCAAACTTTTCTCATAGCTACAACTTTCGATACCTGGCAACATTCTTGTAAATTTCCTCTGTACTCTCTCCAGAGCAATTATGTCCTTCTGTAATGCCGTGACCAGAACGGTATGCAATACTCCAACTGTGGCCTAACCAGCATTTTATACAGTTCCAGCATTACATCCCTGCTTTTGAATTCTATACCTTGGCCAATAAAGGAAAGCATTCCATATTCCTTCTTCACCACTCTATCTACCTGTCCTGCCACCTGTTGACATGCACCGCAAGGTCTGTCGCTTCTTCTACCCCTCTCAATATCGTCCCGTTTATTGTGTATTCCCTCGCTTTATTTGTCCTTCCCAAATGCATTACCTCACACTTATCTGGATGGAATTCTGTTTGCCACTTTTCCGCCCACTCAATCAAACCATTGATATCTTTCTGGAGTGTATGGCTATCCTCTTCGCTATCAGCTATACGGCCAACTTTTGTGTCATCTGCAGGTTTCCCAATCATGCCTCCCATATTTAAGTCAAAATCATTAATATATACCACAAACAGCAAGGGACCCAACACTGAGCCCTTTGGAACGCTGCTTGAAACAGTTTTCCATTCACAAAAACATCCGTCGACTACTACACTTTGTTTCCTGGTCCTGAGCCAATTATGGATCCAACCTGCCACGTTCCCCTGTATCCCATGGCCTTTCATTTTACTGACCAGTCTGTCATGTGGGACCTTGCCAAATGCCTTACTAAAATCCATGTAGACCACATCCACTGCACTTCTCTCATCAATCCTTCTTGTTACTTCCTCAAAAAACTCAATTGATTTAGTAAGACATGACCTTCCCTTTACAAATCCATGCTGACTATCCCTGATTAATCCGTGCCTTTCTAAATGGCAGTTTATCCTGTCCCTCAGAATATATTCTAGCAATTTACCCACCGCCTATCCCTCATCCTTTTTAAACAAGGGTACAATGTTCGCAGACCTCCTATCATCTTCTGTGTCTAGTGAGGATTTGAAGATGATTCTCAGTGCATCCGCTATTTCCTCCCCGGCTTCCTTTAACAATCTGGGATGCAATCCATCCGGCCCTGGCGATTTATCCAGCTTCAAGGATGTCAGACCCTCTAGTACTTCCTCTCTCATTATGCTTATCATATCTAATATTTCACATTCCTCCTCTTTAACTACAATGTCTACATCAACCCTCTCCTTTGTGAAAACAGAGACAACAAACTCATTAAGAACCCTGCCCACATCTTCTGCATCCACACATAAGTTCCCTTGTACATTTCTGATAGGCCCTACCCTTTCCTTAGTTATCCTCTTGCTCTTAATGTAATGGGTTCGGGTTGGGTCAAAATTGCGAGTCCAGCATTCGGGCTCAGGTCAGGTCGGGGACTGGACACTGCTTCCGGGAAGTCACGGGATCAGGCTTACCCATGATTTCCCAGAACTCCAGCTGCAGAAATAGCCTGTTGCCGGAACAGATGAAGGAGATTTGTGTTGGGTCGGGTTGGGTTGGGAGCGAAAAAAAATTCAAGGGCTTGGGTCGGGTTTGGGTTGGCTTTAGTCAGGTTGGGCCCAGGTCGGGTTTTAATTTTATACCCAAGCCAGGTTTTACTGCACACTTTTTAACCTTTGCTTCTTCTGTCTTTCAGTCACTCGCTAATTTTCTGCCTCCTGTTCCCTGCCATAAAATTGTCCTATCTAAGACTGCTCTCAGGTTCCAATCCCCCTGCCAAGCTAGTTTAAACCATCTCTATTGAGGTAGATGATCAGCCATGATCTAATTGAATGGCAGAGCAGGCTCAATGGGCTGAATGGCCCATTCCAACTTCCATGTTCCGAACAGTCTCTATTTTTCCCCTTGTTATGTGAAATTTATATTGAAAATAAAGACACCAGTTTCTGTTTCAGTCACATTGTGCTTCAACCCAGGTAGCCTGAGGACTGCTTTAAGTTACCAGCTACAAGGGGATTTGGGCCACCTGGGGTGTCATGCACAAAGGAAGTGCGATGATCCAACAATCATGTACTAACTCTGAAGAATTATGAAAAACTGACTTTATCTTTAAAAAATAAACCATCATTTAAAAAAATGAACAATGGTCCAAATGGCCACCAAAGAAAAGAGGATTGGCCTTTTTTGTATTCAAACAGTCTGATAAAGACAAAGGACAAATCGTCAAAGCCAAAAGGTGTTCATGAAACCCATCTTACACCTATCCTAAAAACATTCCAGAAATGAATGTCTTCTTCTGAAACAAATGAGGTGTGAAGTAGCCACGTCTTTGCTATTGTGCAATCACCATGGGGAAAAGAGGAGAATGTCCCCTGCCTGGAGGTGAGAGGCGACACAATTTTACCTGAAAAAAAAGACAGCAAGAAAGAGACTGACCCAGAAGGTGTGTGTATTGATCAACAAACAATTGACTTTCTCTTTTTAAAACATACAAGAAAACCTGTTGCAATTTGTTTATTGGAAAAACAATGATAAGATGAGGAGGGGGTCACAAGGCTCCCCTCTTGTCCTTCTCCTTGTCTGACTGCAACAGCGTTTATTTCTTTTTTAAACAGTGGATGTGCTTACCACTTCAGTGAGTGTTAACCTTTTACCTTTGTTGTGATCATAAAAGAACTAATTGGACAGGTTTTCTTGAGTTTAAACAAGAAAGAGGTTAGTTTATTGTACTTTAAAAAACTAAACCCGATCTAGATAAAATAATAAAACTATGCTGCACTTTCACTCACACACACACAAAAACACACACTCACGAGAATGACACACGCAAACAAATTACAGAGTGATGAGGGATAGTTTGGGTTGGATTAGAGTCCAGAACAAATAAAAAAAAATACAGTCTGTGGGTTCAGGTTTTTCTTGGAGACAGAATTGGAGGTGGCTTTCTTCCCCGGGGTCTCAGTCTGTAACAGTGGTAGACTTGGATGTTCCAGAGTTGCAGACAGGTTTCAAAATTTGAAGTATATCTGAAGAAAAAGAGAGACCCACAGCCCCAGTGCGGTCTTGTCTGGTTCGCACTCAAAGCTTGTCTTTTTGCAAAAGACTGCTAGTTTTTCACAGATGGGGAGGTGATCACACGATTGTCCTGTATCTCATTTGCAATTTAATTAGATTCAAGTCCAGGAATTCTCAATCACTGTCGGGTCTCATTGTTTCAATGTTTTAGCCCCTGGAGGTCTGTCTGCACTGTTAATGTTCAGGATTGCTTTGAATGTCCCGTGAACAAGAGTGATACTGGATAATCTACTCAGTGATCCAAGCCGTTGTCCTGGATGGGGGCTTCGTTTGACATGCGTCTCCAATTCGATGTCTTGGAATGTGAGGTATTTCAGTGCAAATTGTGGTGGCCATTTTGGCTGCCAGCTTTGCAGTAGTTAAATGTAGGATCCCAGCTTTCCTTTTTAAAAGTTGAATTAAAAATCCTCATTTGACATAGCATGTTTTCTTGACACATCCACCCACGTGGAATGAAATGTGACGACAGGAAAATTTCATTACATTGTGACAAGGAAAAATAAAACACATTCATCTCAAACATTCACTCCTCAAACTTACAGTGCCATAGTTAGGCTCTAGTTTATTTTTTTTGGCATTTTGTCATCATCCTTCCTTTGGTTGAGATACCATTTAAGAAATTATATTTCTTTTGGGTTGTGTTGTAAAATGGCATTAAGTGTTTCTCTAGCATCAATCTGTAGTACTCTGGGAATGTTCATCTCAATGAACATGTAGTTGTTGGTGAAGCTTGTAGTATTCAAATTTCCATTACTGCTGATGGTCAGTATTCCTGTCTGTGCAGACTTTCACCCTTTAACTACTGTATCCACAACACATATCTTTCACTATTCAGGTTATGACACCTTGATAATTATTCTCGCTGCAGTGATAGTTGGTGATAAATTGTGTTTTAGCCCCTATGAAGTGCCTGAGATATCCTAGAAGCCTTTGTTCTTGCCAAGTTCTGAAACTAAACTGTTGGGCTTGTTGAGCTTTGACTTTGAGACCTGATCATTGGATTCTTCAGTGGGGAGATCCAGACTGACCTCACTTTTTGTTCTCTGGTGATTTACACGTGTTGTTTACTTTAGAGCATTTTTCCTTCCCTTTTCCCTTTACTTTGGGGTGTTTTTTTTCTAATCTGCCCTATGTCCTCTGGGACAGCTTTCACTGCACTCTCCTATGACACTTCAACTAGGTGAGACAGCTTCCTCACTTTTGGCTTGCCCTTTTGGGAACTTTCCTTGTCCCTGCAGATTTCTGTAAATGCTGTGAGCAGCCTTTTCAGGGCTTCTCTGTGCTGCATTTAAGTAGGAGAGTATGGTGCCTAACTTTTCTAACATTTCAGTGTTAGCTAACTGGACAGTAAGGGGTTCCATTTGGGAATCCTCCCGGCCCTCTTCTATCATGGAAGGCTCATTCCTGTGTTCCAAAAACCTCTCCTTGATTAGCTTAAGAACACCGCTCACCTCACGTCCATAAACTAATTCAAAGGGACTAAAGCCAGTGGACTCATTGGGTGAGTCCTTGATAACAAACAGGAGAAATCCCAGCCCTTTGTCCTAGTCATGGAGGTACTTGTAGCAGTTTGCCTTGATCATTGTCTTTAGGGTCTGCTGATACCCTTGCAAACCCCTTGTGACTGTGGGTGGGAGTCTGAAGATTTTAGTTGGGATCTGTTCAGATTACCCATGAATTTCTGAAAGATCCCAGACATGAAATCCGTGCCCTGATTCGACTGGATCTCGAGTAAAGAATTGAGTTAGCCCCTCCACCACTACCTTGGCAGAGATAGTTCTCAGGCATGTCCTCTGGGAATTGTGTAGCCACACCCATAATGATGAGAGGATACTGGTAGACCCCTTTTCTTTTCAGCAGGGGTCCCACACAATCCACCAGCACTCTGCTAAAGGGTTCCCCAAAAGGGGTTTGGGAATTAGGGCTGCAGGTTTTATTGCAGGTCGGGGCTTCCCCACAACCTGGCACGTGTGGCAAGCTTTACAGAACTCCACCACTTCTTTGTGGAGTTTTGGCCAGTTAAATGCTGTCTTATGTGGACTTGGATTTTTCATATACCGATGCCCAGCCATTGGAAGTTCCTGGGCTATTCATAGTATTTCCTAATGGTACCTCGTGGTAACCACTATCTGGTGAACCACTATCCACACATTTCATCCGCAGGTCTGCGAGGAGGTCTCCACTTTCTCATCAGCACCTCATTCTTTAAATAGTAGCACTCTGGGAGTTCCTCTGCTTCAGCTTTGGTTTGGGCAGTCTGTGCTAACTTTTTTAATACTGGATTGGCTTGCTGAGCCTCAACTAAGGAAGACCTGTTTCACCAATCTTTTGGGTCCTCTAACTTCTCAAAGAAGGTTTCAGATAACCAGACAGTAGGATCACCCAGTTCACCCCACTCTGATGGAGCCTGTTTAGCCATGGACCGAGTCACCACACAGTGGGGGAAAATGCCGGGCACCTTCTGTCTCCCTGACCTCTTTCGGTCTCTCTAAAACCACTGAGGGAACTACCACCTTTTCTCCACCAAATCATTACCCAGGAGCAGGTGGAACCTGTCCACAGGTAAGCTGGGGACAATCCCCATGGTTACTGGTCCTGAAACAAGGTCACACTCCAGATGCACCCGGTATAAAGGTATGGGCATATACCGCCCTCCGATACCTTCTACTAACACCCAAGCATTCAATGCATTCTCTGGAGGAAAGGTCATGTCTTTTCCCAGCAGAAGGGATTGACTGGCTCCTGTATCCCTAAATATGACTATAGGCTTGCTTGCCTCTCTTGAGCGGTATGTGGTCTCTTTTCCTTGGGACACAATTGTGCTAACTCTAAGGGATCTTGTTAAATTTTCCCGCACTCACAGTGGTAGGTTTACTGGGTCTTACTGCTGCCTGGTCTGCTGTGCTTTCCATCAGGGCCTCTTTTCCTGCACTGGTCTGATATGCCCTAATTAATCCTACACATTTTCCCCATAACTTCCAGCAGTTAGCTCAAAGGTGACCTGCTTGTTACAATGGAAACACACAGTTTTGGGCATCACTCCTGCTCTCAGCACTGTTCTTTTTGGCCTGAGGAGGGCCCCCTGTGTGTCCAGCTTTCCCTTCACAACCGTTTGGTCTCCTATCACCCTCCCACCTTCTATCCTTTTTGGTTTTTTGGATAGCCGTGCCTTCACTGGTTGTATTGGGTTTTCCCCAAGTTAATTTGAGCTGCCTTAACTCCCTTTGGAAAGCACTTTCTTTTTCCCTTTCCTGAAATTCTCTCTGTTCTTTTTCCTTCTGGAATTCTAATTCTAATCGCCTCTGTTCTCGTTGTGCTTTAGCTGACGTCTGTTTCTGACTCTAAACCTGTTTCTGAGTCTTGTGGTTCAAGTGCAAAATAATCGTCCATATGTTTTAGGATTTTGGGTTTCCTAGCTTTTGGATGGATAGTAATCCCTAACTGCCCAGCTATAATTCTCAGCTCTTCAATCGACAGGGCATTTAACCTATCCCAAGTTACTTCGTTCTGGTTTAGGAAGGTACTGGCTTCAAATGTGGATATTTTAGAACTCTAACAGTGAAAACCACAAGAAAACCTCTATTAACGTTTTTACATTTTTGATAGGGATCAATTTGGTTTCCCACTTCCAATTTCTCGTTTGTCTTTGGGTAACGATCCTAGACGAGCCCCCAAATTTCTATTACAATCAGGTGAGGATGGATCACAAGGCTCCCCTCTTGTTCAACTCCTTGTTTGACCGCAACAGGGTTTATTCCTTTTTAAACAGTGGATGTGCTTCAGTGAGCGCTTAACCTTTTACCTTTGTTGTGATCATAAAGGAACCAAAAGAACAGGTTTTTTTGAGTTCAAACAAAAAAGAGGTTAGTTTCTTGTACTTAAAAAATCTAAACACAATCTACATAAAATACTAAAACTCCGCGAGACTTTCACTCACACACACACACACGCGCACGCAAATCACACACACGAACAGGTTACAGAGTGATGAGGGATAGTTTGGGTTGGATTCGAGTCCAGAACGAATAAAAATAAATATACAGTCTGTGAGGTCTGGTAATTCCGTTTTCTTCTGGCTGAAGTTGTGATCTTGAAGTCTCTGGCTGGCAGAGCTGCACTTTGCGGCTGGCCCACCTGGTTCATGCTTTACTTGGAGACAGAGTTGTAGGTGACTTTCTTCCCCAGGGTCTCTGTCTGTAGCAGTGGTAGACTTGGATGTTCCACAGTTGCAGTAACTTCACAACTTCCAAACTTGCAGTATATCTGGAGAAAAAGAGAGAGAGACACACACACGCCCTCCTGGGGTCTTGTCTTGTCTGAAGTTTGTCTTTTTGCAAAAGACTGCTCGTTTTTCACAGATGGGGAGGCGGTTACATGATTGTTCATGTCTTTGTTTGCAATTTAATTAGATTCAAGTCCAGGAATTCTCAATCCCTGTCGGGTCTCATTGTTTCAATGTTTTACCCCCCTGGAGGTCTGTCTGCACTGTTAATGTTCCAAGGTGGCTTTGAATGTCCTGTTAACAAGAGTGATACTGGATACTCTACTCAGTGATCCAAGCCATTGTCCTGGATGGAGGCCTCATTTGACATGCATCTCCTATTCAATGTCTTGGAATGTGAGGTATTTCAATGCAAATTGTGGTACCCATCTTGGCTGCCAGCTTTTTAAAAGTTAAATGTCGGATCCCAGCTTTCCTTTTTAAAAGTTTCATGTAGGTTTCCAACCGATGAATTAAAAATCCTCATAGCATGTTTTCTTGACACATCCACTTTCAAGAATATTTGCAGTGCAGTTTATCTGCTTCATCAAGATGGGATGGGGATTAAAGAGTACCAGTTGCACCTTACCTTCAGCGATGAGAGGAGGGTTGTATGGAGGAGAGACAAGATCAGAACTCCTCCTCAACACCTCCTGTGATCTCTTACTTTTTCCCAACTGGCATTGCGTTTAGCTACTTGGGAAGCAGTTGTGCACCTCCTGAAAGAGTTTCTATCCGTTTTGTTTTTTTAAACCAAAGACTTCAGCATGGCATTTATGATCAGTGCAAGGTCTAAGGTTTCTTGTCAAATACATTGCACACTTAAGAGGGTTTGACTGCATTTTTCCATTCTAAATGTGATTTCAGGAAGTTTTCCACTTAATGGACTGCTTGGAGTTGGACAGCATCCAAACTTTTGTGTGGATAGACCCTACACTGAAAGCAGGTGCAGTCTATTAGATAGGAAACAAAACAAATTAAGAAAGCATCTTGAAGTTATTAATGTACATCTGAAACAATTTGAGGTAATAAAATATGTTGGCTTGACCAAAGACAGACAGAATTAATTTCCACTTTCTTCAACATATGACAAAGAGCAGGGTTAGTGGCAACTTACATGAGAAAATGTTACTCCTCATTTCCCCTCCCCCATGACAGAATTCTTACTTTGTGGTTCATTCCATTGATGTGGACTAAAAGAGTCACCATTTTTTAAAATTGAAAAATAAGTGATGAGACAAGCGTATGCTGTGGACTCACTCCCATGAGATACTAGATTGAGCGCTTCCTTGATGGGCTTGTGAATAAAAGGCACCAGCCTGTGCAGTACCAATGCCATACAAGAGGAACGGCATAGTGCAGTGGGTTAGCCGCTGCCTGTATTTTAATCGAATGTAGACTGATGGAGTGAAAACTTCCATCGTCTGCTAGCTGGAAGGGTTGCAATCCAGTTTTTCAAAGGCATGGACCTACAACATAAAACTATCCTTATCATGGTACTAACTGACAATCTGAGAGCTCACAGGGTGACCAGTTGTGGGAAATGGGAAAAAATTAACACTCTGGTGCAGTAGAGGATGCCCTGCTAAGGTTGCTGGGTAAAGCAAAAAGAGCTTTATCCTGACAATGCCATACTTGTCCTGGGATGCTTGATGCTGATACCAGGTGCCAGAAATGTTTCCACCACTACCATCCCTCAGTTTGATGAAGAGGAAATGCCACGCACACCAGAAAGTTTGAGGTTTGATTCCACTTTGGACAGCATTTGCCTTCAACCTTCCTGTGCGTGTGGAGGGCAAAATTAGTCAGAGTTCCCACCCTGTTTGAAATCCACATATCCCTGCTAGAATGTACGTAGGTTTGTCCGTGAGGAAACGACAGGGCTTGGCTGTGGTTGAATGCCCCATCAATGCTCAATGTCTTGGCTAACTACTCATGGTTACTTGAGCAACTGGCATGGAGGAACATAGCAACCAGAAAAGGACATTTAGCTCCTTCAAGCCTGTTCAGCCGTTCAGTGAGACCATGGCTGAATTGTGACCTAACTTCATCTGAGTATTGGTCAACATCTTCAGGAGGGGAGGAGGCAAGTCAGTTTAAATCAAGGAGTAGTTGTTGAAAATGCCAAGTTTGGAATTTAGAAGCCTCTACTGTAAAGAAAAGACTGCTGGAGGTAAGTAGTTCAGCAGTTTGGAGGAACCTGCAACTCAAATCAAATTGCTTGTGTTAAACATCAGAGGACAAAATCCAACTAGTTTAAGAGCCAATTTAGCTATTTTGTATGCTTACACACTCGAACTGTCTTCTAACCATTTTCTAAAAGAATGCAATGGTTGTCACCGTTGGCTCTTTCAATTGATTGGAAAAACCTCTCCCTTCGTTCTTCAGAGTGGAACATTTAACTCTGGTCAGCTTCTATTTGGCAGCCGTCAAGAACAGGATGCCTTCATCCCATGTGTCTGGGTTGAATTTTCAAAAAATGCGTTATGAATCTTGTTCCCGAGAGAAGGAGATATCTTTGATGCTGCTCAGTGTTCTTGCAGTCACACACCCCTGTGAAGAACAGACTGATGAGTAACAGTCTCTTTTTCGTTGGTGTTAAAAGCAGCTTAGCATGCAAGTTTTAACTTGAAGAGGAACCTCACACAGAACAGATCCAAAATGAATATTCCAATATCCAGTGCGCGTGGTTCTACAGTATGATTTGGTGGGCTGTGTTCTGAATTCACCCATTTAGACAATGGGGTAGTTTCAGGAAGATATTCCAAAACAACAGAGTATGTGCAAGGATTATGCACAAATCTTTGTTCAAAGGTTTCAAACACTGCAAGTCTGGCTGTGAAGCTTTTTTGGTTTTAGAAATCATATCAGTAGCCTCTATGGACAGGCAGAGAACTTAGCTGCGGGCATGTCAGAAAGTGGCAATAACTATTCACATTTGTTGCTTCTGCTCATTCCTAGAGGTAGGTCGGGACCACAAAACCACTTTCTGTTCTTCCCAGCCTCAGAAGCCAATGCTGGATGTGCAACACTTTTGAATAAAAGTCCCTGAATATTAGTAAATATATTGGTCCATCCTCAAGTGATATTTTGGACAATTTGAACTCCTCAGCACTAAGCCTGACATCTTCTCATGACAGTGTTTAGCATCCAACTGACCAGGAGCCTCATCTTAAAAGACAGCATCTCTGACAATGCAGCACCACCTCCTGGCATAGAACTTAAAACCATAACTCTCTAACATGGAGTGAAGAGTGCTGCCAACAGTTGACACGCAACTATTGGGCATTCTGTATTGTGAAGGCAGGAATGGAACTGAGATAATGATGCCATAAAGCTGGATTATGTAGGAGAGTATACTGACAGCAGTGGAAGAGAGTTGGAGAAGATGAGGAAGAAAGTAAACTGTAGTTGCAGTCGCACAAGATTTTGTTATTAAGCTTTTTACTCATTTGGGGATGACACATTCAGGCCCAACCGTATCTTCATGCATGTGAACATGTGAGCAGGATCACTGGATAGCCATTATTAATGAAAACCCAAGCCAGTATTGCTGTCCTTACTTTAGGAGTGCTGAGGTCAATTATCATGACCTTACTGTAACCGAGACTGAGATTAGCTAATTCAGCACAGGCCCAGGGCGAAATCTAAACTTAGTCATCGGACCCCTGGTCTTTTTGGTTTCGTGGGCAGCACCTATACCAATGGTGCCATTGAGAGATAACATTTGAAAAGGGAAAAGACAATGTAAACTCCTTGTGGTATAGTTTAAAATTGCATTGGATTCTTTATCTGATCTGCATTGTTGGTTATAAATAGAAGCTAGTAACTAGTTTAAACAATGCAGATATTGGTGCAGCAGGTTAACTCATTGCTCTTCCCCCTCTCAAACATAGGTCTCAATCTAGCCTCTTAATGCGATGGAAATCTTTCTGACACCTGGAAGATCCAAAACACAATCATTTTGAGCAACTTCAACCAGTCCCCCGTGGGAAATTATGTTTTTTTACCTTTGGGCACCCAGTAGCAATATCAAACACTCTTGGGTTAAGTATAGCAGAGGCTAGATGCAAAGTCCCATCAACATAGTGAGTTCACCTCATGTTCAGAAAAGGAATGCCTACTCATTCAGAGTGATATTCTTATTTCTGACTCCAGCCATTCTTTTAGTGTCTGAAATCAAGATTTATCACACTGTCCCCTAATCTAACTTTCTGGGACTTCAAAATCATGTATTTCCTGATCTCCCAGTCTTTTACTCATACAAAACTGAAGAGATTTAAAACGCAAGCTTGGCAACATGTAACCACTTTATGATTTCCTAACTTTCCTCTTATTCTTTTCATGGTCTGGATCAAGGGAATTGAGTATTCATGTGTATATCCTGAGTTGAAATATTGCTCTAATTTTGTCTTTCTTCTACCCTCAGCAAGCTTACCTTAATAAAACTTTGCATCAAGGGACAATGGCTGTATGTTGTTCAAGCTACAAGATTTTTGGAAATATAAGAGATCATGAGGAGACACAGGAAAATGGTGCTTATGGTCCATTAAGCACTCGATGTGTTTTCCAGCTTTCCAAATAAAGTTGCATGTTTTCAGTCAAACATCTGCAGAAAGTATTCTGTGTGAAGTTTGATTATGAAATCAAATTTGACAAATGCATATAATGGCAGAACATTTCTTCATTCGCTTTATGTTGAGAATTGTAATCTTGTTACAATCTAAAAGGTGGTGTATTTTCCTGCTATTTGTGGTTGCAAAATAACTTTGCTGATCGCAGTTGTTTTGCGATTAAGCAGAGGTCAAACATTCCCTACAGAGGAGGAGGAGAATTCATGGTTGAGGGTGTGTGGGAGGGTCCTTCTCAGAATGGAGCTGATGTACCTCCTGAGAGCAACAACGTTGGAGGCCAACATTGATCGTACTGCCTCATTTGTAGTGGTTGATGATTGTTGGGTAGGAAGAAACCAGGCAAATGGGGGAAAAAGAGAAAGTGTGTGTTCACCTCAATTTTTTTAAACAGATGGCAGGATTGCAAGATTCAGTATTCCTTCAGTTTCGCCTTTGCAAACCAAGTTACTTTTGGGCTTAACATCGGATCTGTCTAACATGAAATTGTAGTCACATTTCCCACTGTGTTGAAAAATCACTTTTGTGCTCTGTCCGGTGAGGAATTTTACTGCTATGGGATGGAACATTTTGCATTTGCGACATCCATTGGCAGCATTAAATGCTCTTTGGTGGGGTACAGGACCGTTATGCGCAGAGTAAAGCTTTGTTTAATCTGTTCCAGTTCCATGAGAAGAACATTCTCTACTGCAAAAGTGAGAGATGTTTGATTCTCCATGTTGGAAATTTACAGACAGCTGACAAGATTTAATGCCATTAATCTGGGCTGGATTTGATCTATGTCTCAGAAAGACCTGTTTCTGACCCAACGCACGAAAAAGAACTTTAAGAGAGTTCTCTCCTATGTATCGAATAAACACAATAATGGATACTTCTTAATGATTTAGAAGCAAATGTTTTATCTTCAGGTTCAGATGTTGGTTGTGAGCAGCTGAAACTTTGCTTTTCCTATAACAATATCTGACCTTCTATTTGATCAGTGTTGCACTTTTTTGAGAAGTGGCCATTATATTTTGTGTGGTGTTTGTACCATTACACTTGGCCTCTCAGAATTGTTTTAATTATTGTTGCTGCTATTGTTACCAGTGAGATTGGAAACAAAAAATCTGAAACAGCTTTGAAAGAGTAAAACACACATATATTGGCTTTAGATATGGTTAGTAATCGAATTAGTGGTTGATTATTGTGAAGAAGTGCAGAACTGGTCTTACTGGGAGGTGCTCCTCATGGCTTAACATTATTGGCAATCGGAGGACTTGACTTGCAGATATTAATTGTGTATTGCATCAATGGTTGTAGCTACTGCAATGTAAGAATAAAGAATGGATGCTGAATTTTAGTGATTTGTGACATTACCCCTAGATCCCTTTGCTCCTCCAAAGCATATATTATCCAAGGAGTATGTGGCCTCCATATTCCTTGTACTAAAATGCTGCACCTCACACTTATCTATATTGAAATTAATTTGCCAATTACATGCTCATTCTGCAAGTTTATTAATGTCTTGTATTCTGTTGCAGGGAATCACTGGGGATCAAACCTATGGCCTTCCTGGTCTGGTTGGTTCAGCGACTCACTGGTGAGTATTTTTTAAACTGATCAAGGGACAGTGAGACATTGAATAATAAAACATGTTTCTCTTTTATGATTCCTAAATTGGTAATAAAATTACTTGTAGGACTGTACATTCTCAATTCAGTGCTTCTGTTACTAACGGCAGTAATTTGCAGTTAGGTGCTGCTGTCAATGTGGCTGGAAGCCCATCTGGTTTAGCACTGACTGCATGCCATCAGGGAAATCAGGCCAACTGCACAAGCTCAAACAGGCACAGCACAATCTAAAAGAATTGGCCTGGCAAAGAAGCAGAACCATTGCTTTTAATTTTGCATTTTTTTAGCTCAAAAATAGAGACTCAAACACATAGCTTCTTCTGATTCATTCTCTCTCAACTTAATGCTTATTGCTCATGAGCTGCTGTTTGTTGTCTTGCATGTTCTTCCTCTTTGCTGCATTCTCAATGTGTTGAAGTCGAAATTGGTTGCACTGTTTTACCATTTCTTTCACAGGGCCTCAGAACTGTGAACACCTCACCCACATTCGTCTTTCTTCTGCACTAGAGGGCTGTTGATGCTCAGACAATGAGTATATTCAAGCCAGAGATGAATAGATTTTTGAGCACTAAGGAAGTCAAGGGATATGGGGAGAGGGCTGGAAAGTGGAGTTGAGGTAGAAGTTCAGCCATGAAATTATTGAATGGTGGAGCAGACTCGAGGGGCTGTATAGTGTACTCCAACTCATGTTTAGAAACATAGAAAATAGGAGCAGGAGTAGGCCATTTGGCCCTTCGAGCCTGCTCCGCCATTCATTATGACCATGGCTGATCATCCAACTCAGTAGCCTGTTCGGCTTTCGCCCCATACCCTTTGATCCCTTTCGCCCCAAGAGCTATATCTAACTCCTTCTTGAAAACTTACAATGTTTTGGCCTCAACTGCTTTCTGTGGTAGCGAATTCCACAGGCTCACCACTCTCTAGGTGAAGAAATTTCTCCTCATCTCAGTCCTGAAAGGTATACCCCGTATCCTTAGACTATGACCCCTGGTTCTGGACTCCCCCACCATCGGGAACATCCTTCCTGCATCTACCCTTTCAAGTCCTGTTGGACTTTTATAGGTTTCTATGAGATCCTCCCTCACTCTTGTCAACTCCAGCGAATATAATCCTAACCGACTCAATCTCTCCTCATACGTCAGTCCCGCCATCCCAGGAATCAGTCTGGTAAACCTTCGCTGCACTCCCTCTATAGCAAGAACATCCTTCCTCAGATAAGGAGACCAAAACTGCACACAATATTCCAGATGTGGCCTCACCAAGGCCCTGTATAATTGCAACAAGACATCCCTGCTCCTGTACTCGAATCCTCTCGCTATGAAAGCCAACATACTATTTGCCTTTTTTACCGCCTGTTGCACCTGCATGCTTACCTTCAGTGACTGGTGTACAAGAACACCCAGGTCTCGCTGCATATTCCCCTCTCTCAGTTTATAGCCGTTCAGATAATAATCTGCCTTCCTGTTTTTGCTACCAAAGTGGATAACCTCATATTTATCCACATTATACTGCATCTGCCATGCATTAGCCCACTCACTCAACTTTATGTTCCTAAAATCTGCAAACTTTTAAAAGTCAAACTTGGCATCACCTAGTTACTGCTGCTTCATTTACCTCATCTTCTCCCCACCCTATCCAACCTCAGTGTGTTCTGCACTGTGGGCCCTTCCCCTTCACCAAGGCTTCTTAGAAATGTAAAAAAGTCTTTCTGGTTGCATTGCTAAGTACCAGCTTTGAACTACCCATAAGCAGAAGAAAGCAGGATGGCTCCTTGATGTGAGATTTTTTTGTTGATATGACTTGGTGGTCTTCACCTGCACAATTACATTTTACAAAATTTGCATGGTCAATTAACCTTTTAATTGAATGGATTTAGAAAAAAATAAAACCTGAGTGGAAAAACAGTTACCCAGAGCAACACTTCCACATCCACTCATGAATTCCAGCATTATTTGGGTCCTCCGCTTCTGGCTTGAATTTCACACTGTATGACACGACAATTATTTATTACTCAATTGCAGTGAACTGAAAAAATGGAATGTGGTTTGGGAGAGAAGAGGTAGAACTGTTCCCCCTCCAAATCCAAAACTTAAGTTTTTCTTGGGTTGATTCCAGTGACCTTTAACCCTCATCTTCCTGACCCCCATCCAGATTTGGAAGCAGTCAGCCATTTTGTTTGTGCAGGAGAAGCAGGCAACTACATAATGAATGGCTTGAAATGCTCAATATTTCAAAACCTTTGACCAGTCAAGATGAGGTGGAAACTGTTCTGCTCGATGTATAGGCCAAAGAAAACAACAAAAAAAGATTCCTTTTCGACTTGATACTTGTTCCTATCTACTTGGCAGGAGCTCAACTCTGTGCTGTAGCAGAGTAGAAAGACAACTAAACCTCTTCAGCTTAGAGACATTTCACAGCCAACATAAATACTAACAGTTTGGGAGAAATTTTTAAGGATGGAAAATAATCAATGTGCCATTTAGCACTTGCAGTCAGAATGCTAAATCATTCGCTTGTTTTTGGAGAATGAAAACTTTCTTCATGATATAAAATATTCAATAAATAAGGATATGCAAGGTATTGGCAATAGATAAATTGTTTTATTTTGTTGTTCTGAGAAAAGTGGCTATCTGCACAAGTCTAAGTATAGATCACAGTGAAATATTTAGAAAAATATGCAACGGTTGGTGAATGCTTTTGAATAATTCTACTTGTATCCATTTAACCCTTTGACTTCTGAAACAGTTGGGTTGAGCTGGGACTGTGCCGAAAGCGTGCTTCCTTATTCCAAGTCAAGTGTGAAAAAAGTGAGCTGATGGTAAAGGTTGCAGTTGGAGGTCCCAGTCTGTCACTTCCTTCTCATGACTGCCAGTCAGTGTGGACCAAACAGCATGAAGTGTTCATGAGAACTGAACACTTCAGAAACTTGGCAGTTTAATCTCAACTAACTGAAAATTTCTTTGACTTTTCGTAATGTGTGACAGAATTATAAGATAGGCGAGTTGATTCCAGTGAGTGCTGAATCTTTTGAGGTGTACAGTGCACTCCACAATTTGAATTTACAGATTCCAGCATCATTCTATAATAAATTGAACCTGAATGAGCTCCACATTGGCTCTGTGTTATATAAATTGCTGGCTACTTCTATTTCTTTTTCAAGTTTCTCTCCTCCTCTCCTGAAGGTGCTGACTTTTGCCTGACTACTCTTCCACAGGCCCCTGACCTTGGAGTAACTCAGCCAAGTAGTTGTTCTTCAAGATTAAGCCTGGACATTATCAGCAGTCTTTTTAACCAAGGACAGTATCATGGTCCAGTCTGATCTTGTGTTCACCTTACATCCAAATCTGGAAGGAACTCCTGGATAGCGATCAAGAACAGGAAACCTGCCTGCCTTTTGTCTCTTATCAATTCCTGGCTGTCTCTGTAGCCTTATAAATTGCTGGCTAGCTTTGTGTTGTGTAGATTCCC
Organism: Heterodontus francisci; assembly: GCF_036365525.1. NCBI lineage: Eukaryota > Metazoa > Chordata > Chondrichthyes > Heterodontiformes > Heterodontidae > Heterodontus > Heterodontus francisci. The sequence continues at coordinate 9,652,703 of NC_090417.1, forward strand.
AGCTACCTTGTATCCTATAAGTGGCTGGTTATCTCTCTATCATAATGAATGCTGATTTTCTTTTTATGCCCCGGAGCTTGCTCATTGTCTGGTATCCTCTATATGGTCGGCTCTCTGGGTCTTGACTGTGTCCTGGGTGTTCTTGTCTGTATTATTCGAGCACTTGTGCTGTTCAATAAAGGGATATCACTCAAAACTTAGAAAGTTAGCAACTGACCATGCAAATGGAAAATTGAAAACAATTGTTTGTGGGAGTTTGGAGACCCCAAAGGGCATGTTTGGTCAGCACAGTGGTCATGTTTTTCTTCTTGTCAGTATCTCTTCCACATTGGAACCTTGAATAATAAAGATACTACTCACTGTAAGACGAAGCACATGCAGACCAAAATGTGCCAGGTTTGATCATTTGTCTGGGCTGACTCAGCAATTTTCAGCCGAGATAGCAGTTGGGGAGCTACTAGCCTCTGGGCAATGGGTGAGAAAGATAAGCTAGTGTTCCCATTCTTCTGGACTGTTATCAGTGCCCTGTGCTAAAAAATATCTGTATGTGTGGGTGAGGACAGGATCAAGCTCATCTTATAATGCCCCCACAACCTAGCCTAGATTTTCAGATCAGAATAGCAACACTCATCCATTTATCTCAAATGGATGAATGCCAGAACTTAAATTGCAATGATTGCCAAATCTAGGCCTCACTCTCTCAGCTGACACATGAAGGGCACTCAGTCGGGTGAGGCACAAGAGGGCATCTGGGGCCTGTGGGACCTCACCACAGCTAGTATCAGCACCTTTAAGAAAAGAAGGGAGAAAACTGGCAATAAAAGAAAATCTCCTGAAAATATTATACTGTTGGACGATATTGTAATATACTTTGATTTGTGCCTCAGTTTCTATGTGAGATTTATTGGTTGTTCTGCATTTATTACAGCTTATAACTGACATGGATAATCTGCCTTGTCTGTAAGGTTTGTGAAGTGAGTTAGATTTTGACCTGTTTGGATTACTTCTCCTGAATCCACAATAGACCTTGTATTTATTGTTTCCCAACTCCACTGGAACCAGTTATGTAACCTGCTGAAACACCTGGAACTTGACTCTCAGCCCCCTTAATTCCAAGAGAGACTTAGGGTGCCACAGCACTATAGAAGCAAACTTCATGCGCAGCACATTTGCGCAGCACCATTGTTCAAACACTACATTTATGATGTTATGAGTGCTAAATTTGAAAGCCCCCAAAACAGGCGCATCACAATCTCCAGGTCCATTCAATGTAAATGTAATGCAGGAAACGTGCCAAGTTCGTGCTGCCTGCTCCTTTGAATGATTGCTGCACGCAGGGCAGCGCGAACTGTGTTGTCATTGGCTGTACGCATCAGCAGGAGGACCAAATTTGTAACTTAACAGCATTACTTAAAGCGAGCCTGCACTGCTTCGAGCTAGCCTTCATCTCTTAAAGAGGAACTGCATTGTGTTGGAGCAGTTGCTGGGAGTTGTGCAGGAATTGAATCCGACCTGGGAAACAGTGAAGAATGTCACTTGGTGAGGAGGTGGAAAGTAGGAGCGATGTCCTGTATCTGCAGGGGGCCAGGAGGCCCTTCAGACGCAGGCTGAAATGGCAGTGGGAGCAGATAACCATATCAATATCAGGAGTCACGCTCCGAGGAACTCGATGCAGTGGGCAAGATTCAGTAACCTCATATGGGTGGTCCAGATCATGAATGCATCTTCGAATGCCATATCCTACCAATTGCACCACTAGCCTCAAGCATTGCTCAAATCACCACACCCCCATCATTCATCTACCAACAATCTCCATCAATCAGAACTTATACCTAAAATTCATGTTTAACTGAACCAGCCACATAAATACTTTGGCTACAAGAGCAGGTCAGAGACTGTGTTTTCTATGGCAAGTGGCTCACCTGCTGACTCATCAAAGCCTTCTCATCATCTACAAAGCGCAAGTCAGGAATGTGATGGAATACTCTCAGCTTGCCTGGAGAAGCGTTGCTCCAACAACACTCAAGAAGCTCGACACCTTCCAGAACAAAGCAGCGTACTTGATTGGCACCACCTGAAACATCCAATCCCTTCACCACTGTGCACAGTGGCAGCAGTGTGTACCATCTACAAGATGCACTGCAGCAACTTGCCAAGGCTTCTTCGACAGCAGCTCCTAAACTTGGGACCTCTACAACCTAGAAGGACAAGAGCAGCAGGCGCATCGGAGCACCACCACCACCACCACCTCCAAGCTCCCCTCCAAGTCATACTCATCATACTGACTTGAAAATATATTGCTCTTCATCACTGCTGGATCAAAATCGTGGAGCTCCCGACCTAACAGCACCGCAGGAGTACTTCACCACACAGACTACCATACTTCAAGAAGACATCTCACCACCACTTCCTCAAGAGCAAATAAGGATGGACAACAAAAGCTTGTCTTGCCAGCGATACTCAGATCCTATGAATGAATAAAAAAAATGTTCTTCAGCACATGCCACATCACTTTCTTCAGACTTTTTCAACTTTCAACAACTATAGAAAGCACCAAACACTTGTAGAATCGTAGCAACAGCCAGAAGAAATGAACCTGCAAATAACCTGTAAGTAGTTTATCCCTTTCTGTAATACTGTTGGGGACTCTTGCTGCTTCTGAAAGCATGTTAAGCTGTGCGAGGTTGAGAGGGTGTTAGCTGGAGCACTGAGTTCCAAAATGGTACCACGAACGTCAAATCAGCATTGCATGGTGATTGACATCGCAATCTGCATACTTCTGGCAGACGTTCACTACGCCTGCGCTAACACTTGCACCAATATGCCGTCCAGCATGATTCGCCCCACAGGTGTGCATGTGCACCACAGATGATATTTTGGAGTTCTAAGGGCACTCGTGATGCCTAAAAGACTGGTGCCAACGAGCCCCATTTCTCGCCCTATGTTTCTGGTTGCAGGAATGTAAAAACTGAACTGTTCTTCCGTGGTCAAACTAAGAGTTCAGCCCATCAGCACAGAATGGCAATTCCAGCACCCAGCCCTGTCACGACACATGTTGGGCATCAGCACTCTGTCACCAAAGCCAGCAACCAAACCCAACTCCCAGGTTGTGATCTTTTCTTCAGTACACCCCATCATTAAATGAATGGGATTTGTGCTGACCGTCAGACGTACATCCACTGCTTAAACTTAGAATTAAATAGTATGTCCAATCCCAGGAAATAATTCAACCAACACTTTCTGCTTCTGGTACCGTAAATTTTAGGTAAAAATATTCAGACCATGTTCAATGGTGCTGATTGTTGCCAGTGTGGATGTTAGGTGAGGACAGGGACAAGCTCAGTTATGATCCTATCTGATCTAAAGCCCATCCAGAACTCACACATAAAATATAGGCATCCAGTTGAGGTACCAGGGTTGGAGGGGGGTGTTCTGTAGAACTGCAAACCCCAGCAGCAGTCATCACTTTTCGAAGACAAAGTTCTTCGTCGACTAATGGTGACTGTGCATCTTTGCAGAGCAGAACTAGTCTTGAATCCACAAAGTCTGATGGGACCAACAGTATGCAGACTGTCGACATGGGAGGTAACACAAGCAACTATTGAAATAAATTAATTTCATTTTCACCACACAGATGATCATTAGTCTTTGAATGCAAAGAAAACAACTGAGGAGCTGTTTTACAAATCAACCTACTACCCACCCAGTACTGTCACAACCTTCCTCAAACACCTCAGAAGTCACAGTGGAGGTGGTGCAAGAGTTTAAGCGATGGAAACTTTGTAACAAATCCAAACCTACATGTCAATTCATCTCTGATGGTTGTGGAAGTGTAACAGTTATGTCGCTGGACTAATAATCCAGAGAGCATGAGTTCTAAATGTCACTCAGGCTCTTTGAGAAATTGAATTCAGTTTTAAAAAATCTAGTGCACATACCAGTTTCAGTAAAAGTGACGATGAAGTTTTTATATTGTCATTAAGAATCCATTGATCCAATTGCCTGCTTCAGAGTGGGAAACCTGCCATTCTTACCCAGTCTGACCTGTATGTGTCTCCAGTCGCTCAGTTGACTCTTAACTGCCCTCTGCAGTGGCCGAGCAAGCACCTCAGTTTTATTTATTTTTTATTTTGATTTAGAGATACAGCACTGAAACAGGCCCTTCAGCCCACCGAGTCTGTGCCGACCATTAACCACCCATTTATACTAATCCTACACTAATCCCATATTCCTACCAAACATCCGTCCCTATATTTCCCTACCACCTACCTATACTAGGGGCAATTTATAATGACCAATTTACCTATCAACCTGCAAGTCTTTTGGCTGTGGGAGGAAACCGGAGCACCCAGAGGAAACCCACGCAGACACAGGGAGAACTTGCAAACTCCACACAGGCAGTACCCAGAATTGAACCCGGGTCACTGGAGCTGTGAGACTGCGGTGCTAACCACTGCGCCACTGTTGTCTCAATCCATTTTCAGGGAAGCTAGTGATGAGTGATAAATGCTAGCATAGCCAGTGCCACCCACATTACGAGAATAAAAAGAAGACTGGCTCATGTTATACTGATCCACAAAGGCCAGAAAGGTCTCAGGACAGAACTCTAATCTGAATTTTTGGTTTTAGTTGCAATGGCAATTGGGAGCTTCGGCTGGAAGAAGGAAAATTAACTATGATTCCTGTTGCTTATCACTGTCCAGTGAGTCCTATGGGGCAAATGCATGCGTATATGTGGAGGTGCCTCCATATTGTTGATTTGTGTTCCTTGCAAAAGCAATAATTAGAATACTTGACAATTTGAGTTGTATAAAGTGAATTAACCTATAGGTTTGGATTCCTTCACTTAAACAGAGTTCAATATATCTGATTTCATTGATTACTATCTGATGAAATGCAAGCAGTTGTATGTTGAGAGCCAGGTGAGTACAGGACTGAGATTGCCTGCGATGCTATCACGGTTGATCAGGCTTACACATGAGAAGTGGCCACTTCAGCAAGGAGCTATGAAACTGTATCTCAGCAGGAGTCAGGAGCGTAGTGAAGAAAAGTATGGTGGGAAAAAAAGAAATTGATTCGAGTCCAGTGCTTCTTGCTGTCTGATTCCAGCGAACACACTCAGCCCTGTGTTGTTACTGGCAGGGCTACAGCAATATGAAGAAGGTTCTGTTGCAGCTTGGTTCTAATTATCAATGATACTTGCCACGGCCTCCCTCTCTAGCATTAAGTCAAAACTGTTAGTGGAAAATCCAAGTGCAGTCCTACTGTACCACACACACGCACACACCTGCAAGTGCCGAGCTTTGCTGACATCATCCTCTTGGAATCCAGCATTCCCAAGTGTCCTATATATATCCTGCAATGCCCACTCGCTTCCCGTGTGTGTTTAGTTTGTTAAGGCACTCATATTTCCTCTCTTGTAGTGGCTTATATTTCTGTTTTTCCTTAATTCTCTCTATTCTGAGTTATTAAATCATTTTTAATGCAGTAGTTGGAAACCTGACTGATATGAAGCAGGAACCATACATCATTGTATATGTGGGATATAAAACTGCCTGCAAGAAACTCTGTTTCCTCTTTCTTGCCAAAAGCTTCCTTTCCCCCAACTACTTTCAACCCTTTAAGCTGCCCAAGAACATATAGTACGTCAATAGTGCTCCCATACCTGAGGTGACACCTCTGTGTCAGAGCTTGAGACGATACAGCAAAAACCTTGTCAACTGACTGCTGATCCACCTCTTACCTCCAGCTTCCAAACCTCATTTCAACCTCTCTGGTCTTTTTCGGTCTGATCAACACTCAGTCATTGCTCCTATGAGCTTTCCTCTCTTAACTAACCTACAGATACACTGTTATGGCACGAGAGAGGATACAGAGGAGATTTACGAGGATGCTGCCAGGACTGGAGAATTTTAGCTATGATAAAAGATTGGATAGGCTGGGGTCATTTTCTTTTGAACAGAGAAGACTGACGATAGATGTAATTGAAGTACCTAAAATTATGAAGGGCCTAGTTAGAGTGAATAGGAAGGACCTATTTCCCTTATCAGAGAGATCAGTAAGCAGGGGGCATAGATTTAAAGTAATTAGGAGAAGGATTAGAGCAAGTTGAGGAGAATTTTTTTCCCCCAGAAGGTGGTGGGGGTTTGGAATTCACCTGAAAGGGTGGTAGAGGCAGAAACCCTCATCACATTTAAAAAGTACTTGGATATGCACTTAAAGTGTGTTCGCTACAAAGGGGCAGACCAAGAAATGGAAAGTAGAATTGGGCTGAAGAGCTGTTTCTCAGTCGGCACAGACATGAAGGGCTGAGTGACCTCCATCTGTCCTGTAAATTTGTAAAATTCTATGATTTGTCTGATTCTTCTGCCCTTTAACCTCATTCTCGTGAAACAGTCTCCTACACTAACATAGAACCTCAAAAGTGGAATTCCTTTCTTCCTTCAGTATGCACTTCCTCCTACAATCACTTTGAAGTCACCAAATTGCTACTTTTTTATTTACTGAATCCCCTCTCCTATTCTTTTTCACATTGATTATCTCCTGCACCGTGGGCCTTGGCCTTATACTCAGATTTTAAAAAAGCCTTTTCTTTCAGAACAAAATGAAGTTTTCATTTTATTTAGCCTCTGTGAAGGTCATGCTGGAAAATTCTCCAAGTATCAGATGACACATGGAGTGGAGTAAATCACACACAGGATAACACCCAGGGTGACGTGTGATAAATAGCACAATGCACAGATAGGTGTGTGTTGCGCACAGAATGTGATACACAGAATAACACGCTGGAGCGGATAACACACAGGCTGGAGTGCATTAAATACACAACAACAATAGTTTTGGAGTGTTCTGCACAGCAGAACACACAGGGTGGAACGTATTGCACACATCAATGCACACATTTTAACCCACTCATTTTAAGGTCAACAAGTTGTTTGATCTATTGAAGTACAGGAGAGGAATTTAATCTGAATGTTTAATATGAACATGTACATGCGATTGTCTCTGAGCAGTATAATCTCTGTTTTCATCATCAAAAGAATGCAGAATTACACTTTTAACTATGATATGTACCATTTCACAAACATGCATTATGATTGGGTTGATCTCACCCTGTATGGAATGCTATCTGTAATTCCTGTCACCTAATTCAAGAAAGAATTTTAATGAAATTGTCATGCAGACCCCAACCTGTCAAGAATGAGGTATATTAATTTTGTCATACAGACGTTGATTTTAAACTGTTGTTGGAGTGAAGAAATGACTTGTTTGAAGATCACCAGACAGTGGGCTGGAAGGACATTTGCATACTAAGAGACGCTGCTTGTGGAGACAAACAACTATTCCCTGCTCCAATTCACCCAAATGGATTTTGGTCACCAGACATTGAAGGTGTAAGGAAGTGCATTCCAGGACCTGCTAAGATGATGCAATCCACAAAGCCAGGGCTGGTTAAACCAGCTGGTCACATGACTAACTGGCTGGTCCAAGTTTTTTGAACTAGCCACACAAAAAGGAACAGAAGGCAGTGTGCAACTGAAGCTGGAACAAAGAAGCCGTTTTATTTCTCTTGCTTTCTCTCTCTTGCTTTCTCTCAAGCCACCGGACCCATGGAAGACACGTAAACCTCAAGAGAGAAAAGACTCTGACATCGAAACAAGTTGAAGCGTGAACTGGGCCCCAAAGAACGGCAGGTCTTACCGGCAACCAAAGACTCAACATCAAACTCAAAGGACTGTAACAACCAGATATTGCCTCAAACATTTCCCCTTTATTCTTCTACTTTTTCTGTCTCTATCTGCGTGTCTGTTTATCACGTATGCATGCTAGCGTGGTCGTGTCGTATATTCGTAGTTGTAAACTGGATTCGAGTTTAAGATTAATAAACTTCTACCTTTCTTGTTTAAATCTAAGGAAACTTGCTGATTTCTTTGCCTTACAATTGGAGCAGTGAACACAGATTCAATGAAGGGGAGCTAAAAATATGGTGTTTCTAAAATTATACCCTGTTACAGTTAAACCAAGCAAAGGCTGACAGGGAACTCCTTCACCCCTTCTCACCTGGTCGTAACAAAATGAAAAAAAAAATGAAAAATGCTCCACAGAGCAACAAAGCAATGGTGGGAGAAGCAGCATTAACGTCTCAGGTCTGTGACCTTGCATCATTCCTGTTATGAAGAAGGGTCATCGACCTGAAAAGTTAATTCTTTTTTTAAATTCATTCCAGGCCACCATTTATTGCCCATCCCTAATTTTCCTTGAGAAGGTGGTGGTGAGCTGCCTTCTTGAACTGCTGCAGTCCATGTGGGGTAGGAACACCCACAGTGCTGTTAGGAAGGAAGTTCCAGGATTTTGACCCAGCGACAGTGAAGGAACGGTGATATTGTTCCAAGTCAGGATGGTGTGTGACTTGGAGGGGAACCTGCAGGTGGTGGTGTTCCCCTGCATTTGCTGCCCTTGTCCTTCTAGTTGGTAGAGGTCGTGGGTTTGGAAGGTGCTGTCTAAGGAGCTTTGGTGCATTGCTGCAGTGCATCTTGTAGATGGTACACACTGCTGCCACTGTGCATCGGTGGTGGAGGGAGTGAATGTTTGTGGATGGGGTGCCAATCAAGCGGGCTGCTTTGTCCTGGATGGTGTCGAGCTTCTCGAGTGTTGTTGGAGCTGCACCTATCCAGGCAAGTGGAGAGTATTCCATCACACTCCTGACTTGTGCCTTGTAGATGGTGGACAGGCTTTGGGGAGTCAGGAGGTGAGTAACTCGCCACAGGATTCCTAGCCTCTGACCTGCTCTTGTTGCCATGGTATTTATATGTGTTTAGTGTTTAGTGTTTAGAGATACAGCACTGAAACAGGCCCTTCGGCCCACAGAGTCTGTGCCGACCATCAACCACCCACTGGCTACTCCAGTTCCGTTTCTGGTCAATGGTAGCCCCTAGGATGTTGACGGTGGGGGATTCAGCGATGGTAATACCATTGAATGTCAAGGGGAGATGGTTAGATTCTCTCCTGTTGGAGTTGGTCATTGCCTGGCACTTGTGTGGCGCGAATCTTACTTGCCACTTATCAGCCCAAGCCTGGATATTGTCCAGGTCTTGCTGCCTTTCTACATGGACTGCTTCAGTATCCAAATGGTGCTGAACATTATGCAATCATCAGTGAACATCCCCACTTCTGACATTATGATTTAAGGAAGATCTTTGATGAAGTAGCTGAAGATGGTTGGGCCGAGGACACTACCCTGAGGAACTCCTGCATTGATGTCCTGGAGCTCAGATGATTGACCTCCAACAACCACAACCATCTTCCTTTGCGCTAGGTATGACTCCAATCAATGGAGGGTTTCCCCCCGATTCTCATTGACCATTCCCATTCTGTTTCTCTCTGTACAGATGCTGCCAGACGTGCTGAGTAGTTCCAGCATTTTCCATTTTTATTTCAGATTTCCAGCAACTGCAGTATTTTGCTGTGGCAAAAGAATTTTAGTACCCTTCATGGGGTTCAGATGCACAACAACAAAGAATATTTTGGAGAAAAATAATTTTATTTCTGAGAAGATTGGCCTTGTTTCCTTTGGAAAAGATGAGACTTTGAGGTGATCTAATTGAAGTCTTGAAGACTTTGAACTTGAACTGTAATTCGGTTAATTCCTAAGGATACATGTCGCACCCCACGCTGGCATGCATATGCGATACGCACATGCAAATAGAGAAAGAAAAGAGCGAAAGAAAAAATAAAGTAGAGAGGTTTGAGGCAATATCAGAAGAGTTTCTCGTTACTGTGCTTCGAGCTCACTGTAATCCTTTTGTAGGTAGTTCTTGCTTTTCATTGGGGCACAGTATTCTTCTTAAACCTTGTTCACTGTAGGAGACTTTTGTCTCTTGGGGTTCATGTGTCTTCAATGGGTCTTCAGTTCCGTGTAAAGAGATGAGAGCAGACAGGAGAGAGATGTTCTCAGTCCAGGAGTCAAGAACTTTCTGAGTTCAAATTCTCTATGGCAAGTTCAAATTCAAAAAACTCCAACAACTATGTGACTAAACTGGTCTGACCGCGTCTGTTTGTGTATTTGGCCATCTTAGCAGTTATCTGGAATGCCAGCCTCTCCACCTTCAACGTCTGGTAATCAAATGTCCATTGTGGATTAAATTGAAGCAGGGAGTGGCCTCTTTGTCCTTTCCAAGTACTGTCTGTTACTATGCAAATATCTTTCCAGTCAAAGGTCTGGTGTTTTTTTAAAAAAAACAAGTTCTTTCTTTACTCCAGTTACAGTTTAAAAATTAATGTTTATCTAGTGAAATTAATGTGTCTCATTCTTGGCAGGTGGGGGCCTGCATGACACCTCCACATCCAGGGGAATGAAATGCAATTTGAAAAAAAAAGTGCATTTCATTAAAAGGTTTGAGAGAAATATAAGATACAGAAAGAAAAACCATGCATTTCTCTCGTTCATTTCCATTCATTCATCAATCTTAAAGCCTATTAGAATTGTCTTTTCTGGGTGCCAGTGCTGCTTTTAATTTCCCTTTTTTTTGGCATCCCAGTAGCCATGTGGTCCTTCGTGGAAGCTTTTCTTCAGTTTGCCCATTGCCATGACTGCCTCGGGTTTTGTTCCTGTTGAGGTAATTATTTTCCCCAGGAGAGTTAGTTGTGGACGGGTCTATCCTGTACTCTGTCTCAGTGCTTTGCTGAGTCATGCAAAGGCTTTTGCCTTCCGGGGATGGGTGGTTCCCTTTTCCCCTGACTGTGGGGGAGGATTCTTTGTAAATCTCCCCTTTGTTCTCTGGGATATTCCTGCCTGCAGTTACGTGTGCAAACTTGACTGCACGCTCCTGTGGCACTTCGACTAGTTGAGGCATCACCCTCACGGTTTCTTTGCCCTCGAGGGGTCTCTCTTTGTCTCTGCAGGTTCCTGTAAATGCTGTTAGCAACTTTGGTGGGGTGCTTCTAGAGTCTGCATTTACATTGGAGGATGTGGGGTCTGACTTTTCACATTTTGCGGGGTTTGCTGACCGGACAGTCGAAGTTTTCATCCGGGATTCCTCCCAGAATTCCTTTAACCTGCCCTCTTGGTCACTTTTTCCCCTTCTTTTTCCAAACTTTTTCCCGCCGTGTGCCTGCCTGTCCCCATTTGTTCTTGGCAGGCGATGACCCCACTAATTATGATTCAAAATCAGTTAACACTTACAAGTCCTCTTTCAACTCCAAGACTCAGCGTTACCTGAACAATGTAGAAAGGGACAAGTACATGCTGGAGCGTCTGGGATCTGGAAAAATCAGGCCAGATCAAAATGCTAACAACTGAAAAGAAGTTTGACACGACACCAGGAACACAAGCTTTAAAAAGTAGAAGTTAAGCGTCAGGCAAATCAGACAGAACTTCTTTTACATAAAGATAATTGTGGGATAAATAAGCATGAAGGCCATTAGATATTATTGTTGAAGGAACGACTTGAATTTATCTTGCACCTTTCATGACCACAGAATGTCTCAAAGCACTTTACAGCCAATGAAGTACTTTTGAATCGTAATCACTCTTGTAATGCAGGAAATATCACAAAAAGGCATTATCAACGAATTGAAGAAAGAGTTGAATGTAATTCTGAGGAGAGATGGGTTTTAGGGATGTGGTGAGAGGTGGGTAGCTGGGGTTGTGACCTTTTATACATGGCACAGTCTTGTTGGACCTGTTGGCTTTTCCTGTTTCAAAAAAAGTACATGTTATGAATTATTGGCTTGACTCAACATGCAAACTTCATACTTGGACCATTTATTAACAATTTTTGGTGTGGTCTGATTCTGGAGATGGCTTTCTGATATAAACAAAGCCATGCAACATCTGCAGTGTGTGGGAGTTCAGTATGCTAATCTTGAATTGACTTGGCTCTTGAATAGGACCCTACTCCTACAGTCACCCTCATTCTTTCTCTTGTCGAATTGTGTGGCTCACTTCAGTGCTGTTTGTTTAACGCTGTAGCTGATTATTTGGCTGTGGCCTGTATCTTAGTTTGGGAAAAACATTCAGAAAGTGCTGAGCTTTGCAGATATTTTTGTGAAACCACCATCAGTGATATAGAGGTGGGCTGCTCTCCAGGGATAGATTAGGATCAAAAACTACAGTGATGAACTCACATATCTTTAGAAGAAAATGATAAACAGAATGGCTAAATTGGTGATCTTTTGCAAATGTGTTCTGGTGGTTTGACATTTTAACATTGGGGTGGAGCTCACAAAAATTGAACCATTAGCTTACTAAGTCTGTGCTAAGAATCTTTGTCCCTTGCCATCATTCTGGGAGAGGTTTTGCTCTTAGTGTTTGGTGTAATGGAATCATAAGCCCACTTTTACAGAAAGGATTTAGAATTATAATGCAGTAAGTACAAAGAGGAAATTCTCCCCCCAATCCACTTTTCACCAAGCTTTGTTGAACCTTGTTGGGGTTCCATGGATGTTGTCTTCTTTCCCATAACTCACCCAAGAGGTCACCCTGAATGGTGAGCTGATTGTGCCTCCACTGGCACTTAGGGCAATTGTAGCACCTAAATCACTTTCGACAAATAGTTCAAACAAAATTTTCTGCCAAGCAAGTACTATTTCTGGAAAAAAAATTCAAGAGACTTAATTGTACAAACTCATTTTATTTGAAAGATCTCCATAATTTTATGACAACCAGCCCTTGACCCCTCTTGATAGAAGCAGAATCATTTGAAAGCTTGGCTTTAAAAACACAAGCCAACCTGCTAAGAAGGCATTCATTACGGCTAGAATATTACAAGATCACGTGATAAACCAAAGTGCAATTCCTCCTTCTGTTAAAGGCACAGCACCTTACAGAGCAGATCTTTGCTGGTACACACTCCCCTCTCTCTGTGAGAAGACACTACGCTCCTTTTTGCAGTTTCCTTCCTGTCTTTTCCTCCTGATTGAGCCTGATTGAGCTTTCTTGGATATGAGTCAGAAGCCTGCCGTTCATCAAAGAAATTCTTTACACAGAGGACGGTGAATATATGGAACAGAATATACAGAGGCAGCAGATATATATATATATTGCACTGGCAAATTCAAAGGGGTACTGGGTAGATATTTGACTGAGAAAGCAACTGAGGGGAATGACACAGAAAATGCATGATATTTTTGAGACTTTGTGACCAGTCAGACGCACCACAGTGATCCTGTGCATTCTGGAGTGAGACAGGGGAGCTGTGTCCGAAAGTATGACCCCGAGCTTCCGGTTGCTTGCCATTTCAACACACCCCCCTGCTCTCATGCCCACATTTCTGTCTTTGGCCTGCTGTAGTGTTCCAGTGAACATCAATGCAAGCTCGAGGAACAGCACCTCATTTTCCGGTTTGTCGCTCTACAGCCTTCCGGACTGAATATTGAGTTCAATAATTTCAGAGCATGACTGGCTCCTTTTTTATTATTATTTTATTTTGTTTTATAATTTTTTAACCATGTGTCTGCCTTAAACTGGGTTTTTTATGCTTGTACCTTTGGCTAGGGTTGTTCATTATTCTGTCATTAACACTCTGTCTGCAGTAATACTTTGTCTTTCACCATACCATTTGCACACTCTCTTTGCCTTTGCCCCATGACTTCCTTGTCAGTTAATCTCTCCGGCCCTCTGTCCTATCACACGCATTCCCTTTTGTTCTCTTCCCCCCACCCGCCACCTCTGCTTTACTTGCTTAAAAGCTGTTACATTTCTAACCTTTGCCAGTTCTGATGAAAGGTCATAGACCTGAAACATTAACTCCACTTCTCTCTCCACAGATGCTGCCAGACCTGCTGATTGTTTCCAGCACTTTCTATTTTTATTTCAGGGGAACTGTATCTCACCTATTCTTCAAACAGATGTGCCAAATACCTACCCAGTTCCCTCTTGAACTTGCTGATGCTATCGAAGTCTAGTACCTTCTTGGGCAATCACTTCTATTAATTCAGCACCCTCTGTCCGCAGTACTTAAATAGAAATTAACTGTTCACTTTCATAGAAGGAAAGGCAAACATGTTCAAACATAAAATTTCAACTTTGTGGATATCTGATTTACATTTTCAAATTTTCTGAAAAGTCAATTAAAACTGGACTACCTGAACCCTAACCCTAACGTTAACCCTGTATCTTTTCCAATTGGCATAATGTGTGACTTCACATAGTGTTGTTTGCTCCTTGCACTCATAACTACTTTATACATAACAATTAGGAGCAGGGGTAGACCACTTGAATATCCCTATGCAGTGCAGAGAAGAGGTCAGGTCTCTTCCATATAAACTGCTTGAACTGTGAGTTCTTAACTGTGGACCATTATAATACCAACCGAGGAGGCAAGTCTTAGAATAAACTGACAGTGAGACTTGCAACCTGTCTCCTTGCAACCTTTTTTTTATTCTTTCTTGGGATGTGGGCATTGGTGGCGAGGCCAGCATTTGTTGCCCATCCCGAATTGCGCTTGCAGGTGGTGGTAAGCTGCTTTCTTGAACTGCTGCAGTCTATCTGGTGTGGGTACGCCAACAGTGCTGTTAGGGAGGGAATGCCAAGATTGTGATCCAGTGACAGTGAAGGAATGGCGATATAGTTCCAAGTCAGAATGGTATGTAGCTTGGAGGTGAACCTGCAGGTGGTGGTGTTCCCTTGCATCTGCTGTCCTTGTCCTTCTAGATGGAAGAGGTCGGGTGTTTGGAAGGCTGTTGAAGGAGGTGTGGTGAGTTTCTGCAGTGCATCAGCCTATCTGATGGATTTCTCTGCCAGCCCTCTGCTCCTTATCATTTGTTTTTTGATGTCAGGTAAAGCATTTTTAAAAGCAGTTGAAATAATGTCTGCATTTGGATCTGACATGTGAGTTAGCTACATACACATTAATGTGTGACACACATGTCCCATGTACATGCAATGTCTGACATGTGCATCCTGTACATATGCACTGTCTGCATATGATGCCTAGAGACCGTACATATATTCTTTGTACAATATGGCTGACACACAAATTTTAAAGCTGTCATAAACATCAGCGGAGCTGCCCAGCATTAAAGAACATAAACCTAACTTATAGCAACATGCCTCAGCAAGAGCATCACAGGCCCAGATTTTGCTGCGACAGGGATTTTTGTGGCTTGCAGCTCAAAAGATGTTTGCCCTGCAAGTTTCTGGAAGTGTGAGCTGGTAATGTCGTGGCGAGGACAACGGGGCATATGGGATCTCAGTGAACAATGGGACCAACATTGTATCTCATTAACCAATGAGATTTATGGACTGAGAAAGAAATAGGAATGATGGAGACAGAAATAGGGTGAATTAGGATCAAATCGGAGACAGTTAGGAAAAGTAAGGAAAAATGTAAAATTTTAAAGTTCGCGAACAACAGCTTACTTCACCTGCAGGAATGAGACTCCAAGATTGGTGGAATGGGTGAACAAGTGGCAGATGAAGTTTGATGCAGAGAAATGTGAAGTGATTCATTTTGGTAGGAAAAATATAGAGAAACAATATAAAATAAAGGGTACAACTGTAAAGTGGGTGCAGGAGCAGAGGGTGTAAAGATGCATAAATCTTTGAAGATGGCAGGACAGGTTGAGAGAGTGGTATCCTAGCCTTTATTAATAGGGGCATAGAGTACAAGAACAAGGAAAAATGAACAGGTTTTCTTGTATTCTCCTGTTTTTTTTCTCTATGGTGCCAGAAACAAAAGAGGTGGCCACATTTAATGCTAAGGAGTTTGTAAAGCAGGGAGAAATTTCCCATGATAAGTTAAACAAATTAAGTGTTGAAGATTTAAAAAGCTTAGATACAGAGGTAGGAATCACTTTCAGACAAAAAACAAAAAAAGCTGAACGAGTGAAAAGTCTAGCTAACCATTTTAAACTGACCCCTGAACTGGAAGAGGACGGCATGGAACTAGAGACTGAAAAAGTCATTCCAGCTAGAAACCAGTTGCAGAGGAAAAGGTAAGAGAGGAAAGAGAATTTCAGTTGAAACAAGAGGAAATACAATTGCAAAGGGTTGAGTTACAGAGGCGGCAAACGTAAAATGAAAATGCTACCAGCCACTCAAACCTTATCCCCAATTCAGAGCAAAATTTTGATGTGCTGAGACACTCAAGACTTGAAACAAACTTGAATGAGGAGGAGGTTGTGTCATATTTTATCTCATTTGAGAAAATAGCTACTAGGCTAAAATGGCTGAAAATATTTTGGACTCTCCTCTGACAAGGTGAGTTTGCGGGTAGAGCTCGTGAAGTTTTTTTTCCCTGTTATTGAAAGAAAGTTCCTCTAAAACAAACTATAACTGCAATTCTAAATGCATATGAACTGGTACAGGAAGCATATAGACAAAAATTCTGATACACCCAGAAAAAACCCGCACATACTTACATAGAATCATGGAAAGTTTAAGGCACAGAAAGAGGCCATTTGGCCCATCGTGTCTATGCCGGCCGAAAAATGATCCACTATTCTTATCCGAAATGCGTTAGACATAGCGGTGTGCGCTTTAAACATGGTGTTACTGTGGCAGCAGAATTTGGACCATAATATTCACAGAGTGCTCCCCTTTTAAAGGAAGCTGAAGGGGTGGCAGTGTTTTCTTAGCACGGACTCTCTGTTTCTTTAACAATGTGCTTCCAGTTAATTGATCTTTTTGAAAGGTCCAGGCTCATGATGCGCATCTGGTTCTCTTAGCAGTAAGGAGAGTGTGACCACCAGTTATTCGGTGCTGATTACTTTCACACTCATTTTAACTATTATGTTTGTTGACCAATGCTGTGCCTGGGCTACGTTGGAAGGGTACAGGCAAGCCCCAAAATTGAGATACTTTGCTCATGGCACAGAGCAATGTTCAACAGGAGCACAAATTGGAAGATGAGACTCAGATGTTGGCATGCCCATTTGCAGTGCTCCCAATTTCCCAACGAATAAACCCAATGGCCACAAAATTCTTAGAACTGTACACCATACTCACTGACCTCCAGGCCTGATTCTACGATTTGCACTAAGATAACTGAAGTATATTATTACAGCCTTTTGCTGCTCCGGTTCATCCTTTGCTCTGCACAGTACTAACGAAAAACTGACTTGTAAGCTGAAGGTTTCAGTGAAAAGGGCCTGGCTCAATAGCTCCATTATGTGGCTAAAGAAGCAAACAGCACAGCGAACGAAATCTGCCAATGCTGAAGGTGCACAGCTGAGAAGTGGAAGGCAGGCCAATGCTTTGGATCAGTGAGGAGATTTTTAATTGGTGCTATGCAGAGCCTCCAATGCCAGTTCAGCTACACAAGTTCTGTTGCTATAAACGAATTTGACATTGCATTGATGCAAAATGTTCAAACCAGAATAAATTTGGATTTTTCCTTGACTGTGAAACCTCCTCCAGGGGGTGGTCTTTCACCACCTCAGACCTGCTACAAAGCAACATTTTAAGCGTCATATAAGGATTTTTTGTTGGCCAATTTCCTTCCATCCTCTCCAGAGAAGGTGCTGATTTCTTCCCGAAGTACTGTTCCAGAGGTGCTGGCAGCCCTCACTGCCCCCTATCCAAATAGCTACTTTGCATACATGAAGAGAAAGAGCATTGGCAGAGTATACTTGGGAGCAGCACAGCTGAGTCTGATCTTGTCCCACCCAAAATCTGCCTGTAGAACTTTCCAGCATAGGTCACTGGACAGCAATCGGCAGCAGAAATCCCAGTTCTTCTTTTCCCTCTCCATCTCAAAGGTACCAAGGCCAATTCTGAAACCTGTACTGCTGCCTCAGCTCAGATCAGTTAACTCAGCACAGACCTGAAAATTTGCCGGTCTGTGCGGCAGTACCACAGCAGGTGGTGAATTTACCAAACTGAGCCACAGAGGGGTCAATGTAAACTTTTCAACTTTAAGTCTAATGTTAAAGGAGGGCTGTCATCTGTTTTCCACATATTTGAAAGTTTCACCAGCATTTCTGGTGACCGGTGGGCAGAGCTCTGCGGATGGGTGCAAGTAAACCTCGCACTCAGATTATTTCAGATTGGAGAGTGGCACAGAGCCTGCACTCAGTTAAATGGATTACAGATCAGCTGTGATTTAATTGAATGGCGGAACAGGATGGAGTAGTTGAATTGCTTCTTCCTGTTCTTATGTGTCTCGGGGCAAATTTACATCAATATTTTTTTGGTTATTGATGAAAATGTATTGGCACAGCTCGGATGGCAAAGCTGTGTGTTGCTGAGCCACAAAAAACAGAAGGTCCCACGGTCTGGGTTAGGCTAGCCAGCATAGCATTTGAGATGCTACAACTGGGGAAAGAAATTGGCGTTCTGTTACACAGGCTCTGGTACTTCACCCAAATAACCATTTTTCCGGTCGGAGCCTATTAACCAAGTGAGGATCGAGACAAACACAATATTGACTTCATACTTTCCATCAGGAGCCAATGATGAAAATTCATGAAGGACAATAGATTGTGGAATTATGTTGCATTTACAGTACGGAAAGTCCTCATCAGAGAACTCCTCTTTGCTGACCATGCTGCTTTAACATCTCACACTGAAGAGTGCCTGCAGAGTCTCATCGACAGGTTTGCGTCTGCCTGCAATGAATTTGGCCTAACCATCAGCCTCAAGAAAACGAACATCATGGGGCAGGACGTCAGAAATGCTCCATCCATCAATATTGGCGACCACGCTCTGGAAGTGGTTCAAGGGTTCACCTACCTAGGCTCAACTATCACCAGTAACCTGTCTCTAGATGCAGAAATCAACAAGCGCATGGGTAAGGCTTCCACTGCTATGTCCAGACTGGCCAAGAGAGTGTGGGAAAATGGCGCACTGACACGGAACACAAAAGTCCGAGTGTATCAGGCCTGTGTCCTCAGTACTTTGCTCTACGGCAGCGAGGCCTGGACAACGTATGCCAGCCAAGAGCGACGTCTCAATTCATTCCATCTTCGCTGCCTTCGGAGAATACTTGGCATCAGGTGGCAGGACTATATCTCCAACACAGAAGTCCTCGAAGCGGCCAACACCCCCAGCTTATACACACTACTGAGTCAGCGGCGCTTGAGATGGCTTGGCCATGTGAGCCGCATGGAAGATGGCAGGATCCCCAAAGACACATTGTACAGCGAGCTTGCCACTGGTATCAGACCCACCGGCCGTCCATGTCTCCGCTATAAAGACGTCTGCAAACGCGACATGAAATCGTGTGACATTGATCACAAGTCGTGGGAGTCAGTTGCCAGCATTCGCCAGAGCTGGCGGGCAGCAATAAAGACAGGGCTAAATTGTGGCGAGTCGAAGAGACTTAGTAGTTGGCAGGAAAAAAGACAGAGGCGCAAGGGGAGAGCCAACTGTGCAACAGCCCCAACAAACAAATTTCTCTGCAGCACCTGTGGAAGAGCCTGTCACTCCAGAATTGGCCTTTATAGCCACTCCAGGCGCTGCTCCACAAACCACTGACCACCTCCAGGCGCTTATCCATTGTCTCTCGAGATAAGGAGGCCCAAAAGAAGAGACAGCACAGAAACAGGCCATTTGGCCCAATAGGTCCATGCTGGTATTTCTGCTCCACACAGACTTCCTCTCACCTTTCTTCATCTAACCCCATCAAGTTATTCTTCATTTCCTTTCTCACTCATGTACATATCTAGCTTCCCCTTAAATGCACCTGGATTCATTCCCACAGCCCAACCTGACAGCACGATAGTCTTCTGTCTCAGCTCTATGAATTCTACATGAAATGAGTTTAATCAGTTCTCAATCCAGTTCCGAGTGAGCACTTAAAATAGAACTTGACAAGGGAGCATACTTCGGTAGCCCATCTTGCTTTTCGGAACCTATGACCCCAATCTTTTTTTTTTTCCCCATAAATCCACATTGGGCAAACAGAAACTCTGCAGCCAGGCGTCAGTTTCTCAGTGTGAGTAGAAAACTCTTCAAGATGGCTCTGGGTTTCCTTGAGCGACAGACACTGAGCTGACCAAGAGAAACCTGCTAAAATGATATTTGAGGGTCAGTGAGGCAGACCAGCCCAAGCAGCTGCAACAACCAACTATTTTCTACACTGTGGCAAATTATCTGAAAAATGGAACCCTTCCATAGTTTGCTGGGTTTTTTTTTCACTCTTGTGGGCACAGAGGAAGAAAGAAAGGAAATTCATTGAGGAAGTAAAGACAAAAAATTGTGGATTGTACAGGAAAAGTCTGATTATGATCCGGAACGCTGGAATTGTATCAGTGTCAGTGCTGGGAACTTCGCCAACCAGTCGAAAATTTTAAATAAATTCAGTCTGACAACAGTTATGCTTCTTTGTTTTTGATCCCTCCCTGCATTTTTCCTCTGCCTCTGACTCAACCCTTATCTCTGACCTATCAGACTGTTTGTCCCTCTTTCTCCCATCTCAAAGTGTGTTGTCTCCCAACCTTTTTTGTATTTTTTCCCAATCCCAGTTCCACATTTCTGGTCACATGACAGTTTTACAAATAACTGATTTGCTCTATCGATTGTGACTGGGTGCCTGACTGAGGGGTCTTGCAATGAGTCTGTCTCCTTTCTGTCTAAACTTTTTTTTCAAAATGTGAACCTGAGTGGAGCCCCAAAGTCACTTATTGCAAGCATGATCATTGTTGAAAACAAGAAACAAGGAGGTAAATCGAGTTGGGTGACACTAAAAGCCTGTTTTAAAAAAGACTGCAAGTTGTGGGAAGGATGAGAAATTGCACAGTTAACTTCAATGCCTTAGGTTGCATAAGGTGTTGCACAGTTTTGAGGTCCCTGGGGAAGAAGAAGAATACGAAATAAGGAATCTTGATTTCACCACAAGGAGGAGCAAGAGCCTGTTACAATCGAGGAAAGCTTAGAGGAGCAATGACCTTATTGGCATTGGTAATATCAAGAGAGAGGAACAAGGATGAGATTGAAACGGGGGCTGACCCACTGCGGGTTGGCCTCCCATGTTCTATCTTCCATAAATTCCAGATCGTCCAAAACTCTGTTGCCCGAGTCCTAACTCACACAATGTCCTGTTCACCCAATCACCGATGTGGTCACAAACCTACATTGGCTCCCGGTTAAGCAATGCCTCGATTTTAAAATCCTCATCTTTGCATTCAAATCCCTTCATGGCCTCTCCCCTCCCTATCTCTGTAACCTCCTCCAGCCCTACAACCCTCCGAGATAACTGCAGTCCTCCAGTTCTGACATCTTGAGCATCCTCGATTTTAAACTGTTTATGATTGGTGGTCCTAAGCTCTGGAATTCCCTCCTTAGAACTTACCTCTTCGACCAAGCTTTTGGTTATAGCCCAAGGATCTTTAGCTGTAACACGTGTCAAATTATAGGAGCTAGATAATTGCAAATTGTTGTTGTTGAGGTGAAAAGGGATAGCCGGTCAGGCAAGAGGCTGTTTCATGTATTTTGGTGCAAGATAGTGGGAAAGATGCAAAAAGAGGTTCCCAGAACTGGGAAGAGTCTTTCGGTGTTGGGTAGATTT